>NC_089016.1:10506242-10847409 GCF_963932015.1 Anas acuta
TAGATGGATTGAGCTCCAGCTGGGCTTTGGCCCGTCCAGTTTTGACCTGCACAGCCACATAACATTCAGGACAAGACTACAGAGAAACTGACAGCATGCATGAGAAGAAAGCGCAGCAAATGTGGAACCTGGCAGCCTTCCATCCCTTGCCCTTGAGTGACTGTGCTGCAATGCCATTTAGCTGGTTACTCCTGAATTATCCAAATTTCCCTGCAACTCTTGCTGCTACTGCTGTCTAGTCAGAGATAAAACAATTACACAAAGGTTGAACTGTCTCCTTCAGACATTAACAGCTGATAGAATGGAGCATCACTGTGGGTGAACCTTGAGAATCTACAGGATTTTGACGTCAGAAAGCTCTTGACTTTCACATGGAGAAGAGCCCAGTCCTGTACCAGAGGGAGAGAAACCCCACACATCAAGTCAGACTGGGACCCTGCCGAGTGAGTAGTGGCCAGAAGGAGAGGGCCTGGGCACCACGAGGGATGCCATACGAGCAGAGGTGCCTACTCACGAGGAACCAGGCCAGCTTCCTACAGAGCTGCCTTCTGAGGAGCATGGCCACCAAGAAGATCTAAGTTATCAGACTCAGCTCAGATCTGCTGTGACACCACAGAGATAATGGTATGCAGCCAAAAAGGAAAGATGTGGAGGTCTGGGAGTCCCTAGGAAAGCCATGTATAGACAGGGTAGAGGGCTGTGACAAGGCTGAAAGTCCCAACAGGACCGGGTCTTTGTGTTCATATCTATGACTGTTATCTCTGCCACTGACGCCCATGAGGAGACAGCTTATCGCTGAAGAACCAGGGCCTCATTGCCTCCTCACCCCCAACCATGAACCAGGCAGGGGTCGTACCATTCTCCTGCACTTGGCCATGCACATCCCCATCTCCTACTGCCCCACAAAGAGCCCTGAGCAAGGTGTGAATGCTAAGGATCTCCCTTCCCACAGGTTCAGGGTCAAGGCCTGGCCCTTGTGCTTGGTGACACACATGCAGTTTTCCTACACATCAGTGTCACCTTCACATTGCCTTTGTCTCCTTGTCCTCACTGCCTCCAGGGTTCTGCTCTAACGAGCTCCAAGGGAGGCTGTGTGAGTGCTGGCCCTCAGGGGGACACTGCAGGAAACTTGCCTCTGACTTGCACTTCTGGAGAGATGTCTTCAATTGTCTCTGAGTGCCTGAGGTTCGTGGGCTCATCAGCCAAGCCCCCAGAGGGGTGATTGCAGTGCCTTGGGCTGGTGCTGTGCTGCTGAGCTGGGCCAGGCTCGTGGGACAGAGAGAGCTCGTGGCAAGAGGGCCGTGGTGCAGAGAGAGAGCTGTGCCCAGGAGCAGCTCCTCTGCACAGCGCAGCAGGGCTGGGGGCTCTGACCGCAGGCACCCGGGCAGAAAGGGATTCCAGGCAGCCTGGACGCTGTGGGCAAAGGAGAGTTCAGAGCAGGAGAAACCTTCACAGCTCTGCCCACGGTAAGTCTCTGGCTGCACGACAGTGCAGGACAGGCTCCTGGAAGGGGCTTCTGTATGCGGAATGTCTCTGCCTGGCCAGGAGCTGCCAGGATGCCTCTCGTGGCTTGTGTGGTGTGGAGGAGAAGATGCTGCAGGGCAGCCTTGGACAGAAGATGAGCAGGTCAGGGTCTGCCTGCAAAGAGAAGGCACTTTGCACTCTCTGCCTGCCTCATCCTGCTATGATTGCAGGGCAGACTGTGCATTAACAGAGTGGCTGGGTTTGCCCAGGTGATGGAGCTTCCTGTTGCATTTGAATAAGACATAAACAGGTTAGTGATGAACCCGAGAGTATCCCTTCAGTTCTCTCTGCTTACACACTGCACCAGGGCTTTGCTGAGATTTTCATTAAGGACCTGCAGACAGGGAGATCTCCCCAGAGTTGTTCTCATCCCCGGCAGCTGTCTGCAGGGCTGAGCTTGGCACACAGCGGGTGGAATGGGGTCTGTGAGCATTGACGGGAGGAGCCGTGGGGACAGAGAAAGAGCTGCTGGCAGGGACAACTGCAGGCAGCAGGGACATGGGCAGGCAGTGAGAGGGAGCTGCTCCCTCCCTTCCTTCCCCTGCAGTGCAGGCACCTTCCTTGCAGCAGCCCCTGGTCTCCTCTCTTCCCCTCAGGGCTTCAGTCACGGCTTGTATAATACGGGGGGCTGAGAATATGGGGTGTCTGAACCCTAAATCTCTGTGTAGTTAGTCACATTTGCTGCAGGCCCCCTCCACCTTCCTCCATGGAAGAAGTCACAGAATCACAGAATCATAGAGTATCCCGAGTTGGAAGGGACCCACAAGGATCATCGAGTCCAGCTCCTGGCTCCACAGAGGTCTTACTCCCAAATTCCTACCATATGACCAGGAGCATATTCCAAATGCTTCTTCCACTCCAGAACTCTTGTCCCTCTGCTGTCTGTGCAGGGCAGATGGCACAGGGCTGTGAGGACAGGCTTTACCTTACCAACACCGCAGCCTCTGCACTGGGTTGGGTCCGCCCTGCCTGCCCATGCCTGCTTCTCTCCCTTGCCCAGCGTGGCAGCTGGTGGTGCCTGATTCTGACAGGGAGTGCTGTGCATGGCGGGTGAAGCAGGAGGGCATGCTCCCTGTTCTCTCTGGCCAGACATGCACGATCCATCTGCTGATTTTGTCTGCTGGGTATTGAACACAGAAAACACACAGAGTCACACAGCCAAACATCCCTCTCTCAGCAGAGGGAGCCACTGCCCAGGAACCTTCCATTTTGGAACCTTGAATGGAGCAGAGAAGGCTCACTGGGAGCTGCTGGGCAGAGGAGGCTGCAGTGTACAGGACACTCAGCAAGCACACAGCAGGGCTCCAGACAGGGATATAGGCAAAGGTCTTCTTGGAAACAGGGAATGTAAGGCTTTAATTGGGAATTTTCTCAATTTTGCTCAGAGACATTACTCGTAACACTCTCTATTTATTTTTTTTTTTCTCATTTGGCAGTGTCCATGTCCAGAACCAGCAAATGTCCAACAGCAGCTCTGTGAGTGAGTTCCTCCTGCTGACATTCACAGACACACGCGAGCTGCAGCTCCTGCACTTCGCGCTCTTCCTGGGCATCTACCTGGCTGCCCTCCTGGGCAACGGCCTCATCCTCAGCGCCGTATCCTGCGACCACCGCCTCCACACCCCCATGTACTTCTTCCTCCTCAACCTTGCTCTCCTCGATCAGGCCTGCATCTCCACCACTGTCCCCAAAGCCATGGCCAATGCCCTCTGGGACACCAGGACCATCTCCTATCAAGGGTGTGCTGCACAGGTCTTATTTTTTGTTTTCTTGGTTGGAGCAGAGTATTCTATCCTCACAATCATGGCCTACGACCGCTACGTTGCCATCTGCAAGCCCCTGCACTACGGGAGCCTCCTGGGCAGCAGAGCTTGTGCCCAGATGGCAGCAGCTGCCTGGGGCAGTGGCTTTCTGTACAGTGTCCTGCACACGGCCAATACATTTTCCCTGCCCCTCTGCCGAGGCAATGTTTTGGACCAGTTCTTCTGTGAAATCCCCCACATCCTCAAGCTCTCCTGCTCAGATGCCTACCTCAGGGAGGCTGCGCTTCTTGTAGTTAGTTTCTGTTTAGCATTTGCGTGTTTTGTTTTCATTTCATTTTCTTATGTGCAGATCTTCAGGGCTGTGCTGAGGATGCCCTCTGAGCAGGACCGGCGCAAAGCCTTTTCCACGTGCCTCCCTCACCTAGCTGTGGTCTCTCTAACTCTCAGCACTGCCTTGGTTGCCTACCTGAAGCCCCCCTCCATCTCTTCCCCATCCCTGGACATGGTGGTGTCATTTCTGTACTCGGTGGTGCCTCCAGCAGTGAACCCCCTCATCTACAGCATGAGGAACCAGGAGCTCAAGGACGCCTTGTGGAAACTCATTGGATACATGCTTCTTTTGCATCAATAGTGTGCCTATAATATTAAATGGATGCACAGGTTATCTGAACAATCTCTTTGTACAATAACTTGCAATTCTTTTATTATTATTAATATTATCTCTTAAAATTCTGATTTTGGTTGAATTCTGTTCATGGCATTCTGTCTATTATATTTTTTTTAATTTATTTGCTTTCACCCAATCATCCTATATACCTGCAGAACTTGGCTTCCTGTGTGGAAAAGGAGAATAAAGAATCCATGAGAACTTCATTGGTCTCAGATGCTATCTCTTCCCATCTCCTCTGGAGCTTCTGCCACACAGAGGAGCAGCCCCAGTGGACCTTGAGACTGCTCCTCACTGCCCGCTGGGCTCTGCCTCTCTGCTGCCTTCGGGTCGGGGCTGCTGCTTCCCTAGAGCCATGGCCAGCAGCAGGATGTGGCCTTTTCACTGTTGTTCTCTTTTGGCTTCTATGTTGTTCTCTTGAGCTCTTGTACTTCACTAAGCCCTTAGGTCTCGTGTACCTTGGTGAAAGTTGTCTCTGCAGTGGCATCTCTGCCACATCTCTGCTTCTTGCAAAGCTGGTGTCAGGAATACACCCAAGGAGCTGCTCACTTGTCCTGGTTTCAGCTAGGATAGAGTTAATTTTCCTCCTAGCAACTGGGAGGGTGGTGTGTTTGGGATTTAAGATTAGAATAATGTGGATAACACACTGATGTTTTAATTGTTGCAGAGCAGTGCTTACACCAAGCCAAGGACTTTTCAGCTTCTCACTCTGTCCTGCTAGTGGGCAGGCTGGGGGTGCAGAAGGAGCTGGGAGGGGACAGACCCAGGACAGCTGACCCAAACTGCCCAAAGGGGTATTCCATACCATCTGACATCATGCTAAACAATAGATAGGGGTGGCTAGCCGGGGGGAGGGGGCTGGACTGCTCGGGGTTAGGCTGGGCATCGGTCAGCGAGTGGTGAGCAATTGCATTGTGCATCATGTTTCGTACACATTATTAGTAGTAGTACTATTATAATTTTTTTCTGTCCTAATAACTGTTTCTATCTCAACCAACAGGCTTCATTTTCCTGTTTCTCTCCCCCACCCCAGAGAGGAAGCGGGGAGGGTGACTGAATGGCTGTGTGGTGTTTAGCTGGCAGCTGGGTTAAACCACAACAGTGTGAGACACAGCCTTTCACTGCGAGGTACCAGGTCAACAGGAGGGCCTTTGTGCCCTCCTCCTGCCATACTTCGTGCAGTGGCTGCAGCAGAGGGGACCCCGAACCAGCCCCTGCATGGGGCTCTGTCACCTGCCTGGCCCCAACCCTTTCCAGCGCCCTCCTTGCTGCTCTCTGATGCATGTCAGCACCTCCCCGTGCATGCTGGCCAGCACATCTGCTGAGGGCCAGGGTGGCTGCTGCAGGGGCAGGGAGCTCAGCATGGCCCTTGCAGCCCCCTGCCCTGGGCCTGCCTCTGCCCTTGGGCTCGGCCCCGGCCTTGGCTCTGCTGGCAGCAGCGCTCTTGGCATGCGCTTCCTGGCCTCCCCTCGCCTGTGCACAGCTGCTGCCCACTCAGGCTGCTGCCACAAATTTGTCCTCACCAGCAGCACCACCCCTTGGGCTGCTTCTGCTGGCCTCCCCAAACCCACTGCCTTGACTCCTTGTCTCTGCTGGGCCCCACCTTCCACACCAAAACACATCCCTTATCTGTCAGTGCCTTCTCCCCTTCCCTGTGGGATGAGAATTCCGTATCAGGACGTGCTTTCCAGTGGGCCGTCTACCAGAAACAGTAATGAATGCTATGAGCAGGACTAGAGGGGTCCTGCTTCCAGCCAGGGGAAGGCAGAAGTGAGTCTTATTGGGAAGGAATAGCAAAGGCACCCCATTGGGACTGACCCAGAGGCTATGTGCATTCTCAGCATAGACTGCTTCAGGAGACGGAACTTCAAAGTTCCAAGAGGGCACCGCTGGTGGGGCTTTGGCAGAGCTGCCTTGGAGACGAAGGACGTGAAGCAGTTGTCTACTTTGCTTGGCCTTCCACAAGACCCTTCTGTTATGGGTTTGCTGAGGGCTGAAGAACAGCAGGTGCCAATGGCTACCATGGTGGCGCACCTGAGGCAGCATCGTGCTAACCGGGACTCCCTGATTGCCATCCATGAGCTGGGTCATCAACTGGAGAGCCAAGGTGTAGATGTAGAGCTTGGGAGCGTGCGTTAGTGATGGCCTTGTCAGCACTAAGGTAAAGTTGCCTGACCTGGGTTACACGTCCCAGAGTAGTGTCAGGCACAATGCAATTCTTTTTGCCTTGTGCATCTATAGCACAGGAAGTAGGACTTTGCCCTGCTTTATTGACTGGGCAGATCTTTTTACATTACTCAGTTTACGTTTGTGTGGCTGGAGGGGGACAATTTCCCAAAAGAGGCCGAGCTCATGGGTACAGGTACTGCCACTTGAAGATTTTTTTTTTTACTTTTCATCCTCAGTTTTCCACTCACTCACAAGACCCAAGAGAGACAATGGATGTCCAGTTGTCTACTACAATTCATTTAGAATATCTCAGGATCCAACGGTCATTTCAACTTTATTTATTTTTATTTATATTTATTTTATTTTATTTTATTTTATTTTATTTTATTTTATTTTATTTTATTTTATTTTATTTTATTTTATTTTATTTTATTTTATTTTATTTTATTTTATTATTTTATTTTATTCACTTTTTCTCTGACTTATCTTAGAAAGGATATCACGTGCTGGGCTGGGCTGCAGTTACAGGGACAAAGACCACTGCTGGCAGTAGAGGTGTCAGACCTCCAGACTCTGCTTTTCCTCCCTATGGAGGTCTCCAAAGAAGTCAACCTGGATAAATAGCAAGAGGAGAATGATGCTCAAAACTGAAATGCAGCAAAAATCAGCCTTTAAAACAAGAAAATATTTTTTATTAGCTGCTTTTTGAAATCTTCTTTGAGTACATCATGCAAGCTCTGCAATTAGCTACACAAGGCACAAAGGCTTGAAGAATACTATGGAAGAGATGTTAGGAATTTCTGCATTTTAATGAGTTCCATGGTGTATTGTGGAGCTGAGTCTATGAAGCTCAGGTACTGAGAGGAGAATAATGCAACTGCTAGAGAAAGTAAAGTCAGAAGGAAAAGTTGATGTGACTTGGAAAATTAATGGGCCCCACTGAGGGCTGTTACTAACAAAGCCGCCCCAGGGCCATATTAGGGCAGAAAATTGGAGGCCATTATTACAGACAGGCAAAGCACTGTGCTGAGAAAAGTCTTGATCGGTTTTCGTGATGCAGAAGAGCCAAGGCCTGACCCCAGACAATGGAAGGGGAGATACTGCACCCCCATGTCTGGCTCAAGGCTCTTCTTGAGGTCTGTGGGATGTGGTGGGTAGTGTGATGCTACTAGAAGAACTTCATTAAGACACCTCCACAGCCCTGCACAGTGTTGCAAGGAAGCAATGCCAACACTCAGCATGCCAAACAGGTGCCTTCTGCTGGGCTAGCAGGGCCACTGCCAAATGTCAGCCTAAAAGTGCAGCTCCCAGGTCTATGTCAAGGGTGACCTGCCACCTCCAGACACAAGTGACCTCACAGTCCCTTTCTGTGACACGTTCCTGCTGATGGCCTATCAAGTGCAGAGACAGAAGTGACCTCACAGTCCCTGCCACAGTCACATTGCTCCTGCTGGGGCAGGAGATCCTGAGGCAGATCTGAGCTCATCACAGCATTCCCACCCATCTCCTCCTTGAGGCCCACAGGCTGATCAGCTCAGGGTGAGCAAGAGAGTAAAGGAAAGGGAAAGGGGCTATGGGCAGAGTTTTGGCTTCAAGGGATACTTTGAGGTCACACATAAGAATAGTGGATTCCTGTCAGGGTGTGGAATAGCATTTAGGTTTGGGGATTAATGTCACTGATTAAAATAGTGCAAGGGCTTTACATGACTATTTTAAGTCAGTGTTACAGCAGAATCAAAATTGCCTGAATGTTCTAACCTCACAGAAATCATTTTTTTATGCTGGCCAAACTCTTTTGCCCTCCTCCAAATCTCACATCTCTCCTGGCCAGGCTTCTCCTGACTTCCCCGTATCAGTCATCTTCCTAGGGGCAGCTTTCTGATGGCTTTCAGGATCTCAAAGTATCTGCCTAACATCTGTTGGCTACTCCATTTTTGAGACTGACGTGGCACATAAGTCAGGATGGTGAAGAAAACAAAGGCTGTAGGTGAACCCTGCACAATGTACCCTGCAGCTCTTCTACCACCCCAAAATTTTGTTTTCTGCCTCCAAGTTTTGGATACGGAATGCCTTCTTTGCACCCAGGGTACCTTTTTCCAAACCCACAGTTCAGTTTGCCCCAAGCGTCTTGGAGGCAGTGGCTCCCTCTGTGTAGAAAACTGAAAGCAGTCCTAAAGGATGACTTCAGGCAAAAGCTGACACCTCTGATATGACAACCCCTATCCAAGACCTCTTCCTCTATGGGGCCTACCAGGTACTTAGAAAGAGCCGATCTCAGAAACTACATGCACAGCAAGTGCCTTCTGCTGCCCTACCATGGACACTGGCAGATGTGAGCCTAAAGGCACAGATCCCAGCCAGGAGTCAAGGGTGACCTGTCAGCTACTTCAGAAAGAGCTCAACTCAAAGGCCATTTAACAGTCATTCACTTCCTGCTGGACTTAGTGTTTCTGACGCACTACTGAGCATATAATACCATACCTAGAAAACACCCCCTTTTTGGGTCAGGACCTGCCCAGGTAGAAGTGATCTGGTTGTGATCCTCCAAGCTCATGGCACACCTGCTGGGCTTGCAGCCTCTCTGACACTCAGGAGCCAGTTCCGTGCCAGTCCTGGGAGGTGCTAGGGCAGGAGGGACCTTGCAGGCAATGTTCCAGCCCCATGCCTGTTGGTGGTCTCTCAGATCCTTGTGCACAGTGAAGATCACACTCAAGTCCAGAAGCCTGAAGCTGGCCTAGAAGACACTCAGGGGAAGAACCCTCCCAGCCCCAGCCTCAGCCCCAGCCACAGCTGGCAGTGCTGCTCTGCAGAGCGAGGGGGCTGTGGTGCCCAGGGGCAAGGAGGCACTCTGCAGAGCCATGCTGGGCAGGCTGGGAGGCAGACCCAGCTCATGGGGTCACTGCCATTGCCCCAGGGCTACAAGGAATCACTCACCAGGCTCCTTTGTTGGGGCTGCTGCGTGCCCTGGGGCTGCAGAGTTCTCCTCTGTCTGCTCACACCAGACTGAGCACTTGAGCTCTGCTCAGTCCACATGGGACACAACATGGTGCTCAGCGGTAAATATTGGGGTCATCTTTCCAAGCTAAGGTACCAGTTTCTCAGAGACTGGCAGCACAGTGGTCTGCTTATGGGAATTAAAGAGTTACTGAATATTCCTCATGTTTGGGGTTAGAATTTCTTTTTCTTTCATTTTTCTTTTCCTTTTCTTTACTTATGTTTCTATCTCTCTGAGTTTTTATGTGTTTTGTTTTGTTTGTTTGTTTGTTTGTTTTGGTTTGTTTTATTTTGTTTTCCCCATCTCCCTCTAGAGGAGGAGGAAGCAGGTATTCCCTCCTCTACCTCTAGAGGAGGAGGAAGCAGGCAGCTCATACATGTGTAGTGTCTGGTTGGGGTGAGCAAGGAGGAGGCTGGCTATGGTGCCAGGAAATGGAGGTCCGTGAAGCTGCAGGAGCCCTGCTCTCTTGCCTGGCAGATCCCCAGCACACAGTGCCTGTGCCCCGCAGGGCCAGCCCCGCTCCCCAGGCCAGCACAAGAGGCCTGGCCCAGCCACAGAGCAGCCTGCCCCGAGCAGGGGCCTGCACAAAGAGCTTTCCCTTTGCCCTTTCCCCATCAGTGCAGGCCCAACAACGTGGTTCTGCTCTTCCCCAGGGCCATCCCTGCTCCCAGAGAGGGCCCAGGGCAGTATGTCCATGCTGGCCTGGCTGGCCATTGCTGCTTCCCTCCCTGTGCTTCCCGCAGGGCCCCGACCTGGTGGTGCTGCTGTGAGAGCCAGGGGCTGTGGTGACCCCGGACCCCACGCGTCTTCGCCCTGCCCGTGCTGCTAAGGGTGGGCAGCAGACCCAACTCCATGGGGATCTCTGCTGCTGAGCCCCTTTCCATCTGCCCTGATGGCTCAGCAGCACAGGGCAGTGCTGGGCAGGGCCATGGGGTGTCTCTGAGGGCACAAAGGGCAGGTGAGTGCTGCACCAGACCTGGTCCATGAGGCCTCAAGAAGGTTATCCTCAACTACTCTACACTCTTAGAAGTCTTTGTCTGCTGGCTCTTCAGCACCACTCCTGCCATGGCAGAGCTGTCCTTAGCCCATGGACTCTTCATATTCCCCTTTTTCTTTACCAAACTCCTCCTTGGATGGCCATTAATTTTATGAGGTTCTTATTCCTACCAACTCAGTGTTGCATGTTCTCCCTGCAGATCCCCTGACATCTCCTGGCAGCTCCAGATTCCTCTCCAGGCTGACAGTGGCCATGAGCCCCACTGCAGGGGGGCAGTGCCATGCAGATGAGTCCAAGACCAGTTGCTGTCAGGTGCTGCCATAAAGCTCTTGGTCTGGCCCTTGGTCCCTCACAGGCTTCCCTTGGAATTCAAGTCTATATTCTGCACTACAGGAAGTCCCAAATAAAACCCCATTTGTTACTGTGGTGCTAGCAGGGAAGCCACCTGTGACCCAGGGCTGCACAGTGCCTGCTGCTGCCTGCAGCCACAGGGATGTCACTGTAGAGACAACAGGACTGTCACCAAGCTAAATGAGATATCAGGGCTTACCCAGAAAAAAAGAAGCAAAACGTGGAAGCCAAAAGAGAGCAGCAGTGAAAAGGCCACGTCCTGCTGCTGTCCATAGCCGTGGCTCCAGGGAAGCAGCAGCCCCAGCCCGAAGGCAGCAGAGAGGCAGAGCCCAGAGAACAGTGAGGGGCAGCCCCGAGGGCCACCGGGGCTGCTCCTGCATGTGTCAGCTGGGCTCTTGGCCCTGAGCCCCTCCTGCATGCTGGGGCTGCTCCCCCAGATCCAGTGGACTCAGGACCTCTGACCAGAGAAATTCTCAATGTAAGTCTGAAGCCTTCCTTCTTGTCTTTATTCACAGAGGAAGCCTGGCTCTAGAGGTATATGAGATGATTGGGTTAAAGTAAATAAACATGCTGAAGGTTAAAAATTGCATTATTCAAATAAAAATCGTTTTTAATAAAATGTTACAGAATAATAATAAAAATTGCCCCTTCAGTTTCCCAAATAGTTTCTCAGTCCAACTAATGTTTTTATTTAACATAAATTATGACAATACTAGATCACTGATGTTAAGAAGCATGTATGAAAACAATTTTAATCAAAGCATTCTTGAGCTCCTGGTTCCTAATGCTATAGATGAGAGGGTTCATTGCTGGTGGCACCACCGAGTACAGAACTGACACCACCAGGTCCAGGGATGGAGAGGAGATAGAAGGGGGCTTCAGGTAGGCAACTGTGGCTGTGCTGACAAACAGGGAGACCACGGCCAGGTGAGGGAGGCACGTGGAAAAGGCTTTGTGCCGGCCCTGAGAAGAGGGCATCCTCAGCACTGCCCTGAAGATCTCCACATAGGACACCACAATGAAAACAAAACAACCAAATGTTGAAGAAAAACTAAAGAGAAGCGTCCCAGCTTCCCTGAGGTAGCCATCTGAACAGGAGAGTTTGAGGACCTGTGGGATTTCACAGAAGAACTGGTCCACAGCATTGCCTTGGCAGAGGGGCAGGGAAAATGTGCTGGCTGTGTGCAGGACAGCATTGAGAAAGCCACTGCCCCAGGCAGCTGCTGCCATCTGGGCACAAGCTCTGCTGCCCAGGAGGC
This sequence comes from Anas acuta, assembly GCF_963932015.1. Lineage (NCBI taxonomy): Eukaryota > Metazoa > Chordata > Aves > Anseriformes > Anatidae > Anas > Anas acuta. The sequence continues at coordinate 10,517,968 of NC_089016.1, forward strand.
TCCCGTAGTGCAGGGGCTTGCAGATGGCAACGTAGCGGTCATAGGACATTATGGTGAGAAGGTAATACTCTGATCCAAACAAGAAGACAAAAAAGAAGACCTGTGCAGCACATCCTTGGTAGGAGATGGCCCTGGTGTCCCAGAGGGCATTGGCCATGGCTTTGGGCAGAGTGGTGGAGATGCAGCCCAGGTCGAGGAGGGCGAGGTTGAGGAGGAAGAAGTACATGGGGGTGTGGAGGTGGTGGTCACAGGCTACGGCGCTGAGGATGAGGCCGTTGCCCAGGAGGGCAGTCAGGTAGATGGCCAGGAAGAGCGCAAAGTGCAGGAGCTGCAGCTCGCGCGTGTCTGCGAATGCCAGCAGGAGGAACTCACTCACAGAGCTGATGTTGGACATCTGCATTTTTCAGGGTGTAATCCTGAACAAAGAAGTGGATGAGTGTAATAAAGTACAAGAAACATATCAGAGGAAAATGAATTCCATTTCTCATTTAAAATCATCACTTATATTGTGCACTTTCTGGCAGAGTTTTGGCAGATCCCTTTCATGCATCCTGATTCATTCTGCCTGTGGGTGTCTGTTGGAACAGGAGGCTCTACTGTGGGCAATGCAGGAATCAGTCCTGTTCTACAGCAAGAGTTGAAGAGGAACATGGGGAAATGTCAGTTTCTCTTCCCTCCTGATCTCAGAGATTTTTTCCCCAGCATTGCTCCCAGTTCACCAAACTGCAGAGCAGAGTTGTGGAGGCTTTTTTAAATTTTATTTTAAATTTTTGTTTTTTTTTAGTTTTTTGTTTCTGCTGTCCCACCACTCCTGAGGAATGTTTCCAAGCCACAGATCCTGGCTATTTCTGCTGGACTCAAAGGGAATCCTTGTAGATCATTATCAGAGAAAAAGGGACTGTCACTTTAGTGCTCAGTGTTCTTTAGGGATGACAGCCAGTCTGTCCATCCAGTACGGTCTCAGATGCCCTGTGAGAGCTATAGTAAAGTTCTACTCACATGTTTGATTGAAAAGAGCAAAGACCCTGCTGAGAGCAGGGGAATCCAGGCTCAAAGTGCCCATCTCCAGACGCCTCACCCTGTCCCCCTACTCCCTTTCCCCAAGGCACACCAAGGACTCACTCCATGGGCATGTAAAACCCCCATCCGCAGCCAGCCTGGGAACAAGACCAGCAGCAGCACGGCCAGCTGGAGAAGCCAGGAGGAATGCCAGCGTGCTGCTGCCAGGGGAGGCAAGGCCAGGGAGGGACAGACGGACACTCAGCAGACCCTCTTGTGCTGCAGCTCTGCCTGCAGAGGAGGCAGCTCCTGCTGGGGAAACCGGTGGCTTGAGGGCAGAGGCTGTGCTGGTGGGAGAGGAGAGCAGGGGGTGTCCCAGGGAAGGCACCTGCCCTACAGAGTCTGGCAGGGAGGTGCCTGAGCCCTCCCTCGCACAACATTTCTTGCAGCAGCTCCCTCTCACCGCCTGCCCTGCTCATATCTCTACTGCCTTCCTATGTCCCTGCTGGAAACAGGATCTCTGTCCCCACGTATCTTCCACGTCCTTGCTCACAGACCCCATCCCACAAGCTGTGTGCTTCCTGAGTATAGGGCATCACAGGGGTTGCAGCTCCTAAAGACCTGATAAGTCCTGAGGAGACAACAAACGTTGTTGTTTCAGTCTTTAGGCTGAGGTGCCTGCAGTTTAATTGCTGCCATATTGATCTCTCACTGGAATAATCTTGGAGTCTCCATATCCTCTACAATCGAGAAAATTCATTGTCATGAAACCTGCCTCTCCTCCATACCAAGACTCTGAAAGTACAGAATCCAAGTAAGTCTTCCATTTCAGATAAACCAATCCTCAGTCTTCCTGTTAAAATGCCCCCTCAAAAATACCATTCTCTAAAACATTTTCTATGCCATATTACAGGTAGAATAAGACCCATCCTGAGAGATACTATAGGCCATCGTATGTGCCAGAAGAAGACCCCTCTGGCAACCCCACCTGCATGGCCCTGCTGCCAGAGCCTCACGGTGTCAAGAGCCTGCAGATGTGTCCTGCCACACGCTGCCCTCTGTTGTTGCTCTCCTCAGTGCCTCCAAGCCCTCTCTCCTTCTCTCCTCTCTGTGTGCCAGCTGCGGTCAGAGCCCCCAGCCCTGCTGCGCTGTGCAGAGGAGCTGCACCTAGGCACAGCTGGCTCTCTGCTTCATGGGACTATTTGAAAAGTGTTTTCCCTGTCCCACGAGCCCAGCCCAGCTCAGCAGCACAGCACCAGCCCAAGGCACTGCAATCACCCCTCTGGGGGCTTTGCTGATGAGCCATGAACCTCAGGCACTCGGAGACAATTGAAGACATCTCTCCAGAAGTCCAAGTCAGAAGCAAGTTTCCTGCAGTGTCCCCCTGAGGACCAGCACTGACACAGCCTCTCTTGGAGCTCGTTAGAGCAGAACCCTGGAGGCAGTGAGGACAAGGAGACAAAGGCAATGTGAAGGTGACACTGATGTGGAGGAAAAGTGGATGTGTGTCAGCAAGCACAAGGGCCAGGCCTTGACCCTTAGTGCCTGCGAAGGGAGATCCTTTCCTTGACAGGTTGCTCAGGGCTCTTTATGGGGCAGTAGGAGATGGGGATGTGCATGGCCAAGTACAGGAGAATGGTACGACCCCTGCCTGCTTCATGGGTGGGGGCAAGGGGGCTGTGAAGCCCTGGTTCTTCAATGAGAAGCTGTCTCCTCATGGGCGTCAGTGGCAGAGACAACAGGGATAGCCATGGACACAATGACCTGGGTCCTGTTAGGACTTTCAGACTTGTCACAGTCCTCTACCCTGTCTATACATGGCTTTCCTAGGGACTCCCAGACCTCCACATCTTTCCTTTTTGTCTGCAGACCCTTATCTCTGTGGTGTCACAGCAGATCTGAGCTGAGCGTGATCATAGAATCATTGAATCATAGAATATCCTGAGTTGGAAGGGACCCTTAAGGATCATCAAGTCCAACTCTTGACACCGCACAGGTCTACCCAAAAGTTCAGACCATGTGACTAAGTGCACAGTCCAATCTCTTCTTAAATTCAGTCAGGCTCGGTGCAGTGACCACTTCCCTGGGGAGCCTGTTGCAGTGTGCAACCACTCTCTCTGTGAAGAACCCCCTCCTGATGTCAAGCCTAAATTTCCCCTGCCTCAGCTTAACCCCGTTCCTGCGGGTCCTGTCGCTGGTGTTAATGGAGAAAAGGTCTCCTGCCTCTCGACACCCCCTTACGAGGAAGTTGTAGACTGCAATGAGGTCTCCCCTCAGCCTCCTCTTCTCCAGGCTGAACAGGCCCAGTGCCCTCAGCCGTTCCTCGTACGTCTTCCCCTCCAGGCCTTTCACCATCTTTGTAGCCCTCCTCTGGAAACTCTCCAACAGTTTCATGTCCTTTTTATACTGTGGTGCCCAGAACTGCACACAGTACTCGAGGTGAGGCCGCACCAGCGCAGAGTAGAGCGGGACAATCACCTCCGTTGACCTACTAGCGATGCCGTGCTTGATGCACCCCAGGACACGGTTGGCCCTCCTGGCTGCCAGGGCACACTGCTGGCTCATATTCAACTTGCTGTCTACCACAACCCCCAGATCCCTCTCTTCTAGGCTGCTCTCCAGCGTCTCATCGCCCAGTCTGTACGTGCAGCCAGGGTTTCCCCGTCCCAGGTGCAGGACCCGGCACTTGCTCTTATTGAACTTCATGCGGTTGGCGATCGCCCAGCTCTCCAACCTATCCAGATCCCTCTGCAAGGCCTTTCCTCCCTCAACAGAGTCCACAACTCCTCCAAGTTTGGTGTCATCAGCAAACTTGCTCAAAATATCTTCTATTCCTACATCCAGATCGTTTATAAAAATATTGAAAATACCGGCCCTAAAATGGAGCCTTGAGGGACCCCACTGGTGACCGCCCGCCAGCCTGACGCAGCCCCGTTCACCATAACCCTTTGGGCCCTGCCCGTTAGCCAATTGCTCACCCATCGTATGATGTTTTTATTTAGCTGTATGGTGGACATTTTGTCCAGTAGGATCCTATGGGAAACCGTGTCAAAAGCCTTGCTGAAGTCCAAAAAAATCACATCAGCTGGTTTCCCTTGGTCCACCATACGGGTGATCTTATCCTAAAAGGAAATCAGGTTAGTTAGGCAGGACCTACCCTTCACAACCCCATGCTGGCTGGGAGCAATGACTGCTTTGTCCCCCAGGTGCGCCTCAAGAAGTTCGAGAACCATCTTCTCCATGATTTTACCAGGCACTGATGTGAGACTGACAGGCCTGTAATTGCTAGGCTCTTCTTTCTGACCCTTCTTGAAAATCGGCACAACATTTGCCAGCTTCCAGTCTACTGGGACCTCTCCAGACTCCCAGGATTGTTGAAAAATAATTGAGAGAGGTTCCGCGATGATGTCCGCCAGCTCTTTCAGCACCCGGGGATGAATCCCATCCGGACCCATGGACTTGTAGGGATCCAAGTGGAGTAGCAAATCCCGCACACGTTCAGGGTCGGTTGGGAGTTTGTCATCCCCACCGTCCCGGTCCTCCAGCTCAGGGCACCCTGGGTCCCGAAGCCCATCATCGGCATTGAAGACAGAGGCAAAGAAGGCGTTAAGCGTCTCTGCTTTGCCTATGTCATTGTCTGTGAGGAGACCTTCCTTATCAAGGAGCGGCCCTATGTATTCTTTAGTTCTCCTTTTTCCATTCACATATCTAAAAAAAAAACTTTTTATTTTCTCTCACAGACACAGCCAGCTTCAACTCTAGGTGTGCTTTGGCCACACGAATTTTCTCCCTACAAACACGAACAGCATCCCTGTATTCTTTCCATGACACCTGGCCCTCCTTCCAGTAGCAAAACACTCTCTGTTTCGGCCTAATCTCCATTAGAATGTTCCTGGTCAGCCATGCCGGCCTCCTGCCACGCCTGCCTGACTTGCGATATTTAGGAATTGCCTGATCTTGTGCTTCTAGGAGGCATCGCTTAAAGAATGACCAGCACTGGTGGACATCAAGGCCTTCAAGAGCAGTTTCCCAGGGGACCTTGCTGACTAGTTCCCTGAGCAGCCTGAAGTCCGCCTTCCCCATATCTAGGGATGAGGTTTTGGTGGCACTTTTCCTTCTGCCACTGTAAATTTTGAACTCAACCACTTCATGGTCGCTATGACCGAGGCGGCCACCAATCACCACATCTCCCACCAGACCCTCTCTGTTTTCTAGCAACAGGTCTAGGAGGGCACCTTTCCTAGTTGGCTCCGTTAGCACCTGCACCAAGAAGTTATCATCTAGGTTCTTCATGAACCTCCTGGACTTGCTCGTGTCAGCCGTGTGGCACTCCCAGTTAACGTCTGGCAAGTTGAAGTCCCCCATAAGGACAAGGGGAGTTAATCTCGAGGCCTCTCTTAGTTCTGTAAAGAATAATTTATCGGCGCTATCGTCCTGGCCAGGCGGTCTGTAATAGACTCCCACAACGACATCCCCTTTATTCATTCATCTGATTTGTGTCAGTATGGAACAGTGTTAGGGCCGCATGGTATGATGAATGTGACCTTCTGTCTTACATACCCTTGTATAACCACAAGTCTAAGAAAAACAGAATGGTTCATGTATATAGTTCTTGTACCTTGCAAAGGAATTTGTGTCACTAGAGAGCAGTTCTGTCTGTCTCTGGATCCTGCACTGGCAATTTAATTCTTCCACGGATGTGGTTTCTTCCCTTTCCTTTCCTTCCCTCTCCCCCTCATCATAGTCAAATTATCAAATCTTCAGAAATATTCCTCAAATCCTTGAGCCTATTTGCTTTTTTATGTGTTTTTGTATGCTGTTTTGTGACAGGTCAGACTTGACTTCTCCCTGGGATCTGCACTTTTGGGCTGACATCTGGCAGTGGCCCTGCTAGGCCAGCAGAAGGCACCTGCTTGGCACGCTGACTGTTGGCATTGCTTCCTTGCAGCACTGTGCAGGGCTGTGGAGGTGTCATAATGAAGTTCTTCTAGTAGCATTACAGTACCCACCACATCCCGCAGACCCCAAGACTAGCCCTGAGCCAGACAGGGGGGTGCAGAGTCTCCTCTCACAGTTCTAGGGGTCAGGCCTTGGCCCTTCAGCTTCACTAAAACCAACCAAGATTTTTCTCAGCACAGTGCTTTGCCTGTCTGTAACCATGGCCTCCAATTATCTGCTCTAACAAGGCCCTGGGGAGGCTTTGTTAGTAACAGCCCTCAGTGGGGCCCATTAATACTCCAAGTCACTTCAAGTTTTCCTTCTGACTTTAACTTCTCAAGTGGTTACATCACTCTCCTCTCAGCACCAGAGCCGAGTACAGGGGGACAATCACCTCCCTAGCCCTGCTGGCCACACTGCTTCTTATGCAAGCCAGTATGCTATTGGCCTTCTTGGCCACCTGGGCACACTGCTGGCTCATATTCAGCCGACTATCAACCATCACTCCCAGGTCTTTCTCTATCAGGCAGATCTCCAACCACTCCTCTCCCAGCCTGTAGCTCTGCTTGGGGTTGTTGCGCCCCAGGTGAGGAACCCTGCACAAAGAACCCCAGAAAACTGAAGAGCAGGGAGCAACCCCTTGGCTGTATTCCTGGCAGCAGCTCTGGGGAGGCGTCCAGGCTTCTGGGTTTGCCCTGAGCAAGACCCTCCTGTTACTGTGGTGCTAGGAGGGAGGCAGCTGTGACCCAAGGCTGCACAGTGCCTGCTGCTGCCTGCAGCCACAGGGATGCCACTACAAAGAGAACAGGACTGTCACCAAGGCCTGTGAGATCTGACGGCTTATCTGAATAAAAGAGCACAGGAGAACACACTGAAAGTCAAAAAAGAACAGCAGTGACAAGGCCACGTCCTCCTGCTGGCCATGGCCATGGCTCCAGGGAAGCAGCAGCCCCCACCCAAACTCCATGTAGCAGCTGGGCTCTTGGCCCAGAGCCCCTCCTGTGTGCTGGGGCTGCTCCCCTGGCTCCAGAGGGGATGGGAAAAGATTGCAGCAGATAATAATGTAGTTCTGGTGGTGGTTTTTTTTGTTGTTGTTGTTTTGTTTTTCATTTTATTTATTATGTTTCTCTACATAACCTACTTCTTTCAATAATTATATGAATGTGTCACTGTAGATGAAAAAATAGAAATAAGAAAATCAGGTAGCAGGTTAAGGATAACATAATTTAAATCAAAAGAAAAAATTTGTAGAAAATACGTATAGAGAAATATAGTAACAAAAATTTTCCTCACAGTTCCTGAAATAATCAGGGAACTCACAAACATTATTGATTGCAAAGAAGCATGCATCCAAAGAGTTTCCTTACTGCATCCTTGAACTCCTGGTTCCTCATGCTGTAGATGAGGGGGTTCACTGATGAAGGAACAACTGAGTAGAGAACTGACACAATAAGATCCATGGATGTGGAAGACATGGAGGGGGGCTTCAGGTAGGCAAACATGCCAGTGCTGATAAAGAGGGAGACCACAGCCAGGTGAGGGAGGCACGTGGAAAAGGCTTTGTGCCAGCCCTGCTCAGAAGGCATCCTCAGCACGGTCCTGAAGATTTGCACATAGGATAAAATGATGAAAACAAAGCAAAGAAAGGCTAAAGAAACACTAAGCATAAGTGCCCCAACTTCCCTGAGGTAGGCATCTGAGCAGGAGAGCTTGAGGATGTGGGGGATTTCACAGAAGAACTGGTCCACAGCATTGGCTCGACAGAGGGGCAGGGAAAATGTGTTGTCTGTGTGCAGAACAGCATTGAGAAAGCCACTGCCCCAGGCAGCTGCTGCCATCTGGGCACAAGCTCTGCTGCCCAGGAGGCTCCCGTAGTGCAGGGGCTTGCAGATGGCAACGTAGCGGTCATAGGCCATGACGGTGAGAAGGGAATACTCTGCTCCAACCAAGAAAGCAAAGAGAAAGAGTTGGGCAGTACATCCTTGATAGGAGATGGTCTTGGTGTCCCAGAGGGCATTGGCCATGGCTTTGGGGAGAGTGGTAGAGATGGATCCCAGATCAAGGATGGCGAGGTTGAGGAGGAAGAAGTACATGGGGGTGTGGAGATGGTGGTTGCAGGCTACGGCGCTGAGGATGAGGCCGTTACCCAGGAGGGCAGCCAGGTAGATGCCCAGGAAGAGCGCGAAGTGCAGGAGCTGCAGCTCGCGCGTGTCTGCGAATGCCAGCAGGAGGAACTCGCTCACAGAGCTGATGTTGGACATTTGCTGACTTTGGACCTGGAACCTGCAAAATGAAAGAAAATATACACGTATAGACTGTTATGAGTAAAGTCTGACTAAAATTCCCAGTTAAAGCCTTACATTCCCCGTTTCCAAGAGGACCTTTGTCTATCTCCTTGTCTGAAGCCCTGCTTCGTGCTTGCTGAGTGTCCTGTACACAGCTGCCACCTCTGCCGTTCAGCCCCCAGTGGGACACCTCTGCTGCACTGCAGTGGTTAATGTCGCTGTGGAGGCACATCTTAACCAGAGGTCACATCCAGGAGGGCTGCTCTGTCCATCCCCTCGTTCCCAGCTGCTTGCAGCTTGTAGCACTCAGCTGGGGGATGGATGAACACAGAGGTTGTGCTGAAAAACCACATTCCCTGCCTGCACATCCTAAAGAACAGCTCAGAAAAGCCCTGGTGCAGTCTATAAGCAGAGAGAGTAGAAGGGATATTCTCAGGTTCATCACTAACTTGTTTGTATCTCAGTTCAATGGAATCGGAAGCTCAGTCAGCTTGTGCAGGAATGCTCTGAGGAGCTCAGCTCTGCATCATGATCTCCTACCCCAGCAGGAGCAATGTGACTGTGGCAGGGACTGCGAGGTCACTTCTGTCTCTGCACTTGATAGGGCAGCAGCAAGAACGTGTCACAGAAAGGGACTGGGAGGTCACTTGTGTCTGGAGGTGGCAGGTCATGCTTGCCTTCTCCCAGGGATCTGCACTTTTGGGCTGACATCTGGCAGTGGCCCTGCTAGGCCAGCAGAAGGCACCTGCTTGGCATGCTGACTGGGGGATCCCCTCTGCCTACACATCCAGGAGGACCCAGACAGAAAGAAGGCCCCAACATGGATTGTCCTGTCCCTTCTGCTTGAGTCCATGACTGCACAGCAGCAGCCACAAGGCTTGGAAGACTTGGCTGTGTCTAGTCAAGAAGCTGCAAGGCCAGCAGCAGGCCCCTGGCTTGGAAGATGCTGCTGAGGTGACTTGTGTCTGCTTGGCTGAGAGGCCGCAAAGAGCCCAATGGGTTGGGATGCCTACTTCAGGAGTGGTTTCTACTGTGATGGAGCTTTCTGTGGTAGTAGGAAAGAGCAGGAGAGAAAAACTTGCCACAAAGTGCACCATGGAAGGTTGGCACTGGCTACAAGGAAGAAGAAATATCCAGGGGAACAACTGGTCGTGTCACCTTCACATTGCCTTTGTCTCCTTGTCCTCACTGCCTCCAGGGTTCTGCTCTAACGAGCTCCAAGGGAGGCTGTGTCAGTGCTGGCCCTCAGGGGGACACTGCAGGAAACTTGCCTCTGACTTGGACTTCAGGAGAGATGTCTTCAATTGTCTCTGAGTGCCTGAGGTTCGTGGGCTCATCAGCCAAGCCCCCAGAGGGGTGATTGCAGTGCCTTGGGCTGTTGCTGTGCTGCTGAGCTGGGCCTGGTTCCTGGAAGAGAGAGAGCTCGTGGCAAGAGGGCCCTGGTGCAGAGAGACAGCTGTGCCCAGGAGCAGCTCCTCTGCACAGCACAGCAGGGCTGGGGGCTCTGACCGCAGCTGGCACACAGAGAGGAGAGAAGGAGAGAGGGCTTGGAGGCACTGAGGAGCACAACAACAGAGGGCAGCGTGTGGCAGGACACATCTGCAGGCTCTTGACACCGTGAGGCTCTGGCAGCAGGGCCATGCAGGTGGGGTTGCCAGAGGGGTCTTGTACAGCTGGCACATCCGATGGTTGATAGCATCTGTCAGGGTGGGTCTTATTCTATCTGTAATGTGGCACAGAAAATGTTTTAGAGAATGGTATTTCTGAGGGGGCATTTTAACAGGAAGAGCGAGGCTTGGTTTATCTGAAATGGAAGACTTTCTTGGATTCTGTGATTTTGGATTCTTGGTGTGGAGGGGAGGCAGATTTCATGACAATGAATTGTCTGGATTTTACAGGAGACTTAGACTCCAAGAGTATTGCAGGTAGAGATAAATGTGGCAGCAATTAACCTGATAAAGTCTCTTCAGGCACCTCAGCCTAAAGACTGAAAAAACAATGTTTGTCTCCTCAGGACTTATTAGATCTTCAGGAGCTGCAACCCCTGTGGTGCCCTGTACTCAGGAAGCGCACAGCTTCTTGGATGGGGACTGTGAGCAAGGACATGGAAGATACGTGGGGATAGAGATTTTGCTTCCAACACGAATATAGGAAGGAAGTAGAGATGTGGGCAGGGCAGGTGGTGAGAGGGAGCTGCTGTCAGAAATGCTGTGCAAGGGAGGGCTCAGGCACCTTACTGCCATCCCCTGCAGGGCAGGCGCCTTCCCTGGGACACCCCCTGCTCTCCTCTCCCACCAGCACAGCCTCTGCCCTCAAGCCCCCGGTGTCCCCAGCAGGAGCTGCCTCCTCTGCAGCCAGAGCTGCAGCACAGGAGGGTCTGCTGAGTGTCCGTCTGTCTCTCCCTGGCCTTGCCTCCCCTGGCAGCAGCACGCTGGCATTCCTCCTGGCTTCTCCAGCTGGCCGTGCTGCTGCTGGTCTTGTTCCCAGGCTGGCTGCGGATGGGGGTTTCACATGCCCATGGGGTGAGCCCTCAGTGTGCTTGGGGGAAGGGGAGTACGGGGACAGGGTGAGGGGTGTGGAGATGGGCACTTTGAGCCTGGATGTCTCTGCTCTCAGCAGCCTCTTTGTTCTTTTCAGTTAAACATGTGTAGATCTTCCCTGCAGCTCTCACAGGGCATCTGAGACCGCACTTGATGGACAGACTGGCTGTCCTCCCTGAAGAACACTGTGCGCTAAAGTGACAGTCCCTTTTTCTGTGATGATGATGATCTGCAAGGATTCACTTTGAGTCCAGCAGAAGTAACCAGGGTTTGTGACTTGGAAACACTCCTCAGGAGTGGTGGAACAGCTGAAACAAAAAATCAAAAACAACAATTTGAAATAATAATAATAATAAAGTCTCCACAGCTCTGCTCTGCAGTTTGTTGAACTGGGAGTAATGCTGGGGCAAAATTCTTTGAGATTAGGAGGGAAGTGAAACTGACATTCCCCCATGTTCCTCTTCAACTCTTGCTGTAGGACAGGACTGATTCCTGCATTGCCCACAGTAGAGCCTCCTGTTCCAACAGACACCCACAGGCAGAATGAATCAGTATGCATGAAAGGGATCTGCCAAAACTCTGCCAGAAAGTGCACAATACACGTGATGATTTTAAATGAGAAATGGAATTCATTTTCCTCTGATATGTTTCTTGTACTTTATTACACTCATCCTCTTCTTTGTTCAGGATCACATACCCAGAAAAGCAGATGTCCAACAGAAGCACCATCACTGAGTTCCTCCTGCTGGCATTCGCAGACACGCGCGAGCTGCAGCTCCTGCACTTTGCGCTCTTCCTGGGCATCTACCTGGCTGCCCTCCTGGGCAACGGCCTCATCCTCAGCGCTGTAGCCTGCGACCACCGCCTCCACACCCCCATGTACTTCTTCCTCCTCAACCTCGCCCTCCTCGACCTGGGCTGCATCTCCACCACTGTCCCCAAAGCCATGGCCAATGCCCTCTGGGACACCAGGGCCATCTCCTATCAAGGATGTACTGCCCAACTCTTTCTCTTTGCTTTCTTGGTTGGAGCAGAGTATTCCCTTCTCACCGTCATGGCCTATGACCGCTACGTTGCCATCTGCAAGCCCCTGCACTACGGGAGCCTCCTGGGCAGCAGAGCTTGTGCCCAGATGGCAGCAGCTGCCTGGGGCAGTGGCTTTCTCAATGCTGTCCTGCACACGGCCAACACATTTTCCCTGCCCTTCTGCCACGGCAATGCTGTGGACCAGTTCTTCTGTGAAATCCCCCACATCCTCAAGCTCTCCTGCTCGGATGCCTACCTCAGGGAAGTTGGGGCACTTATGCTTAGTGTTTCTTTAGCCTTTCTTTGCTTTGTTTTCATTGTGGTGTCCTATGTGCAGATCTTCAGGGCAGTGCTGAGGATGCCCTCTGAGCACGGCAGGCACAAAGCCTTTTCCACGTGCCTCCCTCACCTGGCTGTGGTCTCCCTCTTTATCAGCACTGCCATGTTTGCCTACCTTAAGCCCCCCTCCATCTCTTCCCCATCCATGGATCTTATTGTGTCAGTTCTCTACTCAGTTGTTCCTTCATCAGTGAACCCCCTCATCTACAGCATGAGGAACCAGGAGTTCAAGGATGCAGTAAGGAAACTCTTTGGATACATGCTTCTTTGCAATCAATAATGTTTGTGATTTCCCTGATTATTTCAGGAAATGTGAGGAAAGTTTTTGTTACTATATTTCTCTATAAGTATTTTCTACAATTTTTTTCTTTTGATTTAAATTTTGTTATCCTTAACCTGCTACCTGATTTTACTATTTATATTTTTTCATTTAGAGTGACCCAGTCATCCAATTGTTGAAAGAAGCAGGTTATGCAGGGAAACAGAATAAATAAAAAAAAGAAAAACAAAACAAAACAAAACAAAAAACCATCTGAGCTACATTGTTATCTGCTGCTATATATTCCCATCCCCTCTGGAGCTGGGGGAGCAGCCCCAGCACACAGGAGGGGCTCTGGGTCAAGAGGAGTTTGGGTCGGGACTGCTGCTTCTCTGGAGCCATGGCCATGGCCAGCAGCAGGACGTGGTCTTGTCACTGCTGCTCTCTTTTGACTTTCAGTGTGTTCTCCTGTGCTCTTTTATTCGGATAAGCCGTCAGATCTCATATGCCTTGGTGACAGTCTTGTTGTCTCTGCAGTGGCATCCCTGTGGCTGCAGGCAGCAGCAGGCACTGTGCAGCCTTGGGTCACAGCTGCCTCCCTGCTAGCACCACAGTAACAGGAGGGTCTTGCTCAGGGCAATCCCAGAAGCCTGAACGCCTCCCCAAAGCTGCTGCCAGGAATACAGCCAAGGGGTTGCTCCCTGCTCTTCTGTTTTCTGGGGTTCTAGTGCCGGGTTCTTCACCTGGGGCTCAACAACCCCAAGCAGAGCTACAGGCTGGGAGATGAGTGGTTGGAGAGCTGCCAGGAAGAGAAGGACCTGGGAATGATGGTTGATAGTCAGCTGAATGTGAGCCAGCAGTGTGCCCAGGTGGCCAAGAAGACCAATAGCATCCTGGCTTGTATCAGAAGCAGTGTGACCAGCAGGGCTAGGGAGGTGATTGTCCCCCTGTACTCAGCTCAGGTGCTGAGAGGAGAGTGATGTAATCACTTGAGAAGCTAAAATCAGAAGGAAAAGTTGAAGTGACTTGGAGTATTAATGGGCCCAATGAGGGCTGTTACTAACAAAGCTTCCCCAGGGCCTTGTTAGGGCAGAAAATTGGAGGCCATGGTTACAGACAGACAAAGCACTGTGTTGAGAAAAATCTTGGTTGGTTTTAGTGAAGCTGAAGGGCCAAGGCCTGACCCCTAGAACTGTGAGAGGAGACCCTGCACCCCCCTGTCTGGCTCAGGGCTAGTCTTGGGGTCTGTGGGATGTGGTGGGTACTGTGATGCTACTAGAAGAACTTCATTATGACACCTCCACAGCCCTGCACAGTGCTGCAAGGAAGCAATGCCAACAGTCAGCGTGCCAAGCAGGTGCCTTCTGCTGACCTAGCAGGGCCACTGCCAGATGTCAGCCCAAAAGTGCAGCTCCCAGGGAGAAGTCAAGGCTGACCTGACACCTACTTAAGACACAAGTGACCTCACAGTCCCTTTGCGTGACACATTCCTGCTGCTGCCCTATCAAGTGCAGAGACAGAAGTGACCTCACAGTCACTGCCACAGTCACATTTCTGCTGCTGGGGCAGGAGATCCTGAGGCAGAGCTGAGCTCATCACAGCATTCCCACCAATCTCTTTCTTGTGGCCCACAGGCTGATTAGATCAGGGTGAGCAAGAGAGTAACGGTAAGGGAAAGGGGCTATGGGCTGAGTTTTGGCTTGAAGGGATACTTTGAGGTCAGGCATAAGAATAGTGGATTCCTGTCAGGGTGTGGAGTAGCATTGAGGTTTGGAGATTAATGTCACTGGTTAAAATAGGGGAAGGGCTTTACATGACTGTTTTAAGCCAGCGTTACAGCAGAATCAACATTGCCTGAATGTTCTAAACTCACAGAAATCATTAATTTCTGCTGGCCAAATTCCTTTCCCCCCCCCAAATATCACATCTCTCCTGGCCAGGCTTCTCCTGACTTCCCCATATCAGTCATCTTCCTAGGGGCAGCTTTCTGATGGCTTTCATGATCTCAGAGTATCTGCCTCATATCTGTTGGTTACTCCTTTTTTGAGACTGACATGGCCCCTAAGTCAGGATGGAAAAGAACACAAAGGCTGTAGGTGAACCCTGCACAATGTGCCCAGCAGTTCTTTTACCACCCCAAAATTTTGTTTCCTGCCTCCAACTTTTGGATATGGAATAGCTTCTGTGCACCCAGCCTATCTTCTTCCAAACCCTCATGCATGGTTCAGTTTGCCCCAAGCGTCTTGGAGGCAGTGGCCCCCTCTGTGTAGAAAACTGAAAGCAGTCCTAAAGGATGACTTCAGGCAAAAGCTGACACCTCTGACACGACAACCCCTATCCAAGAGCTCTTCCTCTATGCAGCCTACCAGGTACTTAGAAAGAGCTGATCTCAGAAACTACATGCACAGCAAGTGCCTTCTGCTGCCCTACCATGGACACTGGCAGATGTGAGCCTAAAGGCACAGATCCCAGCCAGGAGTCAAGGGTGACCTGTCGGCTACTTCAGAAAGAGCCATTTAACAGCCATTCGCTTCCTGCTGGACTTAGTGTTTCTGACGCACCACTGAGCTTATAATACCATACCTAGAAAACACCCCCTTTTTGGGCCAGGACCTGCCCAGGTAGAAGTGATCTGGTTGTGATCCTCCAAGCTCATGGCACACCTGCTGGGCTCCCAGCCTCTCTGACACTCAGGAGCCAGTTCCGTGCCAGTCTTGGGTGGTGCTAGGGCAGGAGGAACCCTGCAGGCAATGTTCCAGCCCCGTGCCTGTTGGCAGTCTGTCAGATCCTTGTGCACAGTGAAGATCACGCTCACATCCAGAAGCCTGAAGCTGGCCTAGATGACACTCAGGGGAAGCGCCCTCCCAGCCCCAGCCCCAGCCCGAACCCCAGCTGGTGGTGTTGCTCTGCAGAGGGAGGGGGCTGTGGTGCCCTGGTCATGGGGACTACTCTGCAGGGCCGTGCTGAGCAGGCTGGGAGGCAGACCCAGCTCATGGGGTCACTGCCATTGCCCCAGGGCTGCAAGGAATCACTCGCCAGGCTCCTCTGCTGGGGCTGCTGTGTGCCCTGGGGCTGCAGAGCTCTCCTCTGCCTGCTCACACCAGATTGAGCACTTGAGCTCTGCTCAGTCCACCTCGGAGGAGATCCCCCCTTAGGAGGGAAGTGCTGCAGTGGAGGCCAGCTGTGCCACTGCCGTGCCCACTGCCTGTCCTTGCCTGCAGTCCCAGCACAGCCCCACAGCAGCACTGGCACCAAGTGAGAGGAGCAACCGGGCCTGACCCCACCAGCAGGGCTCAGCAGGAGAAAGTGGGATGGTCAGAAGAGTAGCTCTGCATGCCCCAAGCGCTGGTGCTCCCTGGCCGTGCTGCTGGGATGGGACTCTTTTCCTCTGCACCCCTGCACATGGGCACTGCCCCTGCAGAGCCAGACCAGGTCTCAGAGGAAGCACGTCAGACCAGGCAATGCAAGCTCCTTCCTGAAGTACACAGACAGACGGCCTCTTTGTGTACAGTTGCTGAGCTAGACTTGAAAAATACATACTGAAGTGGAGTTGGGATGACCAATATCATTTTAGTGGGTAACATTAACTGAACTAAAACTAAGGAAATCGATTAATAAAATGCACACACACAAACAAAAAGAAACAGAATATAGGCTGTTCCTATAATAAGTGACTTTGAGACTCATCTGCAGAAGCAGACTGAGCACTTTTTTTCCTGAAACACATTAAGTCACCAATCTCCACAGGGCTTCCTTGAGCTCCTGGTTCCTCATACTGTAGATGAGAGGATTCAATACTGGAGGCACCACCGAGTATAAAAATGCCACCACCACGTCCAGGTATGGGGAAGAGATGGAGGGAGGATTCAGGTAGGCAAATATGGAAGTACTGATAATCAGAAAGACAATGGCCAGGTGAGGGAGGTACATGGAAAAGGCTTTGTGCCGGCCCTGCTCAGAGGGAATCCTCAGCACTGCCCTGAAGATCTGAACATAGGACAGCACAATGAAAACAAAACATCCAAACATTAAAGCAACACTAAACACAAGTGCCCCAACTTCCCTGAGGTAGGCATCTGAGCAGGAGAGCTTGAGGATGTGGGGGATTTCACAGAAGAACTGTTCCACAGCATTGCCGTGGCAGAGGGGCAGGGAAAATGTGTTGGCCGTGTGGGACTCACCGTTTTTCCTGTGGGGGCTTCAATATTACTGATGAAGAAGCATGTATCCAAAGAGTTTCTACAAGGCATCCTTGAGCTGCTGGTTCCCCATGCTGTAGATGCGGGGGTTCAGAGTTGCAGGAAAGACTGAGTACACAACAGCTGTGAGGAATGTTTTAACAATTCCAATTCGTGTCCATAAATTCGTGTCCATAAATTCGTGTCCATAAATTCGTGTGCATAAAGAATAATTCTGTTTGAATCCTGTCTGCCTCTGGGCCCTGCACTTAGTTCTTGAACCACAGATGCAGTGTGTCCCAGTCTCCCCCTCATTCTAGTCAATTTATCAAGTCTTCAGAAAACACTCCTTAAATTTATGAACCTGTTTGCTTTTGTTATTCCTGACTTCTAGTTCTAACAGTTACAGTTTTTCTTTTCTGTCTTCTTCGAGATTGATTTAACACTGCTATAGATGTTATGTAGATGACTGTGAATAGCTGGGAAAGAATGTTTTAATTGCTCGTGAATCACCAACCTGTTTGGGAGTTTCAGAACAACTGATAATAACCGGTGACTGCTGGTGACTGTTATGGGATCCTTGGTATCTGGCCAGGGGGGCCAAGAGATTAAGAGGAAGAGAAAAGAAGCTGAAGGACGGTTGGGAGACAAGACCTGCGGAGAGTGTACAGAGAGTGTTCCATAAACTTGGAATAGTGCCGAGTAAGTACAAAGGGTGAGAGGAAGACTACGAGCCTTCAGCATGAAAGACCCCTAGAGACCCCCAGAGGAGACTGATGCGCATGCTCCAGTAGGAGGAACCGGACCCCGGAAGCTAATTTTAATAATCTCTTTTTTTTAGAAGTAGTAATGAATATGTATTAGTCTAGGTGCATAAAAATCAGCTGCTTGATGTAACTGGTGTGCGTCCTGGTGGAGCGGAGACTCCCGGTGCACCCAGCGCTGTTTGCTTACCTCTATTCCTTTATATTCTTTTAATAAATCCTATTTTTTTATTTAATCCTAATTTGAATCCTGAGCCATTTATAACAATTTGGGGGCTCGTCCGGGATGGCTATAGTTCCTGAATTCTGATTTAATCTAGGAGAGGCGCCCCACCATTTGGTGGCTCCTGTTTGAGTCAGATCGGGACTAATGCCATCCTGAACCTGAATAAAGGTAAGCAAAGAATTTGATTTTTTTGAGCTCCCTTGTTGCCGGCTGTTTTTTGCCCGTAATTCTGCGCGCGAAGATCCGGACGAAGACGACAGAGTCGTTTGGATACCGTTCGGTTGGATTCCGGTGTCCGGGATCAAATCGGATGAAGACGACAGTCGTTTGGATACCGTCTGGTTCGATCCCAGACGAAGACAGCAGAGACGCTGGTGGATACCGTCCGATTGGAGTCTGGACGAAGACGACTGATTCGTAAGATACCGTCCGGTTGGGTAAGGGTACGGTTGCCATTTTTTGTGTGTGTGAGTGTAACTGAGACTTCTAAAGTCAGCGTGGAGGTCTTTTTGTTTTCTCACTGGTTCTAATCTCCTGTCGGGGGGGCTGGGCTGGTGAGAAGAGGGATACGTGGGTGGGTGATAGGTCCTAAACCCCCTGCAAGACACTCTCACTGGGCAGCCAAGGGCTGTGGGAATTGCCACTAGTAAAATTCCCGGATGGGTCAGATAAAATCGAAGACCAAGGACCAGAAAGGGAGCAAATTACCAGATATATGACCAAAAAGTCCATTATGAATAATGATTAGAAATTGGAACAATAGGGGCCCCAGAAAATTAAAGAGTAAATTGAAAATGATCCTGTATTATATGATAGAATGACCAAAAGAACCCTTAAGACCCCCTGTATTTTGATCCACGGAGGACGGGGTCTGTCAGGCTTTGAACATTAATAGCAGAATACCCGTGGATCCGGAAAAGAGCAAGCTGAAACATTGGAATTAGAAATTAGAGAGCAATTGATTAAGAATGAATATGTGCTACATTTGTGCCTGTGCTGCACTTATACCACCAGATAACAGGAGCCTCTCGGGCCCCGAGAACCAGATTAAAAACCTCATGGTTCAGAGTTTAACCAAGGGGTCTAAGATAAGGAGGAGTGTTCATAAAGGGACAGGTTATGTATATGTATAGGAATGTTTATGTATATGTAACTTTTTACTAAAGCAATTTGTCACGTTAGGCCTGCACGACTTTGGGGGAACTACCCGCCCCATGCTGCACGGAACTGAGTAAACATACCTCCTTTACAATCCTACTGATTGTGGAGTCAGCTTTCTGAGAGTCATTTTGGTGAGCCAGGCAGGAGACACTCTGCTCGGCTGCGGGATCGGCTGCAGCGTGGACACCCCTAGGTGCACCCTGAGCGTTTTTGCTCGGAGGGGACTCCACTCTCAGCTGCTCACCGCAGGGGCAAAGATCTCCTGAAACTGCAGACAAACGGTATGTTTTCAGCTGCTGGAGGGATACTAACTGGAGTGTTAATAATTGCATGTGTTTTTATGTATGTATTTTGTGTTGAAAGTATTTGTGTAAATGTAAGGGTTTGAAACAAAGTGTTACAAGTCACTTCACGAAGAACACAGTCAGAGACAATACTTATTTGGTTGGTTATCATTCTAAATTATATTCCTGTGGTATGAATGAGATGTGCTGGAGGCCTCCGTGTGCGAGTGTGCTGTGTGAGTGAGACGCAGCGTTGCTGCAAAGCGAGTGCAGAGTTCTGATCCCTGGTTCCGTACTCTCCGCAAGGGGAGTGGGCAGAGACGAACGGAGTGCTTGACAGACTGAAAAGAAGTGCTGTTTTATCCAAGTTTTGAGTGGTGGTGCCTAATATATGGGCCCGGTGTATCTTGTGTATCTTGTGTATCCTATTTTTGCTCTTAAATGTTTTGACTGTGACAAGAAAAAGGCAGGAGCATGATATGACATGCTTCCTGCAACATATGAGGCCCGCACAGGCCGAGACCTGGACTCACTGAGACCCAGACTCGCTGAGACCTGAACAGGCCGAGAGACCGGAGCGGCGCCGAGAGACCGGAGCGGCGCTGGGAGGCCCGAGACACTACGGAGGGACTACCGCTGGACGGAGAGAGCCCTGAGAGATGCTGCAGAGCCACGGACAGCTCTGAGAGACACAGAATAGACCTGACAGAAGCTGCAAAACGCGGGGAAATTGAAGTAATTGCAGAACATCCGAGATCGAGTTGCTACGGGAGACCAGAGGCGTCAGTGGACACCGGTAGCTGACCCTCAGTGTGTGGCGAGTCCGCACATAGCAGAGGGGTGGACATCAGGACCCTGCAGCCTGTCTGACATAACCATGGAGGCAGCGGCAGCAGCGGCTGTGCTGCTTCACTCTAGCATTCTTTTTATAAAAGGTTTATCTTGCAATGCAAAAAAAGACTATTAGTCCCCAGATCGGTGTTATAAATATTACTAATGACGATTTAGCTCTATTGCAGGGCAGGAGTGCAGAGACGCAGATTACACTGCCGAATGACCACCGGCAGGCTCTTTCACAAACCTAAGGTTGCAGCTGGCACTGCCTGCAGCCCTATAGCAGACGTTACACTCTCTTTCCTAACTAGTAATCATGTGTCTTATCCATTTGTGGTGAATGGCCAGTAACAAAAAGAAAAGGGGGGCGGCAAAGACACAAACGGTACCAGGAGGATGCCACTGACACTAACAGCACGGGTAATAGGAGTAGTATAAGTGACATAGGTGCAGGGCGGCGGCAGGCACTGCCGCGCTGTGGGGCATTCTGCCTGCTGCTCGCTCTCACCTGCCTGTGCACTGCTGCCGACAGTGCTAGAGCAAAATGTGAAGACTGCTCAGACGGCAGTGATGAGAGTGCTTGTGTGAAGAAGACGTGTGCTGAATCTGACTTTGTGTGCAACAGTGGTCAGTGTGTGCCAAACAGATGGCAGTGTGATGGGGATCCGGACTGTGAAAATGGGTCTGATGAGATTGCTGATCTGTGTTATATGAGAACATGCCAGGTAAATGAAATCAGCTGTGGTCCTCAGTCAACCCAGTGTATCCTGGTGTCGTGGAAATGTGATGGTGAAAGAGACTGTGACAGTGGAGAAGATGAAGAGAATTGTGGCAATGTGACTTGTAGTGCAGCAGAGTTCACATGCAGTAGTGGACAATGTATTTCCAAAAGCTTTGTCTGCATTGGTCAAGGTGGTCAAGGTGACTGCTCCGACCACTCGGATGAATCTTTGGAGCAGTGTGGCTGCCAGCCTGCACCTCTGGTGAAGTGTTCTGTGAGTGAGGTGCAGTGCGGCTCAGGTGAATGTATCCACAAGAAGTGGTGATGTGACAGAGATCCTTATTGCAAGGATGGAAGTGATGAAATTAACTGCCCTTCCTGGACCAGTTCAGATGTGAAGGTGGGGTCCATAGGAGTAGGCAGTGCAGTGGTGTGAGAGACTGTCTGGATGGCACTGATGAAGCAAACTGTAACAATGTTATTCATTGCTCTGGACCTGGCAAATTCAAGTGCAGATCAATTAAGTGTGTAACCAGCAGAGAGACTGCAAGGACTGGGGTGATGAGCCCCTGAAGGAATGCAACATAAATGAATGTGACTGTCCAGCTGGGTTTGACTTTGTAGAAAAGAGAAACTGTGGAATTGATGAATGTCAAAACCCTGGTATCTGTAGTCAAATATGTATCAACCTGAAAGGTGGCTACAAATGTGAATGTAGCCCTGGATATCAGATGAATCCTGCTACGGAAACCTGGAAAGGGCCATACCGGTACAAAAATACAAATAACACCTGTGATTACAATGACGCTGCTAAGCAGGGTTTAGGGGTTTATGGCACGGAGACAAGGGGTAACAACTACAGTGTTTGGAACAATTGTACAGCTTTGGCCTTACCTCCTGATGTTTTTCTGATTTGTGGGGATAGGGCCTGGCAAGGTATCGCTGCAAATGCTATCAGATGTCCATGTTACTTAGATAAACTCATTGTATTTGCTCCTAGCTTGTTACAGTTGCGTGAGATCACCAGACATAAATGGGCATTGCTTGCACCGGATAGCAATGATAATGTTGAATTGTGTGGGGTTGCAGCTAGAGCACTTTTAGTGCTTGGAGTGGCATCTGCGGCCGCACGTAACAACTTAGAAAAATTGGTATGCTGGGCCAAGAAGCAAGCCTATGCCATGACAGAGATACTTGAGGAGATGTTACCAGATCAAAATAGTCTGCGACATGCGCTCTTACAGGATCAAGCTGCTATTGACTTTTTGCTTTTGGCTCAAGGGCATGGGTGTGAGGGACTGTACCTTGTTTTACTGACTACTGAAACAGCTGTGAGAACCGCAGAAAGGGACTCATGCATCCAGAATAAAAGGACCAGTAACTACTGAAACTTGGAGGGTTGAGTCTGCTCCTGGGAAACTGAAACTCATGCTAAGGAAGAACTAATATTCTGGCAATGAGGCTCTGCATGAATTAAGGATGCCAAATAAAGGGGACAAGCCTGAAGGGAGGAAAGGGAGAAGGCAAGACCGGGGGAAGGACCCTCCACTGCGGTGTGTATGGTCTACCGAGGGAGGCAACCCCTATGGGTATTGACTGCCGAGTGAGAGGGCCTCGACCGGACTTCTCCCACACTAAGATCAGGTTGGCCAGGTTGTCCCGAGAAAATAACATAAGAACCTTTTTTAAACCTATATAAAATTGTGATTCGTTTTACAGGAGCTGGATCACCCTGACAGGCCGAACAGTAACACAAGCCTGAATCAACCCTGAAGGTGTTTGCCTATTATGATCCAGATACGTGGGCAGAAGACAGATCCTGGGACTATAGGACCCCAGTATATATACTTAATAGAATAATTAGCTTATTAGCTGTAATAGAAATAGTTATAAATGATGAGAACTGCTTTGTATTAAAATTGCCTAGCTTTGGATTATTTACTAGCATAAGAAGGAGAAGTCTGTGGAAAATTTAGCTTTAGTAATTGCTGTTTAAAGATTGATAAAAAGGGTGTTTCTTCCTAGTAGCTGATAGAATGTTATGTTCTGGTTTAGGATGAGAAGAATGTTAATAATATGCTGATGTTTTAATTGTTTTTAATTGTTACAGAGCAGTGCTTACATCAAGCCAAGGACCAAGCCAAATTCAGCTTCTCACTGTCCTGCCAGCAGGCAGGCTGGGAGGAGGGCCGGACTGCTCGGGGTTAGGTTGGGCATCGGACAGCAGGTGGTGAGCAATTGCATTGTGCATCACTTGTTTCGTACACATTATTACTAGTAGTACTATTATAATCATTATTGTTATTATTATTATTGTTATTATCTTCTTGTTTTTATCTCAACTCACAGGCTTCACTTTCCCATTTCTCTCATTTATTTTCATGGCTGCCTGGTGGACCATGGGTTAAAAGAGTGTTATTTTTATTGTGATGTGGTGTAAAGATGTTATTGTTTATACCTTGTATGATACCTTGTTTTACATTATCAATACGCCGGGTGATAAATAGTACATTGGTAATAACTTCATTAAAAAAGGAAGGGAATATGTCAATTATGATGCTTAAGGATTGGACCCTCCAAGAACAAACTGATGAAATCCAATTATTAATAACAGAAGAGACACGAATTGGGGATATTAAAAAGAAGATAAGGGATTGTGAGGAATGTTTTAACAATTCCAATTCGTGTCCATAAATTCGTGTCCATAAATTCGTGTCCATAAATTCGTGTGCATAAAGAATAATTCTGTTTGAATCCTGTCTGCCTCTGGGCCCTGCACTTAGTTCTTGAACCACAGATGCAGTGTGTCCCAGTCTCCCCCTCATTCTAGTCAATTTATCAAGTCTTCAGAAAACACTCCTTAAATTTATGAACCTGTTTGCTTTTGTTATTCCTGACTTCTAGTTCTAACAGTTACAGTTTTTCTTTTCTGTCTTCTTCGAGATTGATTTAACACTGCTATAGATGTTATGTAGATGACTGTGAATAGCTGGGAAAGAATGTTTTAATTGCTCGTGAATCGCCAACCTGTTTGGGAGTTTCAGAACAACTGATAATAACCGGTGACTGCTGGTGACTGTTATGGGATCCTTGGTATCTGGCCAGGGGGGCCAAGAGATTAAGAGGAAGAGAAAAGAAGCTGAAGGACGGTTGGGAGACAAGACCTGCGGAGAGTGTACAGAGAGTGTTCCATAAACTTGGAATAGTGCCGAGTAAGTACAAAGGGTGAGAGGAAGACTACGAGCCTTCAGCATGAAAGACCCCTAGAGACCCCCAGAGGAGACTGATGCGCATGCTCCAGTAGGAGGAACCGGACCCCGGAAGCTAATTATAATAATCTATTTTTTTTAGAAGTAGTAATGAATATGTATTAGTCTAGGTGCATAAAAATCAGCTGCTTGATGTAACTGGTGTGCGTCCTGGTGGAGCGGAGACTCCCGGTGCACCCAGCGCTGTTTGCTTACCTCTATTCCTTTATATTCT
This sequence comes from Anas acuta, assembly GCF_963932015.1. Taxonomy (NCBI): domain Eukaryota; kingdom Metazoa; phylum Chordata; class Aves; order Anseriformes; family Anatidae; genus Anas; species Anas acuta. Next base: position 10,542,005 of record NC_089016.1, read on the forward strand.
TTTAATAAATCCTATTTTTTTATTTAATCCTAATTTGAATCCTGAGCCATTTATAACAACAGCCATAGCCAGACCCACGGACAAGGAGGAGATGGAGGGGGGCTTCAGGTAGGAAAACATGCCAGTGCTGACAAACAGGGAGAGCACAGCCAGGTGAGGGAGGCACGTGGAAAAGGCTTTGCGCTGGCCCTGTTCAGAGGGCATCCTCAGCACTGCCCTGAAGATCTGCACATAGGACACCACAATGAAAACAAAACAACCAAGCACTAAAGAAACACTAACTACAATAAGCCCAACTTCCCTGAGGAATGACTTTGAGCAGGAGAGCTTGAGGATGTGTGGGATTTCACAGAAGAACTGGTCCACAGCATTGCCTTGGCAGAGGGGCAGGGAAAATGTGTTGACTGTGTGCAGGACAGCATTGAGAAAGCCACTGCCCCAGGCAGCTGCTGCCATCTGGGCACAAGCTCTGCTGCCCAGGAGGCTCCCGTGGTGCAGGGGCTTGCAGATGGCAATGTAGTGGTCGTAGGCCATGATGGTGAGCAGCCCCTGTTCCCAGTGCCACTCTCAGTCAGCACCAGCCAGAGCTCAAACACGACATTCAATAATAGAACGTCTGCTTTCTAAAACTCCAAAGTAAGTTTTAGAAGGTTACTTTGGTTGGCTTTTACAGTATCTACCTCGCCTCTTGTCAGCCCCTGCCCGCTCAGGCTCCTGGTACAAATGTGGCCCTGCACCAATACCACTGCTCGTGCTGCCTTTTCTGCCTCACCCTGTCCTCTCCCTTGACTCCTTGTCTCTGCTGGGCCCCACGTTCCACACCCTTTGCTGTCACCACTGTCTCCCCTGCCCAGTGGGATGGCAGAGCCAGGGCAGGACATGGTAGAGTTAGGCCCTGCAGAGCCCATGCAGAGTGCCTGTGGAAAAGTGGGAGCTGAGAGATTGGGTTCTGTGGTGCAGAGGAGGCCCCAAGCAGAAAAGATGAGGTTAAACAGCAACTTTGCAGGGGTGGGGGGAGGGGTCTTCATCTTGGTCTGGCAAGGGAGGCTTCTGGCCATGAAGGGCCAAGGGATGGGTCAACCACAACTTCTCCGGGCAACCTGATCCAGTGACAACCAGTCCTAAAGGAACCAGCTGGCTCAGGAAACCCCCCTGTAGGCCATTGTGAGGAATGTTTTAACAATTTGTGTCCATAAAGAACACTCCTGTCTGCCTCTGGGCCCTGCACTGGCAATTTAATTCTTGAACCACAGATGCAGTGTGTCCCAGTCTCCCCCTCATTCTAGTCAATTTATCAAGTCTTCAGAAAATACTCCTCAAATTTATGAACCTGTTTGCTTTTGTTATTCCGAACTTCTATTTCTAACAGTTACAGCCTTTTTTTGTCTTCTTCGAGATTAACTTAACCGTGCTATAGGTGTGACTGTCCCTGTGAATGGCTGGTGAAGAATGTTTTAATTACTGGTGAAGTGTCAATAAGAAAGTTATTTGTGTTTGTATGAAGTCTTTGATGTCTGGGGGTTTCAGAACAACTGATAACAGCTAGTGACTGTTACCTGTCACTGATAATGATACTGATACTATGCAAGCCTCTGATACTATGCAAGCCTCTGATATCTGGCCAGGTGGCCAAGAGATTAAGAAGAAGAAAAAAAGAAGCTGAAGGACAGCTGGGAGACAAGACCTGCAGAAAATATTCTATAAACTTGGTACGGTGCCAAAGGAGTACAAAGGGAAAGGACTTGGAGAGGAAGACTACGAGCCTTCAGCATGAAAGACCCCTAGAGACCCCCAGAGGAGACTGATGTGCATGCTCAAGTAGGAGGGACTGGACCCCGGAAGCTAATTATAATAACCTGTTTTTTTTAGAAGTAGTAATGAATATGTATTAGTCTAGGAACATAAAAATCAGCTACTTGATGTAACTGGGGTGCGTCCTGGTGGAGCAGAGACTCCCGGTGCACCCAGAGCTGTTTGCTTACCTCTATTCTTTTAATAAATCCTATTTTTTTATTTGATCCTATTTTGAAGAATGAGCCATTTCTAACAATTTGGGGGCTTGTCCGGGATGGCTATGGTTCCTGAAGTCTGATTTGATCTAGGAGAGGTGCCCCACCATTTAGTGGCTCCTGTTTGAGTCGGATCGGGACTAATGCCATCCTGAACCTGAATAAAGGTAAGCAAAGAATTTGATTTTTTTTGAGCTCCCTTGCCAGCTGTTTTTTTTTTTTGCCCGTAATTCTGCGCGCAAAGATCCAGACAAAGACGACAGGGTCATTTGGATACCGTTCGGTTGGATTCCGGTGTCCGGGATCAAACCGGACGAAGACGACAGTCGTTTGGATACCGTCTGGTTCGATCCCAGACGAAGACAGCAGAGACACTTGTGGATACCGTCCGATTGGATTCTGGACGAAGACGACGGAGTCGTAAGTGGATACCATCCGGTTGGGTAAAGTGTTTGTGTGTGTGAGAGTGTAACTGAGACTTCTAAAGTCAGCGTGGAGGTATTTTTGTTTTCTCACTGGTTCTAATCTCCTGTGTTGGGGTTTGGCCGGTGAAGAGAGTGATACATGGGTGGGTGATAGGTCCTAAACCCCCTGCAAGACACTCTCACTGGGGGCAACCAAGGGCTGTGGGAATTGCCACAAGTAAAATTCCCAGATGGGTCAGATAAAATCGAAGACCAAGGACCAGGAAGAAGGGAGCAAAAAGTCCATTATGAATAATGATTAGTAATTGGAACAATAGGGGCCCCAGAAAATTAAAGAGTAAATTAAAAATGATCCAGTATTTTATGATAGAATGACCAAAAGAACCCTTAAGACCCCATGTATTTTGATCCACAGAGGATGGGGTCTGTCAGGCTTTGAACATTAATAGTAGAATACCCGTGGATCCAGAAAAGAGCAAGCTGAAACATTGGAATTAGAAATTAGAAAGCAATTGATTAAGAATGAATATGTGCTACATTTGTACCTGTGCTGCACTTATACCTCCAGATAACAGGAGCCTCTCGGGCCCCGAGAACCAGATCAAAAACAACCTCATGGTTCAGACTTTAACCAAGGGGTCTAAGATAAGGAGGAGTGTTCACAAAGGGACAGGTTATGTATATGTATAGGAATGTTTATGTATATGTAACTTTTTACTAAAGCAACGTTAGGCCTGCACGACTTTGGTGGGACTACCCGCCCCGTGCTGCACGGAACTGAGTAAACATACCTCCTTTACAATCCTACTGATTGTGGAGTCAGCTTTCTGAGAGTCATTTTGGTGAGCCAGGCAGGAGACACTCTGCTCGGCTGCGGGATCGGCTGCAGTGTGGACGCCCCTAGGTGCACCCTGAGTGTTTTTGCTCGGAGGGGACTCCACTCTCAGCTGCTCACCGCAGGAGCAAAGATCTCCTGAAACTGCAGACAAACGGTATGTTTTCAGCTGCTGGAGGGATACTAACTGGAGTGTTAATAATTGTATGTGTTTTTATGTATGTATTTTGTGTTGAAAGTATTTGTGTAAATGTAAGGGTTTGAAACAAAGTGTTACAAGTCACTTCACGAAGAACACAGTCAGAGACAATACTTATTTGGTTGGTTATCATTTTAAATTATATTCCTGTGGTATGAATGAGATGTGCTGGAGGCCTCCGTGTGCGAGTGTGCTGTGTGAGTGAGACGCAGCGTTGCTGCAAAGCGAGTGCAGAGTTCCGATCCCTGGTTCCGTACTCTCCGCAAGGGGAGTGGGCAGAGACGAACGAAGTGCTTGACAGACTGAAAAGAAGTGCTGTTTTATCCAAGTTTTGAGTGGTGGTGCCTAATATATGGGCCCGGTGTATCTTGTGTATCCTATTTTTGCTCTTAAATGTTTTGACTGTGACAAGAAAAAGGCAGGAGCATGCTTCCTGCAACATATGAGGCCCGCACAGGCCGAGACCTGGACTCGCTGAGACCTGAACAGGCCGAGAGACCTGAGCGGCGCCGAGAGACCGGAGCGGCGCTGGGAGGCCTGAGACACTACGGAGGGACTACCGCTGGACGGAGAGAGCCCTGAGAGATGCTGCAGAGCCACGGACGGCTCTGAGAGACACAGAATAGACCTGACAGAAGCTGCAAAACGCGGGGAAATTGAAGTAATTGCGGAACATCCGAGATCGAGCTGCTACGGGAGACCAGAGGCATCAGTGGACAACGGCAGCCGACCCTCAGCGTGTGGCGAGTCGGCACAGAGCAGAGGGGCGGACATCAGGACCCTGCAGCCTGTCTGATGTAACCATGGAGGCAGCCGCGGCTGTGCTGCTTCTCTTTGGCATTCTTTTTATAAGAGGTTTATCTTGCAATGCAAAAAAGACTATTCGTCCCCAGATCGGTGTTATAACTATGTTTCTGGATAACATTCCGTGGGGTTGCCACATTCTATGGATTACTAGTGACAATTTAGCTCTATTGCAGGGCAGGAGTGCAGAGACGCAGATTACACTGCCAAATGACCACCGGCAGGCTCGTTCACAAACAGCTTCTAGGATTGCAGCTGGCACTGCCTGCAGCCATATAGCAGACGTTACACTCTCTTTCCTAACTAGTAATCATGTGTCTTATCCATTTGTGGTGAATGGTCAGTGGCAAAAAGAAAAGGGGGGAGACAAAGACAGAAACGGTACAAGGAGGATGCCACTGACACTAACAGCATGGGTAATAGGAGTAGTATAAGTGACACAGGTGACGGTGCGGGGTGCTCTGCCTGCTGCTCGCCTTCGCCTGACTGTGCACTGCTGCCAACGGTGCTAGAGTAAAATGTGAAGACTGCTCAGATGGCAGTGATGAGAGTGCTTGTGTGAAGAAGATGTGTACTGAATCTGACTTTGTATGCATAGATATCAATAAAGTGTGTAACCAGCAGAGAGACTGCAAGGACTGGGGTGATGAGCCCCTGAAGGAATGCAACAAAAATGAATGTGACTGTCCAGCTGGGTTTGAGTTTGTAGACAAGAGAAACTGTGGAGATATTGATGAATGTCAAAACCCTGGTATCTGTAGTCAAATCTGTATCAACCTGAAAGGTGGCTACAAATGTGAATGTAGCCGTGGCTATCAGATGAATCCTGCTACAGGAACCTGGAAAGGGCCATACGGGTACAGAAATACAAATAACATCCGTGATTATAATGACACTGCTAAGCAGGGTTTAGGGGTTCATAACACGGAGACAAGGGGTAACAACTACAGTGTTTGGAACAATTGTACAGCTTTGGCCTTACCTCCTGATGTTTTTCTGATTTGTGGGGATAGGGCCTGGCAAGGTATCGCTGCAAATGCTATCAGATGTCCATGTTACTTAGATAAACTCATTGTATTTGCTCCTAGCTTGTTACAGTTGCGTGAGATCACCAGACATAAATGGGCATTGCTTGCACCGGATAGCAATGATAATGTTGAATTGTGTGGGGTTGCAGCTAGAGCAGCATTGGCAATTTTAGTGCTTGGAGTGGCATCTGCGGCCGCACGTAACAACTTAGAAAAATTGGTATGCTGGGCCAAGAAGCAAGCCTATGCCATGACAGAGATACTTGAGGAGATGTTACCAGATCAAAATAGTCTGCGACATGCGCTCTTACAGGATCAAGCTGCTATTGACTTTTTGCTTTTGGCTCAAGGGCATGGGTGTGAGGGACTGTACCTTGTTTTACTGACTACTGAAACAGCTGTGAGAACCGCAGAAAGGGACCCATGCATCCAGAATAAAAAGAATAAAAGGACCAGTAACTACTGAAACTTGGAGGGTTGAGTCCACTCCTGGGAAACTGAAACTCAAGCTAAGGAAGAACTAATATTCTGGCAACGAGGCTCTGCATGAATTAAGGATGCCAAATAAAGGGGACAAGCCTGAAGGGAGGAAAGGGAGAAGGCAAGACCAGGGCAGGACCCTCCACTGCGGTGTGTATGGTCTACCGAGGGAAGCAACCCCTATGGGTATTGACTGCCAAGTGAGAGGGCCTCGACTGGACTTCTCCCACACTAAGGTCAGGTTGTCCTGAGAAAATAACATAAGACCCTTTTTTTTAACCTATATAAAATTGTGATTCGTTTTCCAGGAGCTGGATCACCCTGACAGGCCGAACGGTAACACAAGCCTGAATCAACCCTGAAGGTGTTTGCCTATTATGATCCAGCTACGTGGGCAGAAGACAGATCGTGGGACTATAGGACCCCAGTATATATACTTAATAGAATAATTAGGTTATTAGCTGTAATAGAAATAGTTATAAATGATGAGAACTGCTTTGTATCAAAATTGTCTAGCTTTGGATTATTTACTAGCACAAGAAGGAGAAGTCTGTGGAAAATTTAGCTTTAGTAATTGCTGTTTAAAGATTGATAAAAAGGGTGTTTCTTCCTAGTAGCTGATAGAATGTTATGTTCTGGTTTAGGATGAGAAGAATGTTAATAATATGCTGATGTTTTAATTGTTTTTAATTGTTACAGAGCAGTGCTTACACCAAGCCAAGGACCAAGCCAAATTCAGCTTCTCACTGTCCTGCCAGCAGGCAGGCTGGGAGGAGGGCCGGACTGCTCGGGGTTAGGTTGGGCATCGGACAGCAGGTGGTGAGCAATTGCATTGTGCATCACTTGTTCCGTACACATTATTACTAGTAGTACTATTATAATCATTATTGTTATTATTATTATTGTTATTATCTTCTTGTTTTTATCTCAACTCACAGGCTTCACTTTCCCATTTCACTCTCCCATCCCAGAGAAGGAGAGGGGGGAGGTGAGCGAGCAAACACAAACCTGGAAGGATATGGAATGGGATTTATTTTCATTTATTTTCATTTATTTTTATTTTCATGGCTGCCTGGTGGACCATGGGTTAAAAGAGTGTTATTTTTATTGTTATGTGGTGTAAAGATGTTATTGTCTATACCTTGTATGATACCTTGTCTTACATTATTAATACACCGGGTGATAAATAGTACATTGGTAATAACTTCGTTAAAAAAGGAAGGAAATATGTCAATTATGATGCTTAAGAATTGGACCCTCCAAGAACAAACTGATGAAATCCAATTATTAATAACAGAAGAGACACGAATTGGGGATATTAAAAAGAAGATAAGGGATTGTGAGGAATGTTTTAACAATTCCAATTCGTGTCCATAAATTCGTGTCCATAAAGAACAATTCTGTTTGAATCCTGTCTGCCTCTGGGCCCTGCACTGGCAATTTGATTCTTGAACCACAGATGCAGTGTGTCCCAGTCTCCCCCTCATTCTAGTCGATTTATCAAGTCTTCAGAAAATACTCCTTAAATTTATGAACCTGTTTGCTTTTGTTATTCCTGACTTCTAGTTCTAACAGTTACAGTTTTTTTCTGTCTTCTTCGAGGTTGATTTAACACTGCTATAGATGTTATATAGATGACTGTGAATAGCTGGGAAAGAATGTTTTAATTGCTCGTGAGTCCTCAAGCTGTTTGGGAGTTTCAGAACAACTGATAATAACCGGTGACTGCTGGTGACTGTTATGAGATACTATGTGGATCCTTGGTATCTGGCCGGGGGGGGCAAGAGATTAAGAGGAAGAAAAAAGAAGCTGAAGGACGGTTGGGAGACAAGACCTGTGGAGAGTGTACAGAGAGTGTTCCATAAACTTGGAATAGTGCCGAGTAAGTACAAAGGGTGAGAGGAAGACTACGAGCCTTCAGCATGAAAGACCCCTAGAGACCCCCAGAGGAGACTGATGCGCATGCTCCAGTAGGAGGGACTGGACCCCGGAAGCTAATTATAATAATCTATTTTTTTAGAAGTAGTAATGAATATGTATTAGTCTAGGTGCATAAAAATCAGCTGCTTGATGTAACTGGTGTGCGTCCTGGTGGAGCAGAGACTCCCGGTGCACCCAGCGCTGTTTGCTTACCTCTATTCCTTTATATTCTTTTAATAAATCCTATTTTTTTATTTAATCCTAATTTGAATCCTGAGCCATTTATAACAGCAGTATCATAGAAAACAGTGACACTCGTGAGGACAGAAGAGCAGGTGGATAAGGCCTTGGCCTGCCAATACAGGACACACACACACCTGAAAACTGCATGAGAGGAAAGAGGAAGATTGGATCCAAAATGTAGATTATGAAATCAAAGACCATGAGTATCACCTTGGCACTGCAGGACAGCTCCAGAAATGTGGCAAAATCACACAAGGGGTGTCTACGACACTGGGGCCACAGAGCTGGAGCTGGGAGGAAGAGAAATAATTCCTGTACATGAGAGAAATTCCCCTGGTTCAGGTACAGCTGCCTTCTGGAGTCAGGCCTTCCAGTTCTCGAGCCTTGCAGAGAACAGGGATGGCATACAGCCCAGGGCTGACCATAGGGCATGGTCCCCAGCAGGAAGCACTGCGGTCATGCAGAAGGTGCAGCTGAGAGTGCTGCCACCTCTGTGAGCAAAGGGGGTGCTGTCCCCAACCAGGAAGCTGGCCAGCATCTGGCGCAGGGTGCTGGAGCTGTGCAAGGACAACTCTCCCCCAGGAAGAAGGCCATGGGCATCTGCAGGTGTTTGGTGTTAGGCACAGGAACAGTGATGAGGGTGTTCCACATCCCAGTCACTGTGCTGGTCATGCAAGAGAGGAAGAAGAGATTTGTGTATGGGTAGAGGATCTTCCAGATGGACAGCTAGGGAAACTCAATGAATGGTGTCTTAGTGTCCCATTTCCTTCATGGAAACCCTTTTAGAGCATTCTGGTCCCCCCTCTTTTGTTAGAACATGTTCAGAGGGGTGAAATGATCCCTGGCAGTCATGGCTGAGGTGTCCTGCAATACACTGGGAACAGAATAGGGGTTAAGGGAGGGAAACATTTGTACTCATATTTGACAACCACAGTCCAACAGTAGAAATCACACTTAAAAATCAGTCTCTGACATCTACAGAGAGAAGCAGTCAGTGATGACTTCAGGCTGCTTCAGACACCACACCCCAGCAGAGAGCCTGCTGCCTTGGGGAGCTGTCAGCCCTGAGGCCTTGGGGACACCTCAAGGGAGCCCAAGGGCACAGAGCAAGAGATGCCATGGTTGGGTGCTGCGCTGCTGAGCTAGGCCGGGCTCATGGGACAGAGAGAGCTCGTGGCAAGAGGGCCCTGGTGCAGAGAGACAGCTGTGCCCAGGAGCAGCTCCTCTGCACAGCGCAGCAGGGCTGGGGACTCTGACCGCAGCTGGCACACAGAGAAGAGAGAAGGAGAGAGGGCTTGGAGGCACTGAGGAGCACAACAACAGAGGGCAGCGTGTGGCAGGACACGTCTGCAGGCTCCTGACACCGTGAGGCTCTGGCAGCAGGGCACTGCAGGTGGGGTTGCCAGAGGGGTCTTCTATAGCTGGCACATCACATATCTGTCAGGATGGTTCAATATGTTTCTCCAGTGAGAAGTTGAATATGTTGTAGGGAATGGCATTTATAAGGTGTCATTTCCAGAAGAAGATCGAGGCTTGGTTTATCTGAAGGAGAAGACTTTTTTGGTTCTGTGTTTTCCCATTCCTGCATTGCAGGGGAGGCAAGCTTGACGGTAATGTGTTGTCAGGATTGTACAGGAGACTGAGAATCCCAGAGCATTGCACAGAGAGCTCAGAAGAGAAGCAATGAGATTCATACAGGTTCTCCTGCAATGAGAGATGATTGTCTGGGGGATGTTCTAAGACATGGAATAGGTTTTCCTCATTGAAGTCTGTTCTAGTTTTGTTCTGCATTCTCCTCTTCAACAGGCAGCTGTGTTTAATGTCAGAAAATGCTGAACAGCAGCTCTGTGAGTGAGTTCCTCCTGCTGGCATTCGCAGAGACGCGCGAGCTGCAGCTCCTGCACTTTGCGCTCTTCCTGGGCATCTACCTGGCTGCCCTCCTGGGCAACGGCCTCATCCTCAGCGCCGTAGCCTGCCACCACAGCCTGCACACTCCCATGTACTTCTTTCTCTTCAATCTTGCCCTCCTTGACCTGGGCTGCATCTCCACCACTCTGCCCAAAGCCATGGACAATGCCCTCTGGGACACCAGGGCCATCTCCTATCAAGGCTGTGCTGCACAACTCTCCTTTTACTTACTCTTTTTTGGTGCAGAGTATTCCCTTCTCACCATCATGGCCTATGACCACTACGTTGCCATCTGCAAGCCTCTGCACTACGGGAGCCTCCTGGGCAGCAGAGCTTGTGCCCAGATGGCAGCAGCTGCCTGGGGCAGTGGCTTTCTCAATGCTGTCCTGCACACGGCCAACACATTTTCCCTGCCCCTCTGTCGAGGCAATGCTGTGGACCAGTTCTTCTGTGAGATCCCCCACATCCTCAAGCTCTCCTGCTCAGATGCCTACCTCAGGGAAGATGGATTTATTGCATTTAGCTTTTGTTTAGGTGTTGGTTGTTTTGTTTTTATTGTGTTGTCCTATGTGCAGATCTTCAGGGCAGTGCTGAGGATGCCCTCTTGTCAGGGCCGGCACAAAGCCTTTTCCACGTGCCTCCCTCACCTGACCGTGTTCTCCCTCTTTCTCAGTACCATCATGTTTGCCTACCTCAAACCTCTTTCACTCTCCTCCCAAACTCTAAATCTTATGATGTCTTTTATGTACTCAGTGGTGCCTCCAGCAGTGAACCCCCTCATCTACAGCATGAGGAACAGGGTGCTCAAGGATGCAATCTGTAAATTCTTTGAATACATGCTTTTTCAGAATCAGTGATGTACCTTAAAGTTCCAACTTTATTTCAGAAACTGAGACAAAAATCTATTGGTTTCTCTATTATTCCCTTCTTATCTCTTATTGCTATTTACTTCATTTTTATTTTTTTTTGATTTAAATAGTCTTATTCTTAGACCCCTACCTGTTACGTTTTTATTTGCTTTGAGCCAAAGTAACGAAAGTCCATTTTATGGACATATGATCAGGCCTCTTGTATAGATACGGATAATAAAGAAGCCCTAAGAACTTCATTGGTCTCAGCATCCTTCTTTTCCCATCTCCTCCGGAGCTGGGGGAGCAGCCCCAGCATGCAGGAGGGGCTCAGGGCCAAGAGCCCAGCTGCCACATGGAGGAGCAGCCCCGGTGGCAAGTACAGAGTACGGCACTGTATGGGCTGCTGCCGGGAAAGTTAACATTCCAGCCAGACCCACTACAGTTAGCCATGAGATCTCATGCACCTTCATGACTTTCCTTATGTACCTACAGTGGCATCCCCGCCACATCTCTGTACGCCTCTTCTAAAGCTGGTGTCAGAAATACACCCAAGGAGATTCTCCCTGGACAGCCCTCTTGTTTTTCTGGGCTTCAGGATGGATCAGAGTCCCATAGTGATCACTGAAGGACAAAGGGCTGGACTGGGATCTGACTTCTTGGAAGCACAAGGCCCAGCAAACAATAATAACTGGGCTTGACTGGCCTGGGCATTTCCTGCAGTTGCTGGGTCTGATGGCAAATGGCATCGTGGAGAGGACTCTGAAGCTGCTCTGTGGCTGGGCCAGGCCTCTTGTGCTGGCCTGGGGAGCAGGGCTGGCCCTGCGGGGCACAGGCACTGTGCTGGGGATCTCCCAGGCAAGAGAAGAGGGCTCCTGCAGCTTCACGGACCTCCATCTCCTGAACTGTGGCTGGCCCCATCTGGGGGCTGCTCGTGAGGCATGAATTGTGAGACTTCTCTGCAGTCACATGGCATTCAAAGATGGATGTGAGGGGCCATGGATGTGATGAGCTTGTGGGCCACAAGGAGGAGATGGGTGGGAATGCTCTGATGAGCTCAGCTCTGCCTCAGGATCTCCTGCCCCAGCAGCAGGAATGTGACTGTGGCAGGGACTGTGAGGTCACTTCTGTCTCTGCACTTGATAGGGCAGCAGCAGGAACGTGTCACAGAAAGGGACTGTGAGGTCACTTCTGTCTGTAGCTGACAGGTCAGCCTTGACTTCTCCCTGGGATCTGCACTTTTGGGCTGACATCTGGCAGTGGCCTTGCTAGGCCAGCAGAAGGCACCTGCTTGGCATGCTGACTGGGGGATTCCCTCTGCCTCCAGAGCCAAAAGGACCCAGACAGAAAGAAGGCCCGCATATGGGTTGTCCTGTCCCTTCTGCTTGAGTCCATGACTGGAGAGCAGGAGGCACAAGGCTTGGCTGTGTCTAGCCAAGAAGCTGCAAGGCCAGCAGCAGACCCATGGCTTGGGAGATGCTGCTGAGTGTCTATGATCGGACCCAGCTTCTTTTTTCAAGGAACAGCTGGTGAGGGTTGATGAGACTTTGGTGAAATGATGTAAATGTTGGGATGAGAGCAAGGTGGTGAACAGAGATGGCTGTCTGCAGACTTCCAGGAAGTAGGAAAAGGTGTGGGACAGCATTTTAAATCATGCAGAGGAGAAGGCAGAGTGCTGGCAAGAATGGAAGGCCCCAACAGCCCTGTCCCTTTGGCTAGAGCTTATGAGAAGATGACATATAGTCATTGCAGTGCAGCCTCTTTGCTTCCCTGCAACCCTGTGCAGAGGCAGGGTGGTGTCATACTAGTGTTCTTCTCATGGCATCACACTGCCCATCGCATTCCTCAGACCCCCAAGAAAAGTCCTGAGGCAGACAGGGGGATGCAAGATCTCTCCTCGCAGTGGCTGTGGTCAGGCCTTGGCCCTTCTGCATCACCAAAACCAACCAAGACTTTTCTCAGCACAGTGCTTTGTTTGTCTGTAATCATGGCCTCCAATTATCTGCCCTAACAAAGCCCTGGGGAAGCTTTGTTAGTAACAGCCCTCAGTGGGGCCCATTAAGACTCCAAGTCACTTCAGCTTTTCCTTTTGCATTTGCTTTTTCGCACAGTTGCATCATTCTCCGCTCAGTACCCAAGTTTCATTGACTCAGCACCAAAATACTCCATGGAACTCATTAAAACACACAAACTCCTGAGCAGCCATATCTCTCCCACCATTTTCTTCAAGTCTTCAACACTTGTTCAGCTAATTGTAGAGCTTTCATGTTCTAATTAAGGGGGAAGATTTCAAAGAGCATCTAATAAAAATCTTTCTTCATTTTAAAGGCTGAATTTTGTTGTGTTTCAGTTGAGAGCATCATTCTCCTGTAGGTATTGGTCTAGGGTTTCTCCTCTGAAGCTCTGCATAGGTGGGAAGAACAGGGGTTTTCCTGTTTCAAAACAAGCAACAGGAAAACATGCTGCAATTTAAAAAAAAAAAAAAAAGTTCCTTATTTTGTTGCCTCCAATGATGTTTACCTTCCCAAAAGGATGACTGTACATGATGTATTTTACAGTGATTAATAGGAAATTTTAAATAATTTTGTTAATATTAATCCATATCATACTAATTCAATGATAAATGACGAGGGTCTTACTAAGGAAACCATTAGGCAGACTGCTGAGAGATGGGCAAGTTTGAACTCACTGAAACTCAAAGCAGCAACTGGGTCACTGAGAGCAGTGGGAAGTCCAGGTCCAGACAGGCAGGTTGAAAGGGGACATTCAGCATGTTCTGTGTAATCAAGATGGGTTTTGTGCCTGGAAGATGAGGGAGCACACCATGATACACAAAGTGATGAGAATGCAAGCACAGGTGAACATCACAATTTCTTCTCCTGCCATTAATATAGAGCATGGAAATTAGCATTTCTTCATGAAAGAAATTACACTTCATGTGAGAGGTTTCACAGAAGGGATTGAATCATTTGAGCTGATGAGTAGTCGCATTATCATTTGAGTACTAAAGAAATAACTGGGTGTTCAGGCCGAGTGTTGCTGTCTGACCATAAGCATAATCAGGGAAAACCTCCAGTGGCCCCATTGTGTTTGAGGCGCTCCCCTGCACTGGCAGGTGTCAGAAAAGACCTGCAGGAGGCTGGAGCCCTTTGGGAAACTCAGATGGAGCCAGGTGGAGTTCCCAGGGGACCTCCACTGCCAGCAGTGATCTTTGTCCCTGTAACTGCAGCCCAGTCCAGCATAGGAACACCCCTTCAAAGACAAACCTCTTCTTCAGTGGGTTCCTGAGATTGACCTAGATTTGAAATGACCATTGGAAACCTGAGATACTCTCCCTTATTCCTACTAGACACGTGAACATCCGTTTACCTTCCTGGGTCATCTTTAGCAAACTCAGGCTGAAAAACTCAAGTATAGCATGCTCGAAATGGCTGAGGCAGAACCCATCAGCTTGCCCCACTTTGTAAATGACCCCCGTCCAAATAACATTTTGAAAGCATCCAATATGGAATGACCCTGCAGGTCAATGTGCAGAGTAAGGGAAAGTCACACATATTGTGCTGGAGTAGCAGAAGGCAAAAAGCATTGCATTGTGCCTCAGAATAATCAAGGAGACCTAATCCAGTTCATCCATGAGGAAAAGCAGAGAGAAGGACGTTGAGTTTGGCCTAACATGAAGAAGGATGTGCATCACTGGTGAAGGAACCGTCATTTGTGCCATCACCAATGTGAATTACACAAACACCAGCACACCTAATGGTAACCTGTCCGCCCCTGTTTGGTATTCCCACAGGGCAGTGGAAAGGGAGCCGACAACCAAGGGACACATTTGGGTGTGGAAGGTGGGGCCCGGCAGAGACAAGGAGTCAAACCCGGGGCAAGGCGGGTGGCACAGCCCCATGCCCCATGCAGGGGCTGTCTGGGGGTCCCCTCTACTGCAGCCAGCGCATGCAGAGTGGCAAGAGGAGGGCTCCCTGCACATCACAGGGCACAGCCTGGCCCCCCAGGGGCTCTTCCTGACATCCCTGCAGCTCCTGGCAGGCTGCGGTGAGGTGTCCCTCAGCCTTCCCTCCTGTGCTCCCAGGGCACATGGCTGCCTCCTGCCCAGCTCACTGCCCACCATGAACGTCCAACGCAGCTGCTTCCCAAGCTGGGCCTTGCCCAGGGTCAGTCTCCTGCAGGGGCAGAAAATGGCCCTTGTCCTGGTGGCTTTTCATGGTCTTCCTATCAATACATGCCCTTCTCATCCTTGAACACTTTTTACTGAATACAGAGGCCTCGGTGACCATTTTGGTTCTGACTAATACCAAGAAAACATGTCTACTTCGTCTCTGTCTGCTGCTATGAGCTGTCTGTGAGACATGGATTTGCTATCAGATCTTTTCCTCTGACAGTCTCAGCAATGCCCGGTGATTGGACAAGACATGGGAATTGCACACAGGAAAACACTTTTACTGTGAGCAATATCAAGAACTGGATCATGTTTCCAATACCAAGCACTTGATCAGGTTTCCCCAAAATGAGGGAGTCCTCCTCAACTGGAGATACCCCAAACCCAAGTGGAAATGGGCCTGGGCTGCCTGGTGTAGGTGTCCATGCGTGGCTAGTGGGGGTGGCTAGATGGGCTTTGGAGGTCCCCTCCAAAGGCTACAGGGAGGGAGTGCCTGCCAGGGCAGAAAGGGCAGCCAAAAATGACACCAGGGCTTTCCACCACGTTGGAACAGGGATCTTCATCCCACAACCACTGCTGTACCTGAGAAGAATTTATGAGAAATGAGATCCACAGAAACTGCCTACCTGCTGGTTCCTTTATTTAGTTAGCTAGAAAGAGCTTAGAAGCACCTCTACATGAGGATTTTGGGTTAGAAGAAAAGGTAGACGAGGAATAGAAATATCTTAAATTTATAAAATAAAGAGATAAAAAATTATTTAGCATATTGGAATAATATTGAAAAGAATGAACAATTTTTGAAATATATGAACAAAGATGTTTCTGCCTTGTCCACATACATTTCAGGGAATCAGATGCAAAAGATGGGTTCCTCTCTGAAATACTGAATATTGCAATAAGATCCTCAGTGCCTCCTTGAGCTCTTTATTCCTCATGCTATAGATGAGGGGGTTCACTGCTGGAGGCACCACCGAGTAGAGAAATGACACCACCAGGTCCAGGGATGAGGAAGAGGTGGAGGGGGGCTTCAGGTAGGCAAACGTGGCAGTGCTGAGATACAGGGAGACCACGGCCAGGTGAGGAAGGCACGTGGAAAAGGCTTTGTGCCGTCCGTGCTCAGAGGGCATCCTCAGCACAGCCCTGAAGATCTCCACATAGGACACCAAAATGAAAACAAAAAAAAACAGCACCTAAAAAGGCACTAACCAGAAGAAACCTGACTTCCCTGAGGTAGGCATCTGAGCAGGAGAGCTTCAGGATCCGGGGGATTTCACAGAAGAACTGGTCCACAGCATTGCCTTGACAGAGGGGCAGGGAAAATGTAGTGGCTGTGTGCAGGACAGCATTGAGAAAGCCACTGCCCCAGGCAGCTGCTGCCATCTGGGCACAAGCTCTGCTGCCCACGAGGCTCCCGTAGTGCAGGGGCTTGCAGATGGCAACGTAGCGGTCGTAGGCCATCACGGTGAGGAGGAAATATTCTGCTCCAACCAAGAAGAATAAAAAAAAGACCTGTGCAGCACATCCTTGATAGGAGATGGCCCTGGTGTCCCAGAGGGCATTGGCCATGGCTTTGGGCAGAGTGGTGGAGATGCAGCCCAGGTCGAGGAGGGCGAGGTTGAGGAGGAAGAAGTACATGGGGGTGTGGAGGCGGTGGTGGCAGGCTACGGCGCTTAGGATGAGGCCGTTGCCCAGGAGGGCAGCCAGGTAGATGCCCAGGAAGAGCGCGAAGTGCAGGAGCTGCAGCTCGCGTGTGTCTGCGAATGCCAGCAGGAGGAACTCGCTCACAGAGCTGACATTGGACATCTGTTATTTCTGGTCATGAGGTCCTGTAGAAGGAAGACAAATGCAGTGATAATGTACCACAGACATAACTGAGGAAAACCTTTTCCATTTTCTCATTTAAAATCACCAAAAGATTGCCCATTTCTAGGCAGTTATTTTGAAGCTCTCTTTCATTGATTCTGCCTGAGAGTGCCTCTGGGAGCAGGGGACTCCTCTGTGGGCAATAGAAGAATCAGTCCTGCACTACTGCCAGAGGAAGCAGCATGGTAGCAACATGGTAGTAACATGGTAGGAACATGGGGTAGTCTCAGATTAACTTTACTGCTGATATCAAAGAGATATCCCCAGTTTTACTCCTAGTTTACCCAACTGCAGAGCAGAGGTGTGGAGGTTTAGATATGTAATTATTTGTTTTGTGGTTTTGGTTCTAGCTGCCCCACCACACCAGAGAACTGTTTCTAAGGCATAAATCCTGCGCGTTCTGCTGCACTCCAAGTAAAACCTTGTGGATCCTCAGAGGCAAAGAGACTGTCCTTTCAGTGCGGTGTGTCCCTCAGAGAGGACAGCCAGTCTTTCCATCAGTGCTGGTCTCAGCTGCCCTGTGAGAGCTGCAGGGAAGTTGTACTCAGTTGTTCATCTGAAAAGAACCTGAACACTGCTGAAAGCAGAGGAATCCAGGCTCAAAGCGCCCATCTCCACAACCCTAAACCTGTCCCCGTACTCCCCTTTCCCCAAAAACCCTGACGGCACAACAATGCTTCTGAAACCCCCATCCCCAGCCAGCCTGGAAACAAGACCAGCAGCAGCACGGCCAGCTGGAGAAGCCAGGAGGAATGCCAGCGTGCTGCTGCCAGGGGAGGCAAGGCCAGGGAGGGACAGACAGACACTCAGCAGACCCTCCTGTGCTGCAGCTCTGCCTGCAGACGAGGCAGCTCCTCCTCATTGCAAATGATCTGTGCCCACTTCAAGACGGCAGAGACCTCCCAAAGACAGGGATGTCTCTCAGCACTGGACACTGGGGGCTTTGCAGCTCTTAAAGATCAGCTTGGATAAAACCTGAGAGGACCACAAAATGATGTTGGTGCAGTTTCTGGGCTGAGGTGTGTGAAGGAACTTTATAAACTTAATTGCTGACAAACTGATCTCTCACTGCAGTTGTCTTGGAGTCTCAGTCTCCAGTACAAACCTGACCACCTATTACCATGAAACCAGCCTCCCCTCCACTGCAGGAATCTGCAAGTACAGGCTACAGAAAATATCTTGCCTTTCAGGTAGCCCCTGCCTTGGTCTTCCTTTTGAAAAATCCAATCATACATGCCATTCTCTGAAGTGTTTTCTACTCATTTCTGGAGAAAAAGAGAGACCCACCCTGACAGATGCTACCAGCCATCAAATGTGCCATCTGTACAAGACCCCTCTGGCAACCCCACCTGCAGTGCCCTGCTGCCAGAGCCTCACGGTGTCAGGAGCCTGTAGATGTGTCCTGCCACACGCTGCCCTCTGTTGTTGTGCTCCTCAGTGCCTCCAAGCCCTCTCTCCTTCTCTCCTCTCTGTGTGCCAGCTGCGGTCAGAGTCCCCAGCCCTGCTGCGCTGTGCAGAGGAGCTGCTCCTGGGCACAGCTGTCTCTCTGCACCAGGGCCCTCTTGCCACGAGCTCTCTCTGGCCCACAAGTCCGGCCCAGCTCAGCAGCACAGCACCAGCCCAAGTCACTGCAATCACCCCTCTGGGGGCTTTGCTGATGAGCCCACAAACCTCAGGCACTCAGAGACAATTGAAGACATCTCTCCAGAAGGCCAAGTCAGAGGCAAGTTTCCTGCAGTGTCCCCCTGAGGGCCAGCACTGACACAGCATCCCTTGGAGCTCGTTAGAGCTGAAAACTGGAGGCAGTGAGGACAAGGAGACAAAGGCTGTGTGAAGGTGACACTGAGGTGTAGACAAACTATATGTGTGTCACAAGCACAGGGGCCAGACCTTGACCTCAAGCACTTAGGAAGGGATATCCTTTCCCTTGTAGGCCATGGTTACAGACAGGCAAAACACTGTGCTGAGAGAAGTCTTGGTTGGTTTTGGTGATGCAGAAGAGCCAAGACCTGACCCCAGCCACGGGACAGGGAGATCCTGCACCCCCACGTCTAGCTCAAGGTTCTTCTTGGGGTCTGTGGGATGTGGTGGGCAGTGTGATGCCATGAGAAGAACAGTGGTGTGAAACCTTTGAGCTGCTGCACACAGTTGTAAGGAATCTATAAATCCCCATCACAATGAATATAACATATCTCCTCCTAAGCTCTAGCCAAGGGGACAAAAAGTTCACGCATGTTGGGGCCCTCCCTTTTTACTAGCACACTCTGCCTTCTCCTCTGCAGGCTTTCCAATGCTGTCCCACACATTGCACTATTTTATTGAAGGCTGCAGGCACCCATCTCTGTTCACAATCTTGCTCTCATCCCTTGCTTTCACTGATGTCTCGTCAGCCCTCACCAGCTGTTCCTTGAAACACAAAGCCACGGTCTGATCAGAGGGTGACCTCTGGCACCACAGCATGACCCTTTGAGGGACATTTCTCCCTCCTTCTGACCAGTGCCAAACTTCCATGGAACACTTTGTGGCAGATTTTTTTCTCTCCTGCTCTTTCCTACTACCAAAGAAAGCTCCATCAGGGTGGAGACTTAAGTGGCTGAGAGACTTAATGCCTTCTTTGCCTCTGTTACTATCAGCAAGACCAGTTGTTCCCCTGGACATTTCTTCTTCCTCATGGCCAGTACCAAACTTCCAATGCAAACTTTGTGGCGGTTTTTTCTTCTGCTGTTTCCTACTACCAAAGGAAGCTCCATCAGGGTGGAAACCACTCCTGAAGTAGGCAGCCCAACCCAGCAGGCTCCTTGCGGCCTCTCAGCCAAGCAGACACAAGTCACCTCAGCAGCAGCTTCCAAGCCAGGGGCCTGCTGCTGGCCTTGCAGCTTCTTGGCTAGACACAGCCAAGCCTTGTGCCTGCTGCTGCTGTGCAGTCCTGGACTTAAGCAGAAGGGACAGGACAACCCATGTTGGGGCCTTCTTTCTGTTTGGGTCCTCCTGGCTCTGGAGGCAGAGGGGATCCCCCAGTCAGCATGCCAAGCAGGTGCCTTCTGCTGGCCTAGCAGGGCCACTGCCAGATGTCAGCCCAAAAGTGCAGATCCCAGGGAGAAGTCCAGGCTGACCTGCCACCTCCAGACACAAGTGACCTCCCAGTCCCTTTCCGTGACACGTTTTCCTGCTGCTGCCCTATCAAGTGCAGAGACAGAAGTGACCTCACAGTCCCTGCCACAGTCACATTCCTCCTGCTGGGGCAGTAGATCCTGAGGCAGAGCTGAGCTTTCTATAGCCCCCTCGGTATCTCTTTTTACTTTCTGGTCTAGACATTAAGCAAAGTTTTAGTGGGAGTGTTTGGTGTTCTGCTTGTGCTGTCACGTCTGTGGTTGAGGTATGGACAAGTTCTGTGGTTTACGGGTGTTTTACGTCTGCCAAGTAGTTTAGGGTTAAATAGAGCATTTTAATGTTAGTGTTAGGTGAAGGCATTACGGTTATCAAGAGAGAAAATTGATTCCTTTCAGAGTGTTGTAGTAGCATTTAGGTTTAGGGATTAAAATCACTGTTCCCAGTAAGGTAAGGGACATACATTACTGTTTTAAGTTAGTCTTACTACAGCATTGGCATTGCATGAATGTTCTTACCTCTATGAAATCATTAATTTGTGCTGGCCATGCTCCTCTTCCCACCCCAAATTCTCACATGTCTCTTGTTCAGGCTGCTCCTGACCTCCCCATAGCTTACTGGGATCAGCTTTCTGATGACATTTACCATCTCAGTGTATCTGTCTCGCCTCTGTTGGGTCCTCCATTCCTGAGAATGAAGTGGCATTGTAGTCAGGAGGGAAAAGGACACAAAGATCTTTAGGCAATGTGCCCATCAGCTCTGCACCTCCACAAAATCACGCTTCCAACCTACAAGTTTTGTTTCCCAAATGGCTTCTGTGGATCGAGGACTACTTTTCCCAGGCCCTCTCACAAGTTTCAGTTTCAGATATGGAAGGATAGAATAAGGAAAACCAAGGCACGGATGGAACTGAGCTTAGCAGGGGATGAAAACAATAACAGGACGAGATTCGGTAGATACATCGCTCAGAAAAGAAAGGCCAAGGAGAGTGTACCCTCTTCTGATGGATGAGAAGGGTAAACTGGTAATGACAGACATGCAGAAGGCTGAGGGACTCAACAACATCTTTTCTTCAGTCTTCCCTGCCAGTCAGGCTTCCCAAGTCTTTCATTCCCTGAACTCATAGATGGAGGCTGGGGGTGCAATGTCCCGCCTACTGTAAGTGAAGAGTAGGTTTGAGACCACCTGAAGAAACTCAACAAATACAAGTCTATTGGGCCTGATGACATGCATCCCAGGGTCCGGAGGGAACTGGCTGATGTAGTTTCCAAGCCTTTCTCCATCATATTTGAACAGTCCTGTCAGTCAGGTAAAGTCTCTGGTGACTGGAAAAAGGAAACATCACTCCCATTTTTAAAAAGGGTAGAAATGAGAACCCATGGAACTACCGAATGGTGAGCCTCACCTCTGTGCCTGAAAAGATCATGGAAAAGATCCTCCTGGAATCGATGTCAAGGCCCATGCAAGACAAAGAGGTGATCCGAGACAGCCAGCATGGCTTCTCCAGGGAGTAAATCTGGTAGCTTTCTACAATGGAGTGACTACATCAGACAACAATGGAAGACAGACCACCTACTTGGATTTCTGTAAGACCTTTGACACTATCCCACATGACATCCTGATCTCCAAATTGGAGAGATACGCTTTTGATGGCTGCACCATTCAGTGGATAAGGAGTTGGCCTGAAGGTCACACTGAGAGAGACGTGGTTAGTGGATCTATGTCCAAGTAGAGGCTGGTGATGAATGGTGTACCCCAGGGGTCAGTCCTGGGACAGGTATTGTTTAATATTTTTATCAATGACATAGACAGTGGGGTCAAGTGGACCCTCAGCAAGTGTGCAGATGACACGCCAAGGTGAGTGGTGTAGTTGATGCAACAGAGGAAGGGATGCCATCCAAATGGGTCTGGGAAAGCTTGAAATTTGGCCCCATGTGAACCTAAGCAGGTTCAAGAAGTCCAAGTGCAAAGTGCTGCACCTGGGACGGGGATATCCCATATAGGAGGATAGGCTGGGAGAAGAACTGATTGACAGTAGCTCGTCAGAGAAGGACTTGGGAGTTCTGCTGAACGAAAAGCTCGACCTGAGCCAGCGGTGTGTGCTTGTAGCCCAGAAGGCCAACTGCATCCTGGGCTGCATCAGTGGAGGAGTGGCCAGCAGGTGGAGGCAGGTGATTCACCCCTTCTACTCTGCCCTTGTGAAGCTCATCTTGGAGTCCTGCATCCAGGACTGGGGCCGTCAGCACAAGAAGGGTGTGGGTCTGTGAGAATGGGTCTAGAGGAGGGCCACGAAGATGATCAAGGGGCTGGAACACCTCTCCTATGAAGAAAGGCTGAGAACACTGGGGCTCTTCAGCCTGGAGAAGAAAAGGTTCCCGGGTGACCTCATCGCAGCCTTTCAGTACTTAAAGGGGGCTTATAAAAAAAATGGAGTGTGACTCTTTGCTCAAGGACATCACAGTCCCTTCCCTGCCCCAAGGGGACAAACAGCTGAAGTTAGGGATAGGAGTGGGTTTGAAGATGAGATGTTTTGTGTGTGTGGTGGAGGGTTAGGTGGTCAATTTAACATTTAGGGATTACAGGTCAATTTCTAGGGCTAATGTAATGGAAGGGCTTTGAGGGAGGGATTGGTGTTCTGCTCAAGAAGCCTGCTCAAGGTGTAGGATAAGGGCAAGCTTTGTGGGTTAGAGTTTTGTTTAGTTCTTGGGTGAGGGCTAGGGCTAATGCTGGCATTCTAATTCATGATTAGGCTTAATCATCATTCTGCTTGACCTTCAAGTACAAGATGTGTTTGACATCTGCCTTTTCCAAGTCCTGAGGAACCTCTTTGGTCAACCTGTCCTTTCCAAGGCCTCTCAGATAGATCTTATGACAACGTCTGCAGCAGTTCCACCAGCATGTCTCTCACCCTTCCCACTCAACTGCTAAGCAACCTGAGGATTGAGCAGGGGGATGATGAAGGTTTGGGAAAGGGCTTGGTTAAAACCTCTGAGCACAGCCTTTATGGGCTTCACACAGACAGTGAGGGTGGTGTCACAGAAAACAGTGACACTCGTGAGGGCTAAAGAGCAGGTGGATAAGACCTTGGGCCTGCCAACACAGGATGCGCACACATTAAAACTGTATGAGAGGGAAGAGGAAGATTGGATCCAAAATGTAGATTATGAAAAGAAAGACCATGAGTATTACCATGGCACTGCAGGAGAGCTCCAGCAATGGGGCAAAACCACAGAAGGTGTCTATGACACTGGGGCCACAGAACTGTAGCTGGGAGGAGGAGAAAGAATTAGTGTACATGAGAGAAATTCACCCGGTTCAGGTACAGCTGCCTTCTGGAGTCAGACCTTCCACTTCCCGAACCTTGCAGAGAACAGGGATGGCATACAGCCCAGGGCTGACCGTAGGACATGACCCCAGCAGGAAGCACTGCGGTCATGCAGAAGGTGCAGCTGAGAGTGCTGCCACCTCTGTGAGCAAAGGGGGTGCTGTCCCCAGCCAGGAAGCTGGCCAGCATCTGGCGCAGGGTGCTAGAGCTGCACAAGGTTTGCAAGGAGGAGAAATCTCCCTCAGGAAGAAGGCCACGGGCATCTGCAGGTGTTTGGTGGCCAGCACCAGCCCAGTGATGAGGGTGTTCCACATCCCAGTCACTGTGCTGGTCATGTAAGAGAGGTGGGAGAGATGTTTGTAAGGGTTGAGGAACTTCCATATTCACAGTAGTGGAAACTCAACCAATGATGTCTTATTGCACCATTCCCCTTTCCTCATGGAAACCCTTTTAGAGCATTCTGGTCCCCTCTGTCTTGTTGAGATAAAAATTTCCAAGCAGTTTCTTCCCCAGTTCCTAAATGGAACAGTGAAGAAATTTCAGAGCTGAAATTATCCCTGCCTGTCATGGCCAAGGTATCCTGCAATACAAAAGGAACAAAATAGGGGTTAAGGAATCATTGGTTCTCATGTTTGACAACCACAGTCCAACAGCACAAATCACACTTTTAAAAATCAGTCTCTGACATCTACAGGGAGAAGCAGTCAGTGATGACTTCAGGCTGCTTCAACCACCACACCCCAGCAGAGATCCTGCTGCCTTGGGGAGCTGTCAGCCCTGAGGCCTTGGGGACACCTCCAGGGAGACCAAGGGCACAGAGCAAGCGATGCCATGGTCGGGTGCTGTGCTGCTGAGCTGGGCCGGGCTCCTGGGCCCAAGGGGAGTTCCTGGCAAGCGCTGCAGAGAGACAGCTGTGCCCAGGAGCAGCTCCTCTGCACAGCGCAGCAGGGCTGGGGACTCTGACTGCAGCTGGCACGCAGAGAGGAGAGAAGGAGAGAGGGCTTGGAGGCACTGAGGAGCACAACAAGAGAGGGCAGCGTGTGGCAGGACACATCTGCAGGCTCTTGACACCGTGAGGCTCTGGCAGCAGGGCACTGCAGGTGGGGTTGCCAGAGGGGTCTTCCGCAGATGGCACATCCGACAGCTGGTAGCATCTGTCAGGGTGGGTCTCTCTGTTTCTCCAGGTAGGAGTAGAAGATATTTTAAAGAATGGTATATATGACTGGATTTTTCAAAAGGAAGACCAAGGCAGGGGCTACCTGAAAGGGAAGACTTTTACTGTAGCTTGTGCTTGCAGATACCTGTGGTAGAGTGGAGGCTGGTTTCATGGTAATAGGTGGTCAGGTTTGTACTGCAGACTGAGACTGCTAGAGTATTGAAGTGAGGGATCGATATTTCATCAATGAACTTCATGAAGTCCCTTCCCACACCTCAGCCCACAGACTCCACCAACATCATCATTGTGGTCCTCTCAGGTTTTATCCTAGCTGATCATTAGAAGCTGCAAACCCTCCAATGACCAGTGCTCTTTCTTTGGGAGGTCTCTGACAGTTTGAGATGATCAGAGATCATTTGCAACAAGCAGGAGCTGCCTCGTCTGCAGGCAGAGCTGCAGCACAGGAGGGTCTGCTGAGTGTCCGTCTGTCCCTCCCTGGCCTTGCCTCCCCTGGCAGCAGCACGCTGGCATTCCTCCTGGCTTCTCCAGCTGACCATGCTGCTGCTGGTCTTGTTCGCAGGCTGGCTGGGGATGGGGGTTTCACATGCCCATGGAGTGAGCCTTCGGTGTGCTTGTGGGACGTGGAGTATGGGGACAGGGTGAGGGGTGTGGAGATGTGCAGTTTGTGCCTGGATTCCTCTGCTCTCAGCAGTGTCCAGGTTCTTCTCAGATCAATGTCTGAATCCAACTTTCCTGCAACACTCACACGGTGGCTGAGACCAGCACTGATGGACAGATTGTCTGTCCTCACTAAAGGACACTCTGCACTGTAGGGACAGTCCCTTTTTCTCTGAGCAGACACAAAGTTTCCCTTCAAGTGCAGGGGGAATGCCCAGGATTTCTGTTTTAGAAAAACTCAGCAGTGTCCAGATTCTGTAGGCACTGGAACAAGTACCACAGGGAAGTGGTCACAGCACTGAGGAGGTCAGAATTCAAACATTTGGGCAACCCCCTCAGGCATATGGACTGATTTTTGGGTGGTCATGTACAGATTCAGGGGTGGGATCTGATGATCCTTGTGCAACCCTTCCATGTCAGCATGTTCTATGATTCTATGACTCCAGGAACACAGGAGGAGAATTGTCCTGTAGCTCAAAGATTGGCCAACACAGGGCAACTGAGACCAGAACTGATGGATTCACTGGCTCTCCTCTCTGAAGGGCACTCTGCTCTAAAATGCAGTATCTGTAACTCTGAAGATCTACAAGGTTTCACTTGGAGTGCAGCTGAATGCCCAGGATTTATGCCTTAGGACTCCTCAGATGTGGTGGAGCAGCTGAACAAAGAGTACAAATCAAACAAATAAATAAACAAATAAAGACATAAATCTCCATGTGTCTGCTCTGTGATGAACTTTGAGCAAAACTGGGGAAATCTGATATGAACTGAAGTGAATCTGAGACTGCCCCATGTTCCTACCATGTTGCTACCTTGAGCTGTAGTGCAGGACTGATTCTTCCATTGCCCACAGAAGAACACTCTTCTCCCAGAGAGACTCAGTATCAGCGGGAAGTCATTAAAGGGAACTTCAAAATAACTGCCTGCAAGTGGAAAATCTGTTTGATGGTTTTAAACAATTGAATTTTCCTCTGATATGTCTGCTGTACATTATTACTATTCTTTCTCTTTGTGCAGGACCACTTCACAGAAATAACAGATGCCCAACAGCAGCTCTGTGAGTGAGTTCCTCCTGCTGGCATTCGCAGACACACGGGAGCTGCAGCTCCTGCACTTCGTGCTCTTCCTGGGCATCTACCTGGCTGCCCTTCTGGGCAATGGCCTCATCCTCAGCGCTGTAGCCTGCGACCACCGCCTCCACACCCCCATGTACTTCTTCCTCCTCAACCTCGCCCTCCTTGACCTGGGCTGCATCTCCACCATTCTGCCCAAAGCCATGGCCAATTTCCTCTGGAATACCAGGGCCATCTCCTATCAAGGCTGTGCTGCACAGGTCTTTTTCTTTCTGTTCTTTATATCAGCAGAATATTTTATTCTCACTGCCATGGCCTACGACCGCTATGTTGCCATCTGCAAGCCCCTGCACTACGGGAGCCTCCTGGGCAGCAGAGCTTGTGCCCAGATGGCAGCAGCTGCCTGGGGCAGTGGCTTTCTTGATGCTCTTCTGCAGACTACTAATACATTTTCCCTGCCCCTCTGCCACGGCAATGCTGTGGACCAGTTCTTCTGTGAGATCCCCCACATCCTCAAGCTCTCTTGTTCAGGTTCAGACTACCTAAAGGAAGTTGGACTTCTGGTGGTTAGTGCATGTTTAGCATTAGTTTGTTTTGTTTTCATTGTGCTTTCCTATGTGCAGATCCTCAGGGCAGTGCTGAGGATGCCTTCTGAGCAGGGCCGGCACAAAGCCTTTTCCACGTGCCTCCCTCACCTGGCCATGGTCTCCCTCTTTGTCAGCACTGCCATACTTGCCTACTTGAAGCCCCCCTCAATCTCCTCTTCTTACTTGGACCTGATGGTTTCATTTCTGTACTCAGTGCTGCCTCCAGCAGTGAACCCGCTCATCTATAGCATGAGGAACCAGGAGCTGAAAGCCACACTGAAGAAACTGATTCTAGTGGTAATATTTACTTAGCAATAAATTGGCTATCTCACTTTTCTAGTTTACCTCAAGTTAATATCAGGCAATATATGACCTCTAGGTATAGCATTTGTCCTTGTTTCAGCTCGGAGAGTGTTAATTTTCCTCCTAGTAGCTGGTAGGGTGTTATATTTTGGCTTAGGATGAGAAGAGTGCTGATGAAATGCTGATGTTTTACTTGTTGCAGAGCAGTGCTTACAGCTAATTAGAGCTAATGGTTGTGTGGTATTTAGCTGCCAGCCGGGTTAAACCACAACAATCCTTTTTAGCACCCAATGTGGGGCTCAAAGCGTTGAGATAACGACAGATCTGACCAGAATGTGTTAAACTAAAATAAGTATAACTATTAGACCTCCTTAATAGTTGCTAGTCACAATGCTGATTGCTTTAATATCAAGTCTGCTGCACCTGTTTTCCAAACGTGAGTTTTATAACACGTTACTTTCTGTATGTGCTCCCTGTCATGCTGTTTATACTTTCTGGGCCCCGGTTTAAAATTGTTATGGTACTGTGCGGTATAACAGTGGCTTATGATATGATGAAATTTCTGGTCATGACCCTAACCTGGTATTTGTACTCAGCACTGTCGTAAACTCTATACTTTGGAAACCATATCTCAGAAACTATTAGCAATTACACCTATTGTTTTTTTTGTTTTGTTTTGTTTTGTTTTGTTTTTTGGTCAAGGATCCAATCTGTGGAGGGGAAAGAAGGAGACATTTTTTCTTACTCTTTCAACCTTCCTTTCTCCTTCACCTCCCTCTTATCCTCCGAGCTTGGTACGATAGTTCTCCAAGATGTTTAATATCCTTGGGACACCCAGACTAGCATGTTCGTGTTGTTATGTCTCCTGAATGTGCTTCAGGTTTTGTTTAAGGTTAAACAACCACTTAGGAATTTTATCCAGAGATCTGTCCTGAGGCGGGACACTTGTGAGTGCCAGGGAGTGTGGGAGGATATGGGCAGGTTTCTAGAGCAGTGGGCACCTCCAGTGTTTTGGAAATTCTCCCCTGAACAACTGCAAAATCCTAAAAAATGGGTAGAATGCTTGAAAAAAGGGTGTCATGACTCTGGCAGTTCCAAAGTGACACAAATCACTGGAGTGTGCTGGGGTCTGGCCCATGCCTATCGAGCTGCAGCTGATACTACTACCAACTTAGTGACAGACCCTGCAGCCACTCCAAGTCCTGTGACAGACCCAATGGCCACTGTGACCCCTACGATGGACCCTGCAGCCGCTCCAGCTCCTGCTCCTGCAGCTGCTCCGGCTCCTGTGGCTGGGTCAGAGAAATGAGCTGTAGCACTGCAAGTAGCCCCTGTAGAGAATATTCCATGGCAGTTCTGTACATGGTGGTGCCTATAGCACCGAACCCCCTCATCTGCAGCATGAGGAACCAGGAGCTCAAGAAAGCCTTGTGGAAACATGCTTCTTTGGCATCAATAATGTGCCTATAAAACGAACAGGACAGACAGGTTTTCTAAAAAACCTCTTCATATAACAGCTTGCAATTCTTCTATTATTTTTAAATTATTTCTTAAACTTGTGATTTTGACTGAATTCTACTCATGTCTTCCTGCCTACTAATTATTTATTATCTGTCACCCAATCATCTAATATACCTACAGAACTGGGTTCTCTGAGGATAAATAGAATAAAGAAGCTGTGAACTTTGTGGGTGTCAGCTGCCGTCTCTTCCCATCTCCTCTTAAGGGCCAAGAGCCCAGCTGCCACATGCAGGAGCAGCTCCGGTGGCCCTCGGGGCTGCCCCCCCCTGCCCGCTGGGCTCTGCCTCTCTGCTGCCTTCGGGTTGGGACTGCTGCTTCCCTGGAGCCATGGCCATGGCCAGCAGCAGGACGTGGCCTTTTCACTGCTGCTCTCTTTTGGTCTCCACATTTTTCTACTGTGCTCTTATATTTGGATAAGCTGTCAGATCTCATGTACCTTGGTGACAGTCCTGTTGTCTTTGCAGTGGCATCCCTGTGGCTGCAGGCAGCAGCAGGCACTGTGCAGCCCTGGGTCACAGCTGGCCTCCCTCCTAACACCACAGTAACAAAAGGGGCTGCTCAAGGCAAACCCAGAAGCCTGGATGCCTTTTCCAAAGCTGCTGTCAGGAATATAGACAAGGGGTTACTCCTTGCTCTTCTGTTTTCTGGGCTTCTTCATGGAGTGATAGACACAGGCTGAAAGTCCCAGGGGGTCTGTGAACGAACAAAGTGATGGACCCAGAGCTCAATTTGTAGTGGCACTTCTCCAAGCAGACAGCAACTGATCTTGGACTCATCAGCACTGGACTGTGCCCCCCGCAGTGTGGGTAGCTGATGCCATCCTGGAGAAGAATCTGGAGCTGCCAGAAGATGTCAGGGAAACCCAGGGAAAACGAGCTCAGTGCACAGTGAATAGAAAACTTCATAAAATGAGTGACCGTCCAGTGAAAGTTCTGGTAAAGGAAAAGGCGAATCTGAGGAGTCCATGGGCTAAAGGAGGGCTCTGCAATGCCCTCAAATCTGAGGGGACCATGTGCTAAGGGGGATGCACAAACCTCCTCCAGTGAGATGCAACTACTGCAGGAGAAGAGGGGAAGGTTGGAGAGACACATGGGACCTGTAGGCAAGTGTGGTGTGTGCAAAGCATTTGGAGATATATGCAGGGGCAGCAGCGTGAGCCCAGGAGACAGCAGTGAATGGAGCCCACAGACCAAAAGCCTGTCCAAGGTGGACTGAGCAGAGCTCAAGTGCTCAGTCTGCTGTGAGCAGGCAGAGGAGAGCTCTGCAGCCCCAGGGCACGCAGCAGCCCCAGCAAAGGAGCCTGGCGAGTGATTCCTTGCAGCCCTGGGGCAATGGCAGTGACCCCCTGAGCTGGGTCTGCCTCCCAGCCTGCCCAGCACTGCCCGGCAGAGTGCCCCCATGCCCCAGGCACCACAGCCCCCTCGCTCTGCAGAGCAGCACCTCTGGTTGCCATGTCAGAGATCTCAGCTTTTGACTAAACTCATAGCTGGTTTTAGTTTTCTCCATAGGGGAAGCTACTGCCTTTCAGATTCTTGAAGGGAGGTACATCCTGCATGAAGGCCTGCAAAATGTTAGCCTGGATCCATAGGAATCATTCTGGAACCAACACTTGTTTATAGGATGTACACTTTTGTGGAGGCGCAGAGCTGATGGGCAGGTGCAGGATGCTCCTACAGAACTTTGTGCCCTTTTCCCTACCGACTACAACACCACTTCTGTCTGAGGAACAGAGTAACCAGCAGAGTAAGACAGATCCTCTGAGACCATGAAAGCCATCAGAAAGCTGATCCCAATAAGAAAACCAATATGAGGATGACAGGAGAAGCCTGACCAGAAGAGAAGTGAGATTTGGGTGAGGGAAGAGGAGCTTGGGAAGCAGAAATTAACAATTTGGTAGAGGTAAGAGGTTTCATGTAATATTGATGGTGCTTTAAAACTGGCTTAAAACAGTCATGTAAAACCCTTACCCTATTTTGACCAGTAACCCTAATCCCAAAACCTGAATGTTGCTCCAACACCTTGACAGAAATCCACTGCTGTAATACCTGACCTCAGAGTATCCCTTCAAGCAGAACTCAGCCCATAGCCCCTTTCCCTTACCTTTAGTCTCTTGCTCACCTTAATCTCTTCCTTAACACTATCATCAAAACACTTTATTTAACCCTAGATGATTTCTTGGCAGACCTAAAGAAAACCATAAACCACGAAGCTTGTCCATACCCCAGCCACAGACCTGACACCTTATGCAGAACACCAAATGCTCAAAACAAATCTTTGCTTAATCTCTCACCAAGAAAGGTGAGCCCTAGTTCAAGGCCAGTTGGCAGGTGACTTTGGGCAAACTAATCTAATGGAAATTGTCCCTGTCCATAGAAGAAGGTTTGACTAGACGATCACAGAATCACAGGATCATCTAGGTTGGAAGAGACCTTCAAGATCACCTAGTCCAACCTCTGACCTAACACTAAGCAGTCCTCCACTAAACCATATCACTAAGTTCAACATCTAAATGTCTTTTACAGACCTCCAGGGATGGTGACTCAACCACTTCCTTGGACAGCCCATTCCAATGCCTAACAACCCTTTCAGTAAAGTTTTTCCTAATATCCAACCTAAACCTCCCCTGGTGCAACTTTAGCCCATTCCTCCTCGTCCAGTCACTGGGCACGTGGGAGAACAGACCAACCCCCACGTCTCTACAGCCTTCTTTGAGGTAGCTGTAGAGAGCAAAAAGGTCACCCCTGATCCTCCTCTTCTCCAGGCTGAACAATCCCAGCTCCCTCAGCTGCTCCTTGTAAGATTTGTCCTGGGTTACACGTACTTGGGTAGTGTCAGGCACAATGCAATTCTTTTTGCCTTCTGCATCTACAACACTTTCCTGTGACTGGACAATACAGTAGGGTAAAAAAAGTAGATGTCTTTACTTTTCACCCTGAGTTTTCCAAAGACCCAAGAGAAACCATGGATGACCAATGGTCATTACAATTTTATTTTATTTTATTTTATTTTATTTTATTTTATTTTATTTTATTTTATTTTATTTTATTTTATTTTATTTTATCAAAAAAAATAAAACATGACTTGTCTTAGAAAGGCTTTCATGTGCAGGGCTGGGCTGAAGTTACAGGGACAAAGACCACTGCTGGCAGTGGAGGTGTCAGACCTCCAGACTCTGCTATTCCTCCCTATGGAGGTCTCCAAAGAAGTCACCCTGGATCAATAGCAAGAGGACAATGATGCTCAAAACTGAAATGCAGCAAAATTCAACCTTTAAAAGTACAAAAGATTTTTTATTAGGTGCTTTTTGAAATCTTCTTTGACTACATCATGCAAGCTCTGTAATTAGCTACACAAGGCATGAAGCCTTGAAGAAAACTATGGAAGAGATGTTAGGAGTTTCTGCATTTTAATGAGTTCCATGGTGTATTGTGGTGCTCAGTCTATGAAGCTCAGGTACTGAGAGGTGAATGATGCAACTGCTAGAGTAAGTAAAGTCAGAAGGAAAAGCTGAAGTGACTTGGAGTATTAATGGGCCCCACTGAGGGCTGTTACTAACAAAGCCTCCCCAGGGACTCGTTAGGGTGGATAATTGGACTCCATGATTGCAGACAGGCAAAGCACTGCACTGAGAAAAATCTTGGTTGGTTTTGGTGAAACAGAAGAGCCAAGGCCTGACCGGAGCCACTGGAAGGGGAGATCCTGCACCCCTATGTCTGGCTCAAGGCTCTTGCTGGGGTCTGTGGGCTGTGATGGGCAGTGTGATGCCATGAGAAGAACAGTGGTATGACACCTCTGAGGTGCTGCACAGGGTTGAAAGGAATCCATGAGGCCCCATCACAATAAATATAACATCTCCTCATAAGCTGTAGCCAAGGGGACAAAAAATTCAGGGCTGTTGGGGCCTGCCATTCTTGCCAGCACCCTCTGCCTTCTCCTTGGCAGGATTTCCTATACTGTCCAACACATCACCCTATTTTCTTAAAGTCTGCAGACACCCATCTCAGTTCACCATCTTGCTTTCATGCCTTGCTTTCACCGATATCTGGTCAGCCCTGAGCAGCTGTTCCTTGAAACACTAAGCCAGGGTCTTATCAGAAGGTGATGTATAGAACCATTGCATGACGCCTTGAGGGACATTTCTTCCTCTTTGTGACCAGTGCCAGCCTTCCATGGAACATTTTGTGGCAGTTTTTTTTTTTTTTTTTCTCCTGCTCTTTCCTACTACCAAAGGAAGCTCCATCAGGGTGGAAACCTCTCCTGAAGTAGGCATCCCAACCCAGCAGGCTCCTTGCGTCCTCTCAGCCAACCAGACACAAGTCACCTCAGCAGCAGCTTCCAAGCCAGGGGCCTGCTGCTGGCCTTCCAGCTTCTTGTGGAGACACAGCCAAGCCTTGTGCCTGCTGCTGCCCAGTCATGGACTCAAGCAGAAGGGACAGGAGAACCCATGTTGGGGCCTTCTTTCTGCCTGGGTCCTCCTGGCTCTGGAGGCAGAGGGGATCCCCCAGTCAGCATGCCAAGCAGGTGCCTTCTGCTGGCCTAGCAGGGCCACTGCCAGATGTCAGCCCAAAAGTGCAGATCCCAGGGAGAAGGCAAGGGTGAACTGTCACCTCCAGACACAAGTGACCTCCCAGTTCCTTTCCGTGACACGTTCCTGCTGCTGCCCTATCAAGTGCAGAGACAGAAGTGGCCTCACAGTCACTGCTACAGTTATGTTCCTCCTGCTGGGGCAGGAGATCCTGAGGCAGAGCTGAGATCTTCAGAGCACTCCCATCCATCTCCTCTTTGTGGCCCACAAGCTCATCAGGTCCATGGCCCCTCACATTCAGCTTTGTATGCCACGTGACTGCAGAGCAACCTCATGGTTCCTACCCTGCCCCATGGGCCTAGCACCTTAAGTGCTTGGGATAAAGGCCAAGCACCTTAAGTGCTTAAGATAAGGGTTAGGAAAAGGGCTGAATGTGAAGAAGTGAATGCAAAGGAATCAGGGCTTTGGGTCTTAGCCATTCATGTATGGGGTTAGGGACTAAGGCTCAGCTTTCTGTGATAGAGATTAATCAAATGTGTAGTGGAAGGGTTTGGTGTTTGGCTTGTGGTGTCAGGTCTGTGGTTAGGGTACGTGCAAGTTCTTTGGTTTTGTTTAGGTCTGCAAGAAATCTAGGGCTAAATAGAGCATGTTAATGGTAGTGTTTAGGGCAGGGATCAGGGTGAGCAAGAGAGTAAGGGTGATGTAATGATGCTATGGAGTAGTTTTGGCTTCAAGGGGTCTTGTGGTCAAATATTAGAGCAGAGGATTCCTGTCAGGGTGTGGAGTAGCATTTAACTTTATGGATTAACGTTACAGGTTAAAATAGGGCAATGGCCTCACATGACTGCTTTAAGTCTGCTTTATGGTAGGTTCAACATTACATGAACATTCTTACCTCTGCAAAATCATTAGCTTCTGCTGTCCATGCTCCTTTGCCCTCCCACAAATCTCACATCTCTGTTGGCCAGGCTTCTCCTGACTTCCCCATATCAGTCATCTTCTTAGGGGAATTTTAGAGAACCAGCATGGAGAAGGAGAGAAACGTCTGTAGGAGCACTGTGCACAATGTGCCCAGCAGTTCTGCATCACCACAGAAGCAGGCCTGAAGGATGAGTTTAGGCAAAAGCTGATACCTCTGATATGACAACACCTGTACAAGACCTCTTCCTCTATGGGGCCTACCAGGTACTTAGAAAGAGGGGATCTCACAAACTGTGTGCAGAGCAGGTGCATCTGCTGTCCTGTCATGGAGACCAGCAGATGTGAGCCTAAAGGCACAGACCCCAGCCAGAAGTCAAGGGTTGAGCTGTCGGCTACTTCAGAAAGAAGTCAACTCCCAGCCACTTAACAGCCATTAGCTTATGACTGGGCTTACAGCTTTTGAAGCATCTCTGCCATCATAATACCGGACCTACAAAAAAAAAAAACCTTTTTGGGCTAGGACCTGCCCAGCTAGAAGTGATCTGTTTTTTGTCCTTCAAGCCTGCTGGGCTCCCAGCCTCTCTGACACACAGGAGCCAGTTCCGTGCCAGTCCTGTGAGGTGCTAGGGCAGGAGGGACCTTGCAGGCAATATTCCAGCCCTGTGCCTGTTGGCGGTCTCTCAGCTCCTTGTGCACACTGAAGATCATGTTTGTATCCAGAAGCCATGATCCTGAAGCTGGCCTAGCAGACATTCAGGGGAAGCACCCTCCCAGCCCCAACTCTAGCCCCAGCCCCAGCCCCAGCTGGCGGTGCTGCTCTGCAGAGCGAGGGGGCTGTGGTGCCAGGGGCAAGGAGGCACTCTGCAGGGCCGTGCTGGGCAGGCTGGGAGGCAGACCCAGCTCATGAGGTCACTGCCATTGCCCCAGGGCTGCAATAACCTATTGTGTATTGTAGAGCACCCCCAATCACTCGCCAGGCTCCTTTGCTGGGGCTGCTGTGTGCCCTGGGGCTGCAGAACTCTCCTCTGCCTTCTCACACCAGACTGAGCACTTGAGCTCTGGTCAGTCCACCTTGGAGGAGATCCCCCCTTAGGAGGGAAGTGCTGCAGTGGAGGCCAGCTGTGCCACTGCCATGCCCACTGCCTGTCCCTGCCTGCAGTCCCAGCACAGCCCCACAACAGCACTGGCACCAAGCTCCAGGAGCAGCCAGGCCTGACCCCACCAGCAGCGCTCATCAGGAGAGGCACGTGCTTTGCTGGAGGCACCACCGAGAACAAAACTGCCACCAACTGGTCCAGGGATGGGGAGGAGACTGAGGGGGGCTTCAGGCAGGCAACCATGACAGGCCTGAGGGAGACGGACACCATGGCCAGGTGAGGGAGGCACGTGGAAAAGGCTTTTTGCCAGCCTTGCTATAGAGACAACAGGACTGTCACCTAGATCCACAAGGTCTAATCCAAATACACTGCTCCTAACCGTGGCAGCTGGGCACTTGGCCCTCAGCCCCTCCTAGATGTTGGGGCTGCTCCCGCAGCTCAACAGAAGATGGGAAGAGAAGGAAACTGAGACCAATGAATTTATACTGAGTTCTTTATTTTTTTTTTATCTATCAAGGAAGCCCGGTTCTGTATGTACAGTAGATGATGTGGTTAAACCTTACTAAAGGTGTAACATTCAGAATGGTAAGAATTAGATTATTAAAAACAAAATGAAATATTGTTAAAATACTAAAAGAGAAAAATAATTTAAAAATGTTGTGTCATTTTCCCAAATACCCTTTAATTTCTCTTGGGATTCTTATTAATGACAATGTTAGGATAATAGTAACGATAAAAATTATATGTTATAATGTGAATCAAAATATTTGCATATTATGAAGAATACATCTTCTGAACACATCATGGATGCTTAAGAAGAATGTATGGAAACAGTTTCCTCACTGCATTCTTGAGCTCCTGGTTCCTCATGCTGTAGATGAGGGGGTTCAGAGCTGGAGGCACCACCGAGTACAGAAGTGCAAAGACCAGGTCCAGGGATGGAGAGGAAATGGAGGGAGGCTTCAGGTAGGCAAATATGGCAGTACTGACAAACAGGGAGACCACAGCCAGGTGAGGGAGGCACGTGGAAAAGGCTTTGTGCTGGCCCTGACAAGAGGGCATCCTCAGCACTGCCCTGAAGATCTGCACATAGGACACCACAATGAAAACAAAACAACCAAAGCATAAAGAAACACTAAACACAAGAGCCCCAACTTCCCTGAGGTAGGCATCTGAGCAGGAGAGCTTGAGGATCTGGGGGACTTCACAGAAGAACTGGTCCACAGCATTGCCTTGGCAGAGTGGCAGGGAAACTGTGGTGGCTGTGTGCAGGACAGCGTTGAGAAAGCCACTGCCCCAGGCAGCTGCTGCCATCTGGGCACAAGCTCTGCTGCCCAGGAGGCTCCCGTAGTGCAGGGGCTTGCAGATGGCAACGTAGCGGTCATAGGCCATGACAGTGAGGAGATAGTATTCAGAACCAAACAAGAAGAATAAAAAGAAGACCTGAGCAATACACCCTTGATAGGAGATGGCCCTGGTGTCCCAGAGAGCATTGGCCATGGCTTTGGGCAGAGTGGTGGAGATGCAGCCCAGGTCAAGGAGGGTGAGGTTGAGGAGGAAGAAGTACATGGGGGTGTGGAGGCGGTGGTGGCAGGCTACGGCGCTGAGGATGAGGCTGTTGCCCAGGAGGGCAGCCAGGTAGATGCCCAGGAAGAGCGCGAAGTGCAGGAGCTGCAGCTCGCGCGTGTCTGCGAACGCCAGCAGCAGGAACTCACTCACAGAGCTGCTGTTGGGCATTTTCTGACATTGAACACAGTTTTCTGTTAAAGAGGAAAATGCAGAAAAATGTTAAAACACATTTTTCTGAGGAAAACCTATTGTGTATTGTAGAGCACCCCCAAACAGAGTCTCTTTCTTTGTAGGAGAACCTTTCTGCATCTCTCTTGTTTGAGCTGTGGCTGGTGCTGGCTGAGAGGGACACTGGGAGCAGGGGCTGCTGTGGCTCCATAGGAGTCTTTCCTGCTGTGCAGCTGGAGGGAGGCAGAAACATGGGGGAAAATTACATGCCGTCCACTGGTCAGATCCATGAGATCTGCAGTGTTGTTGCAAAAAACTCATCTTAATACAGAGGCACAGCTGCAGGGATTTTGTTTCCTTTGTTTTGTTCCTGTTATCCTGATAACACTTAGGAGAGGTATTGGATGGTTGAGCTCCCTGGCATTTCCTGTGCTCTCCCAGAGAAACCCTGTGGGTGCCAGGAGGCAAAGGGGCTGTCCCTTGGTGAAGACTGAGCAGAGCAGCTCTGTCGATCAGACCAGTTCTCAGCAGTCAATTGTCACCCCTCTGAGCTGCAGGACAATCGCTCTCAGGTGTTTCCCTGAGAAAAAATGTAGATGGCTGCTAATCGAGGAGGGCCAAATCAAGCCAGATGTGGTTTGAGAGCTTCTCCTCATCTGGGCTCTTCCTGTGGTGCTGGCCATGCCTACCCCACAGCCCATGGGCTGCAGGGGGAGAGGAGGCCAGGGAGGGGCTGCTCCAGGGGAAGGCGTCTGCACTGCAGGGCATGGCTGCGAAGTGCCCGAATCCCCCCTGCCACGGCGTTTCTGCCAACAGCTCCTTCTGGCTGCCTGCCCCTCTGTGCTGCCTGCAGCTGTTCCTGCCGGGAGCTGCTGCTCTGCGCCCACCTCTTCTTTCCCCCTGCCCATGCCCACAGACCCCATCCCACGCGGCTGTGCTCAGCGCTGCCCTGCAGCACCCTGGCACCAACAGGGCCCTGCCAAGGGGCACCTCCATGGCTGCAGGAGCTACGGGGCAGCTGACAGAGAGCCCGGCATGGCCAGCCAGGGCAGGGTGTTCTGGGCTGACCGGGGGCACCTGCCTTAGGGCACTCCAAGGGGCTTCTGCCAGACTTCCTCACCTCTCAGTGCAATCCAGCAGGACTCTCAAAGCCTACTGCATTGCCCACTGCCCTCCCAGAAACAAGACCCAGCAGGAGACTCTTCCAGGACCTGCAGCTGCATGGCCCTGCAGCCAGACACTTACCTTGTCAAGGGCTGTGCACATTTCTCCTGCAGGCAGCTCTCAGCATCCTCCCACTGCCAGCTGTCTTCAGCCCCTCTCTCCTTTTCTTCTCTCTGTGTCTGCCTCCGTGTCTCTTTCCTGTTGCGCTGTGCAGAGGAGCTGCTCCTGGGCACAGCTGTCTCTCTGAACCAGGGCCCTCTTGCCACAAGCTTTCTCTGTCCCAGGAGCCCAGCCCAGATCAGCAGCACAGCACCAGCCCAAGGCACTGCAATCACTCCTCTGGGGGCTTTGCTGATGAGCCCACACACGAGCCTCAGGCACTCAGAGACAATTGAAGACATCTCTCCAGAAGTGCAAGTCAGAGGCAAGTTTCCTGCAGTGTCCCCCTGAGTGGCAGCACTGACACAGCCTCCCTTGGAGCTCGTTAGAGCAGAACCCTGGAGGCAGTGAGGACAAGGAGACAAAGGCAATGTGAAGGTGACACTGATGTGTAGACAAACTGGATGTGTGTCAGCAAGCACAAGGGCCAGGACTTGCCCCATACCCTGGGAAGGGAGATCCTTTCCCTTCACACCTTGCTCAGGGTTCTTTGTGGGGCAGTAGGAGATGGGGATGTGCATTGCCAATTGCAGGAGAATGGTACGACCCCTGCCTGTTTCATGGGTGCGGGAGAGGATGCGATGAGGTTCTGGTGCTTTAACAATCAGCTTTCTCCTATGACTCCGTGGCAGAGACTACAGCCATAGCCATGGACACAAAGACCTCAAAAGACTGCTCTCTGTGAAGCTAGCCAGTTTCTTAGTGAGCAGGCACCACTGCTGTATGGCACCCCTTGTGGTGCCCAGGCCCTCCTCCTCCTGGCCACTGCTCATGGACCCTGTGGGAGCTGGCAGAATCACTTCCCAAGCTGCTTTTCATCATTTATCAGCAGTCTTGGCTATCGGGGAGGTACCAGTCAACTGGTGACTGACAAATAATAATAATAATAATAATAATAATAATAATAATAATAATAATAATAATAATAATAATAATAATAATAATAATAATAATAATAATAATAATAATAATTCCTTTTGTGTCCTATAAATCTGCCTTTATCTCAACCCATGAACGTTTACATTTTTTTTTCCTCCCAGTTCTCTATTCCATCACATTGGATGAATAGCTTTGTAGTGCTGAGCATGCCTCCCGGGTCAAACCACAGCAAGGCTTTTTGGTGCCTAGCGTGGAGCACAAAGGTTGAGATGACAGATCTGACCACAGCATTTTAAAAGTAAATTGTTATAAGCATCAGATCAGTTTAACAGTTGCAGATCACAGCATTGATATTTTTGGTCTGGGGTCTGTTGTGCTTGTTTTCAGAGTTGTGTTGTACAGAACATTACTAATTGTCATCCATGATGTGCTCTTTATCAGTTCTGGGGGCTGGTTTAAGGTTACTGTTTTGCTGTATTGGATAACGCTGACTTAAGACGAGATAAAATAATTTCTGTCTCCATACCTCAGGAACCATCTCTTCATCTCTTAGAAATTATTAAGAATTACACTCTTTTAAACTCTTTGCCTTTTCTCCTTGGGGAGTAAACCTATGCAAGGTGGGTGGTGATGGTGATGGTGATGGCAGGGACAGGCAGTGGGCACAGCAGTGGCACAGCTGGCCTCCACTGCAGCACTTCCCTCCAAGGGGGGATCTCCTCCGAGGTGGACTGAGCAGAGCTCAAGTGCTCGGTCTGGTGTGAGCAGGTGGAGGAGAGCTCTGCAGCCCCAGGGCACACAGCAGCCCCAGCAGAGGAGCCTGCGGAGTGATTCCTTGCAGCCCTGGGGCAATGGCAGTGACCCCATGAGCTGGGTCTGCCTCACAGCCTGCCCAGCACGGCCGTGCAGAGTGTCCCCATGACCAGGGCACCACAGCCCCCTCCCTCTGCAGAGCAGCACCGCCAGCTGGGGTTCGGGCTGGGGCTGGGGCTGGGAGGGCGCTTCCCCTGAGTGTCATCTAGGCCAGCTTCAGGCTTCTGGATGTGAGCATGATCTTCACTGTGCACAAGGATCTGACAGACTGCCAACAGGCATGGGGCTGGAACATTGCCTGCAAGATTCCTTCTGCCCTAGCACCACCCAAGACTGGCATGGAACTGGCTCCTGAGTGTCAGAGAGGCTGGGAGCCCAGCAGGTGTGCCATGAGCTTGGAGGATCACAACCAGATCATTTCTACCTGGGCAGGTCCTGGCCCAAATAAGGGGTGTTTTGTAGGTGTGGTATTACAAGCTCAGTGGTGCCTCAGAAACACTAAGTCCATCAGGAAGGGACTGGCTGTTAAATGGCCTGTGAGTTGAGCTCTTTCTGAAGTAGCTGACAGGTCACCCTTGACTCCTGGCTGGGATCTGTGCCTTTAGGCTCACATCTGCCGGTGTCCATGACAGGGCAGCAGAAGGCACTTGCTGTGCATGTACTCTGAGATCATGAAAGCCATCAGAAAGCTGCCCCTACAAAGATGATTGATATGGGGAGAAGCCTGGACAGGAGAGATGTGAGATTTGGGGGAAGAAAGAGGAGCTTGGCCAGCAGAAATTAATGATTTCTGTGAGGTTAGAATGTTCAGGCAATGTTGATTCTGCTCTAACTGAGACTAAAAATAGTCATGTAAAGCCCTTCCCCTATGTTAACCAGTGACATTAAGATGTAAAACTAAATGCTACTCCACACCCTGACAGAAATCCACTCTTCTTACGCCTGACCTCAAAGTATCCCTTCAAGCCAAAACTCAGCCCATAGCCCCTTTCCCTTACCTTTACTCTTTTGCTCTGATCTGATCAGCTTGTGGGCCACAAGGAGGAGATGGGTGGGAATGCTCTGAGGAGCTCACCTCTGCCTCAGCATCTCCTACCTCAGCAGGAGCAATGTGACTGTGGCAGGGACTGTGAGGTCACTTCTGTCTCTGCACTTGATAGGCCAGCAGCAGCAACGTGTCACTTAAAGGGACTGGGAGGTCACTTGTGTCTGGAGGTGGCAGGTCAGCCTTGCTTTCTCCCTGGGAGCTGCACTTTTGGGCTGAAATCTGGCAGTGGCCCTGCTAGGCCAGCAGAAGGCACCTGCTTGGCCTGCTGACTGGGGGATCCCCTCTGCCTCCAGAGCCAGGAGGACCCAGACAGAAAAAAGGCCCCAACATGCTGCTGTCTTCTCAGAGATAGCACAATCACACGAACATTGAACTGTCTGCTTGCAGACACGAAGAGCTGACAGAATTGAGCTTCAGTGTGGGCGAACCTCAAGAAGCTGCAGGATTTTGCCTACAGAAACCTCTTGACATTTAAAAGGAAAAGAACCCAGTACTGCACCAGAGGAAGAGCAACCCCACACATCAGGGCAGACTGGGACCCTGCTGAGTGAGCAGTGCCCAGGAGGAGGAGGGCCTGGGCACCACGAGGGATGCCATACGAGCAGTGGTGCCTGCTCACCAGGAACCAGGCCAGCTTCCTACAGAGCTGCCTTATGAGATATTTGTGTCCATGGCTATGGCTGTTGTCTCTGCCACTAAAGCCCTTGAGGAGAAAGCTAATCACTAAAGCAACAGAGCCTAATTAACTCCTCGCCCACCCATGAAGCAAGCAGGGGTCATACCATTGTCCTGCACTTTGCAATGCACATCCCCAACTTCCAGTGTCCCAGGAAGAGCCCTAAGCAAGGTGTGGAGGGAAAGGATCTCCCTTCCTTGAGTAGGGAGTCAAGGCCTGACCCATGTGCTTGGTGACACACATCCAGTTTTCCTACACATCAGTGTC
Organism: Anas acuta; assembly: GCF_963932015.1. Classification (NCBI taxonomy): domain Eukaryota; kingdom Metazoa; phylum Chordata; class Aves; order Anseriformes; family Anatidae; genus Anas; species Anas acuta. The sequence goes on from NC_089016.1 coordinate 10,583,775, forward strand.
ACCTTCACATTGCCTTTGTCTCCTTGTCCTCACTGCCTCCAGGGTTCTGCTCTAACGAGCTCCAAGGGAGGCTGTGTCAGTGCTGGCTCTCAGGGGGACACTGCAGGAAACTTGCCTCTGACTTGGACTTCTGGAGACATGTCTTCAATTGTCTCTGAGTGCCTGAGGTTCGTGGGCTCATGAGTGTTAGAAATGAAGTCTCAAATCAATCTGTATTTTGTAATATTTATAAAACAATTATTTCTAAAAGGTATAAAAGGCAAGTAAACAGCGCTGGATGTGAGGGGAGTCTATGCTCCACCAACACGCACACACGAACATCAAACATTCTAAACATATAGAACATGGCTTTTACATACATAACCCAAGTATGCCTATACATACGTATAATCAGGAAAGGTAACAAACAATCCTTTAAGTTCTATAACTTACAAAAATCGAGTACACTTATACATATGCACATTCAGAAAAGGTAACAAGCAATCCTTTAAGTTCCATGACTTTACAGTGTCCATTTTCCATTCCTTTTAAACAATATGTCTCGCTTCATGTTGTCAAGCAACTTGGTCTTTGGGCCTTATGTATCCCGTTCTTCCCAGATCAAAGAAAAACATATCCATCTCCTTTTCAAGGCCAATAGGCCTGGGTCAAAAGACACGTTTAGGTCAACAGGGGGCGGAACAGCAAAAGCCTTCGATGGCTGTACCACACGTTTCTGACTGTGGTCCCACAGGGCTCTTTAAGGCCTCAGAGATTGCTCACCAGGTGCCGAGCAATCCCACTGCAACCTTGCCATTTTTAGTTGCAGAGTCCCACACCTTGACCTCAGCTTGGTCCCATGTTTCAGGCTCATAAACTGTCCGATTGTTAAGAAGGAGAATGAGCTGTAAGGTTACCAGGACAGTCTTTGTTCCTAAGGACGTATGATTCCCCATAATGCGCAACTGCTTACCAGCGAGAGGCAGTTGTGTGCACGGCTCCGCTTCTCTCTGCTCGAGCTTCTCTCCAGCTCTGGATCGCCCATTTCCAGTGACTTTCTGTACGAGCTTCTCTGAGTGGTTTGCTGAGTTTGGCCGAACCTATCTTCATGAGGCAATCAATGTGCCTGTTCCCGTCCTGGTCTCCATTCTGCCAGCCTGTTCCTCTTCACTTCTTTTTCCTGCTTCTTTATTGATGTAACTTCATCGTGTTGCCTTTTTTTCTTTTTTTCTTTTTCTTCCTCTTTCTTGAGGGCAGGCTCCCCTCTTATAGCCTTCACCCCACAGCAGTTCTTTTCAAAACAACTTTTCATTGGTCAAACAACTTTGAATGTAACAACAAGAGCAAACACCCAGAAGCATCCATGCTTTAACGGCTGGAGAACAAGAGAACCATCTGGAGAACAAGAAACCAGGGACTGCATGGAGTCTCCTGAATCACCCTTCTTTATTCCCTCTAAACTCTTTTATATTCCTGATGGCCTCGTCGTTAAGGGTCTAATGTTATCTCAACCATGGGGCTTTCCAACCCCCATGGCCACATTCCCAAATCTCCCCCTTCTTTATTAATATTAACCATCTTCTCAACAAGAATTACCACTCCATATGTAACACCTTCAAGATCTCTTTTGACATGAATTGCTAAAATATTCCTTTGCAAGATACAACAACTATATACATTAACCACTCCATTTTTCTTAGACTTGTGGTTTTACAAGGGTATGCAAAACAGAAGGTCACATTCCTCATACCATGCTGCCCAAACATTGTTCCATTTGACATGAATCAGATGAACACATTTCACACTTCTTTGTTCCCACTGAACTCTTTTACATTCCTGATGGCCTCATCCTTAAGAGTCTAATGGTATCATCAACCATGGAGCTTGCCGACCCCCATGGCCACACTCTCATATCTACCCCTTCTTTAAATCAACCATCTTCTTGACATGAATTATTATTCCATATATCACACACGCAACTGGGACTGGCCCAGAGCCTATGTGCATCCTCAGCATAGACTGCTTCAGGAGAGGGTACTTCAGAGTTTCAAGAGGGCACCACCGGTGGGGCATTTTCTTAGCAGCCTTGGAGACAAAGGACATGAAACAGCTGTCTACCTTGCTTGGCCTTCCACAGACTCCTTCTGTTGAGGGTTTGCTGAGAGTTGAAGAACAGCAGGTGCCAATGGCTACCATGGTGGTGCACCTGAGGCAGCGTCACACTTACAGAGACTCCCTGATTGCCATCCATGAGCTGGGTCATCGACTGGAGAGCCAAGGGGTAGATGTAGAGCTTGGCAGCGTGCTTTAGTGATGGACTTGTCAGCACTAAGGTAAAGTTGCCTGACCTGGGTGACATGTCCCAGAGTAGTGTCAGGCACAATGCAATTCTTTTTGCCTTCTGCATCTATAGCACAGGAAGTAGGACTTTGCCCTGCTCTATTGACTGGGCAGCTCTTTTCACATCAATCAATTGAGTTTTCCATGGCTGGAAAGGGACAATTTCCCAAAAGAGGCCAAGCTCATGGGTACAGCTACAGCCAATGAACATATATTTCCTTTAATTTTCTTCCTCAGTTTTCCATGGAAGACCCAAGAGAGACCATGGATGTCCACTTGTCTACTAAGATTCATTTAGAATTTCTCAGATCCCAATGGTCATTTCAAATTTTATTTTATTTTATTTTATTTTATTTTATTTTATTTTATTTTATTTTATTTTATTTTATTTTATTTTATTTTATTTTATTTTATTTTATTTTATTTTATTTTATTTTATTTTATTTTATGTTATTTTATTTTATTTTATTTTATTTTATTTTATTATTTTATTTTATTTTATTTTATTTTATTTTATTTTATTTTATTTTATTTTATTTTATTTTATTTTATGTATTTTATATTTTATTTTTATTTATATATATTTATTTTTTTTTTTTCTTAAGGAACCCCTGACAAGTCTTAGAAAGGGTTTTATGTGCTATGCTGGGCTGCAGTTACAGGGACAAAGACCACTGCTGGCAGTGGAGGTGTCAAACCAGCACACTCTGCTCTTCCTCCCAATGAAGGTCTCCAAAGAAGTCACCCTGGATCAATAGCAATAGGAGAATGAGGTTCAAAACTGAAATGCAGCAAAATTCAGCCTTTGAAACAAGAAAATATTTTTAGTGGTTGCTCTTTGAAATCTTCTTCCTTAACTACATCTTGCAAGCTCTGCAATTAGCTGCACAAGGCGTGAAGGCTTGAAGAAAACTATGGAAGAGATGTTAGGAGTTTCTGCATTTTAATGAGTTCCATGGTGGATTTTCGTGCTGAGTCTGTGAAGTTCAGGTACTGAGAGGTGAATGATGCAACTGCTAGAGAAAGTAAAGTCAGAAGGAAAAGCTGAAGTGACTTGGAGTATTAATGGGCCCCACTGAGGGCTGTTACTAACAAAGCCTCCCCAGGGACTTGTTAGGGCAGATAATTGGAGGCCATGGTTACAGACAGGCAAAGCACTGTGCTGAGAGGAGTCTTGGTTTGTTTTGGTGATGCAGAAGAGCCAAGTGTTGGCCCGAGACACTGGGAGGGGAGATCCTGCACCCCTATGTCTGGCTCAAGGCTCTTGCTGGCGTCTGTGGGCTGTGGTGGGCAGTGTGATGCCATGAGAAGAACACTGGTATGACACCTCTGAGGTGCTGCACAGGGTTGAAAGGAATCAATGTGTCCCCATTGCAACGAGTATAACATCTCTCCTCATAAGCTCTAGCCAAGGCGAAAAAACCTTCAGGGCTGTTGGGACCTTCCATTCTTGCCAGCACACTCTGCCTTCTCCTCTTTTAGCTTTTCCTACGCTGTCCCACAATTTGTCCTATTTCCTTGAAGTCTTCATACACCCATCTCCGTTCACCACTTTGTTCTCATCCCTTGCTTTCTCCCGTATCTTGTCAACCCTCACCAGCTGTTCCTTGAAACACAAAGCCATGGTCTGATCAGAGGGTGACCTGTGGCACTACAGCATGACCGTTTGAGAGACATTTCTTCCTCCTCAAGGCCAGCACCAACCTCCACGGCACACTTTGTGGCAAGTTTCTCTCCTGATCTTTCCTACTACCACAGAAAGCTCCATCAGAGTGAACACCACTCCTGAAGTAGGCATCCCAACCCAGCAGGCTCCTTGCAGCCTGTCAGCCAAGCAGACACAAGTCACCTCAGCAGAAGCTTCCAAGCCAGGGGCCTGCTGCTGGCCTTGCAGCTTCTTGGCTAGACACAGCCAAGTCTTGTGCCTGCTGCTGCTGTGCAGTCATGGACTCAAGCAGAAGGGACAGGACAACCCATCTGGGGGCCTTCTTTGTGTCTGGATCCTCCTGGGTCTGGAGGCAGAGGGGATCCCCCAGTCAGCATGCCAAGCAGGTGCCTTCTGCTGGCCTAGCAGGGCCACTGGCAGATGTCAGCCCAAAAGTGTGGATCCCAGGGAGAAGTCAAGGGTGACCTGTCACCTCCAGACACAAGTGACCTCACAGTCCCTTTGTGTGACACGTTTCTGCTGCTGCCATATCAAGTGCAGAGACAGAAGTGACCTCACAGTCACTGCCACAGTCATATTCCTCATGCTGGAACAGGAGATGCTGAGGCAGAGCTGAGCTCCTCAGAGCATTCCCACACATCTCCTCCTCGTGGCCCACAAGCTGATCAGATCCATGGCCCCTCACATTCATTTGTGGTAAGGGTTTTGTTTAGGTCTCTTAAGCAGTTTTCTAGTGTTAAATAGACCATTTTAATGCCACTATTAAGGGCAGAGATGAGAGTGATTAAGAGAGTAAGAGCTAGGGGAAGCGGCTATGGGCTGAGTTTTGTCTTTTAGGGATACTTTGAGGTCAGTCATTAGAGTAGTGGATTCCTGTCAGGGTGCTGAGTAGCATTTAGGTTTAGGAAATAAGTTTACAGGTTGAAGCTGGGGAATAGCCTTGTATGACTATTTAAAGTCACAGTTACAGCAGCATCAGCAGAACCTGAACCCTCTTACTTCTACAAAATGCTTAATTTCAGCTGGCCAAGCCCCTATTCCCTCCTCTCAGTCTCACATTTCTCCTGGCCAGGCTTCTCCTGATTTCCCCATATCAGTTATCTTTTTAGGGGCATGTTTATGATGCCTTTCATGATCTTAGACTATCTGTCAGTGCTCTGTTGGCTACTCTATTTCTGAGAAAAGCGTCACTTAAGACACGATGGAAAAGGACACACAAGTCCATCAGAGCACCCTGCACAATGTGCCCAGCAGTTCTGCAGTGCCACAAAAGTGCGATTCCTGCCTACAAGTTTTCTTTCCAGAATGGCTCCTATGGCTCCAGGGTAACTTTTCCCAGGCACTCACTTCCCCAGGCCACACCACTCTTGTCCGCAGGCCCCACGTGTCTCTCCAAGCCTTCCTTCTTCCCCTACATTAGTGGCACCTCACTGCAGCAGGTTGGTGCATCTCCAGGCTCAGGGGTGTTTCCTGAGGGCCTGCCCCGTGTGGGGAGTGGTGGGGAGGAAGAGAGCAAGGTCATCTCCTGGGGCATGGCTGAGCACAGCCCAGCCATCCTGCACCGCGGGCAGGCCCCTGCTCCCAGGCTGAGGCACACATGCAAGGTGGACACTTCTCCATCATTCCAGCTTCACGCAGGAATGGTGGTGTCCTTCACTAGGACAGCTTCAGCGCTGTCCTAGTAACAGGAGTGACCTCGTCCTCCTACTCCATGCACAGACAGCTGCTAAAGCTCTGAGTGTCTCTGTTTCTCACAGCCTTCTCACAAGTCTTTCTCCTGGCCCTCCCCACTGCCCTGCACTGCCTCTCAGGTGGCACTCAGTGACCCTTCAGAAGGGCCTTTGGGCTTCCTCAAATGTCCTGGTGCTTATTAACACCTCCTTGGCTCCTTCCAGAGCTCAGAGGGAGCCTTCTAGTCCAGCACAGGGCCCTGCACTGGCTGTGGCTGGGATGGCGTTACTCTATGCAGATCATCTCCTGTGGTTCTGTGTTTTTGATGTTTCTAGAGCAGTGTTGGTCACCCATGGATCTGGTCCCTGTTCCTGAGCATTGCTTGCACAACATCAAGGCCTTCTCTGCTTCTCACTCTGCCCGACCAGCAAGGTGGTTGAGGGTGGGGAAAAGTCTAGGAAGGGAACCCGCTGTGACAGCTGACCCAGCCTGACCAAATGGATGTTCCATGGCACATAACACAGTGCTCAGCAATACATCATCTTTCCAAGGCAAGGTGGCACTCTCTCAGAGACTGCGTGCACAATGGTCTGCTAGTGGGAACTGAAGAGTTACAAAATGTTCATCATGTTTGGCTTTTGATTTTTGTTTCTTTCTTTTTTCTTTTCCTTTCCTATCCTTATGTGTCTTTCTCTTAACTTGTGAGTTTCACTTACTTATACTGTTCCCTCTGCCCTCTGCAGGAGGAGGAAGCAGGCAGCTCATACAGGTGTACTGTCTGGTTGGGGTGAGCAAGGAGGAGGCTGGCTATGGTGCCAGGAGATGGAGGTCCGTGAAGCTGCAGGAGCCCTGCTCTCTTGCCTGGCAGATCCCCAGCACACAGTGCCTGTGCCCCGCAGGGCCAGCCCCACTCCCCAGGCCAGCACAAGAGGCCTGGCCCAGCCACAGAGCAGCCTGCCCCGAGCAGGGGCCTGCACAAAGAGCTTTCCCTTTCCCCTTTCCCCATCAGTGCAGGCCCAGCAATGCTGCCCTGCTCTTCCCCAGGGCCATCCCTGCTCTTAGAGAAGGCCCAGGGTAATGTGTCCATGCTGGCCTGGCTGGCCATTGCTGCTTCCCTCCCCGTGCTCCGTGCAGGGCCCCAAGCTGGCGGTGCTGCTGTGAGAGCCAGGGGCTGTTGTGACCCGGGACCCCGCGGGTCTTCACCCTGCCCGTGCTGCTCAGGGTGGACAGTAGACTCAACTCCTTGGGGATCTCTTCTGCTGAGCCCCTTTCCATCTGCCCTGATGGCTCAGCAGCACAGGGCAGTGCTGGGCAGGGCCATGGGGTGTGTCTGAGGGCACAAAGGGCAGGCGAGTGCTGCACCAGACCTGGTCCATGAGGCTTCAAGAAGGTTATCCTCAATTACTCTACACTCTTAGGGGTCTTTGTCTGCTGGCTCTTCAGTACCACTCCTGCCATGGCAGAGCTGTCCTTACCCCATGGACTCATCAGATTCCCCTTTTTGTTTACCGAACTCTTCTTTGGATGGCCATTAATTTAATGAGGTTATAATCCCTACCAACTCAGCGTTGCATGTTCTCCCTGCAGATCCCCTGACATCTCCTTGCAGCTCCAGATTCCTCTCCAGGCTGACAGTGGCCATGAGCCCCACTGCAGGGGGGCAGTGCCATGCAGATGAGTCCAAGACCAGTTGCTGTCAGGTGTTGCCATAAAGCTCTTGGTCAATCCCTTGGTCCCTCACAGACTGTCTTTGGAATTTAAGTCTATGTTCTTCATTCCAGGAAGCCCCAACTAAAACCCCATTTGTTACTGTGGTGCTAGCAGGGAGGCAGGGCTGCACAGTGACCCAGGGCTGCACAGTGCCTGCTGCTGCCTGCAGCTACAGGGATGTCACTGTAGAGACAACAGGACTGTCACCAAGGTACACGAGATATCAGGGCGTACCCAGAAAAAAAAGAAGCACAATGTGGAAGCCAAAAGAGAGCAGCAGTGACAAGGGCACGTCCTGCTGCTGGCCGTGGCCATGGCTCCAGGGAAGCAGCAGCCCCGACCCAAAGGCAGCAGAGAGGCAGAGCCAAGCGGGCAGTGAGGGGCAGCCCCGGGGGTCACCGGGGCTGCTCCTGCATGTGGCAGCTGGGCTCTTGGCCCTGAGCCCCTCCTGTGTGCTGGGGCTGCTCCCCCAGCTCCAGAGGAGATGGGAAGAGAGGGATCCTGAGACCATTGAACTTATGCTGTCTTCTTGATTGTCTATACCTACAGAGGAAGCCTAGTTCAATAGGTTGAATAGAAGATGTAGTCAAAGTAAATAATTACTTAATAAATTAAACCCATATCAAAAGTTATGAAAATAATAAAAATGAAAAATGAAATGAAAATCTCTCATGTCAGTTTCTCAAATAGAACGGTAGTGTTTAGAAGATTATTATTATTATTACAATATGATAATAATAGTAAGTATAAAAATGACATGATACAAATCACAATAATGTTAACAACACTGATGCTTAAGAAGCACATATAGAAACAGTTTCCTCACTGCAACCTTGAGCTCCTGGTTCCTCATGCTGTAGATGAGGGGGTTCACTGCTGGAGGTACCACCGAGTAGAGAAGTGACACCACCAAGTCTAGAGATGGAGATGAGATGGAAGCGGGCTTCAGGTAGACAAAAATGCCAGTGCTGACCATCAGGGAGACCACGGCCAGGTGAGGGAGGCATGTGGAAAAGGCTTTGTGCTTGCTCTCCTCAGAGGGCATCCTCAGCACAGCCCTGAAGATCTCCACATAGGACACCACAATGAAAACAAAACAACTAAATGCTAAAGAAAGACTAAACAGAACTGCCCAAACTTCTCTGAAATAGGCATGTGAGCAGGAGAGCTTGAGGATGTGGGGGATCTCACAGAAGAACTGGTCCACAGCATTGCCTTGGCAGAGGGGCAGGGAAAATGTGCTAGCCGTGTGCAGGACAGCAATGAGAAGGCCACTGCCCCAGGCAGCTGCTGCCATCTGGGCACAAGCTCTGCTGCCCAGGAGGCTCCCATAGTGCAGGGGCTTGCAGATGGCAACGTAGCGGTCGTAGGCCATGATGGTGAGAAGGAAATACTCCGATGACATCAACAAGACAAAGAGAAAGACCTGTGCAACACATCCTTGATAGGAGATGGCCCTGGTGTCCCAGAGGGCATTGGCCATGGCTTTGGGCAGAGTGGTGGAGATGCAGCCCAGGTCGAGGAGGGCGAGGTTGAGGAGGAAGAAGTACATGGGGGTGTGGAGGCGGTGGTGGCAGGCTACGGCGCTGAGGATGAGGCCATTGCCCAGGAGGGCAGCCAGGTAGATGGCCAGGAAGAGCGCGAAGTGCAGGAGCTGCAGCTCACGTGTGTCTGCAAATGCCAGCAGGAGGAACTCGCTCACTGAGCTGATGTTCATCATTCTTTGACCTCGAAAATGGCTGTCTGTTGAAGAGGAGAAGGCAGAGCAGAGTTAGAACAGAGTATTTAAACTAAAACCTATTACAAGCCTAAGAACACCCCCAGCCCAAGCCCCTCTTTTTGCAGCAGAACCTCAAAGGCTCTCAAAGCCTACTGCATTTCCCACTGCCCCCCCAAGAAAGAAGACCCAGCAGGAGACCCTTCCAGGACCTGCAGCTGCATGGCCCTGCAGCCAGGCACTTACCTTGTCAAGGGCTGTGCATGTTTCTCCAGCAGGCAGCTCTCAGCATCCTCCCACTGCCAACTGCCTTCAACCACTCTCTCGTTTTCTTCTCTCTGTGTCTGTGCCTCTGTGTCTCTTTCCTGCTGCGCTGTGCAGAGGAGCTGCTCCTGGGCACAGCTGTCTCTCTGCACCAGAGCCCTCTTGCCACGAGCTCTCTCTGTCCCACGAGCCTGGCCCAGCTCAGCAGCACAGCACCAGCCCAAGGCACTGCAATCACCCCTCTGGGGGCTTTGCTGATGAGCCCACAAACCTCAGGCACTCAGAGACAATTGAAGACATCTCTCCAGAAGTGCAAGTCAGAGGCAAGTTTCCTGCAGTGTCCCCCTGAGGGCCAGCACTGACACAGCCTCCCTTGGAGCTCGTTAGAGCAGAACCCTGGAGGCAGTGAGGACAAGGAGACAAAGGCAATGTGAAGGTGACACTGATGTGTAGGAAGACTGGATGTGTGTCACCAAACACAAAGGTCAGGCCTTCTCTCCCAACTCAAGGAAGGGAGATCTTTCCCTTCACAGAATACTCAGGGCTCTTTGTGGGGCAGTAGGAGATGGGGATGTGCATGGCCAAGTGTAGGGGAATGGTACGACCCCTGCCTGCTTCATGGGTTGGCGAGGAGTTAATTAGGCTCCATTGCTTTAGTGATTAGCTTTGTCCTCATAGGGCTCAGTGGCAGAGACAACAGCCGTAGCCATGGACACATATATCTCATAAGACAGCTCTGTAGAAAGCTGGCCTGGTTCCTGGTGAGCAGGCACCACTGCTCATATGGCATCCCTCGTGGTGTCCAGGCCCTCCTCTTCCTGGACACTACTCCTCAGCAGGGTCCCTCCAATGTGTGGGGTTCCTCTTCCTCTGCTGAAGGACTGAGCTCTTCTCTCTTGTAAATGTCAAGCGGTTTGTCTCGACAAAATCCCACAGTTTCTCGATGTTCGCCCATGTCCTGGTTTCAGTTAGAACAGAGCTAATTTTCTTCCTAGTAGCTGCTAGGGTGCTATGTTTTCACTTAGGATGGGAAAAGTGCTGATAACACGCTGATGTTTTAATTGTTGCAGAACAGTGCTTACACCAAGCCAAGGACGTTTCAGCTTCTCACTCTGTCCTGCCAACGGGCAGGCTGGGAGTGCAACAGGAGCTGGGAGGGGACAGACCCAGGACAACTGACCCAAACTGGCCAAAGGGGTATTCCATACCTTCTGATATCGTGCTAAACAATATTTAGGGGTGGCTAGCTGGGGTGGGGGGCCAGCACTGCTCAGGGTTATGCTGGGCATCGGTCAGCAGGTGGCGAGCACTTGCATTGTACATCACTTGTTTGTACACATTATTAGTAGTAGTAATATTATAATCATAGTTATTATTATTATTATTGTTATTATTATTATTATTGTTGTTATTATTATTTTCCTGTCTTATTAAACTGTCTTTATCTCAATTCACAGGCTTCACTTTCCTGTTTCTCTCCCCCATCCCAGAGAGGGAGGGGGGAGGGTGAGCGAACGGCTGTGTGGAGTTTAGCTGCCGGCCAGGTTCAACCACGACAGTCTTTTTGGTGCCTAACTTGGGGCCCAAAAGTTTGAGATAATGGCAGATCTGACCAGAGTGTGTTAAAATAAAATTGGTATAAGTATTAGACCTGCTTAATAGTTACTTGCCATAATGCTGATTGCTTTAATCTCAACTCTGCTGCGCCTGTTTTCCAAATTGAGTATTATAGCACAATATTTTCCGTATTTGCTCTCTGTCATGTTGCCCTTATCCTCTCCGGGCCATGGTTTAAGATCATTATGGTACTGTGTGTTGTAACAGTGGCTTATGAGACGATGAAATATCTGGTCATGACTCTAACTTGGTATTTGTACTCAGTAACGTCGTCGACTCTATACTTTGGAAACCGTATCTCGGAAACTATTAGCAATTATACCTGTTGCCTCTTTTCATTAGGGAGTCAATCTGTGGAGGGGAAAGGGGAAGATATTTTTTCTTACTCATTCACTCTCTCTTTCTCCTTCACCACTCCCTTATCCTCCTCGATCACTCTCCCTTTCTCCTTTACCACCCTCTTATCCTCTGAGCTTATTACAATAGCTCTCCAAGATATTGAATATCCTTGGGATACTCAGACCAGCATGGTCTTGTTGTTATGCCTCCTGAATATGCTTCAGGTTTTGCTTAAAGATAAACAACTACTTAAGAATCTTATCCAGAGATCTGCCCGGAGGCAGGATAGTTGTGGGTGGCAGGGAGTATGGGTGGATATGGGCAGGCATCTAGAGCAGTGGGAACCTCCAGTGTTTTGGAAATTTTCCCCTGAACAACTGCAAAATCCTAAAAAAATGGTAGAATGCTTGAAAATAAGGTGTCATGACTCTGGTAGTTCCAAAGTAACACAAATCATTGTAACATGCTGGGTCCTGGCTCATGTCTATTGAGCTGCAATTCATACTAGTATCAACTTAGTGACAGACCCTGCAGCCACTCCAAGTCCTGTGACAGACCCAACGGCCACTCCAATCCCTATGGTGGACCCTGCAGCCACTCCATTTCCAGCCCCTGCAGCTGCTCCGGCTCCTGTGGCTGAGTCAGAGAAACGAGCTGTAGCAGTGCAAGTTGCCCCTGTAGAGAAGGTGAAAAAATGGTATAGAGATTCAGGTCGTTTAGAACGCAGAGAGTCTTCTGCCAAATCTAGGTATAGAGACGACAATGCTGGGCCATCAGGGATTCAGGAGGAGGAAGATGAGGATGCCAAAAAATCAACAGTAACTACCCGAAGCCTGAACGAGCGTGAGCTACGAGATGTGCGAAAAGATTTTGGTTGTTGTATAGGTGAGCAGCTTGTCACCTTGGGACAAGCAGCTTGGGACACCACAGCCAATTGTGTGGAATTAAAGGGGAAGGAAGCCAGACGACTGGGATCCCTTGCTAGAGACGCAGGCATTGACAAAGCAATTGCAGATGGAGCACAATCTCACAGCCTCTGGAGGCGTCTCCTCTCAGCTGTGAGGGAAAGGTATCCCTTCAAGGAAGAACTTGTATGTCTACCAGGCAAGTGGACCACTATGGAGAAGGGAATCCAGTACCTGAGGGAATTAGCCGTACGGGAAGTGATTTATGAGGATCCAGACCTCAGACAAACATCCAAAGATCCAGATGAAGTCAGGTGTACACGACCCATGTGGCGGAAGTTTGTACGGAGTGCCCCATCATCATATGCCAGCTCATTGGCAATAATGGCCTGGAAAGAGGATGAGGAACCCACAGTGGATGAAGTGGCTAAACAACTCCGGCAGTACGAAGAAAGTCTCTGCTCTTCCTTACAGGCCTGTGTCTCAGCTGTGGAGAAACTTTCTGAAGAGTTCTACCAACTTAAAGAGAATCTATCTTCCCCCCAACCTGAACCAACCAGTGTCCAACGACCGAAAGAGAACACCTGGGAGAAACTTTCTGAAAAGGTTCACCAACTTGAAGAGAGATTATTCTCCTCCGTACCTGTACAGAGCAGTGTCTCAGCTATCAGGGGTAGGCGTTCATCCACACAAGGAAGACGCTATGGTGGGTACTCACCCCGTGCCACCCTGTGGTTTTACTTACGAGACCATGGAGAGGACATGAGAAAATGGGATGGAAGATCTACCGTGACCCTAGAGGCACGGATACGTGAGTTGCAAAAGAAAACAATCAGGAAAAAGGGATTCTCTGAAAAGTTTGCTGCTCCAACTTCCAGCAGACAGTCCTTCAAACACAGAAACGAAGAAGATTCTGACCAGGATTAGAGGGGCCCTGCCTCCAGCCAGAGGGAGGGAAGGGACAATCGAGTTTATTGGACTGAATGGATTCGATGGCCTGGCACGTCAGACGCACAGAAGTATAAGGCTTTAGTAGACACTGGTGCACAATGTACTATAATGCCATCGAGCTATAAAGGACCAGAGCCCATCTGTATTTGTGGAGTGACAGGGGGATCTCAGCAGTTGACTGTATTGGAGGCTGAAGTGAGTCTGACCGGGAATGAGTGGGAAAAGCACCGCATTGTGACTGGTCCGGATGCTCCATGTATCCTTGGCATAGACTATCTTAGAAGATGATATTGCAAGGACCCAAAAGGGTTCCGGTGGGCTTTTGGTATAGCTGCCTTAGAGACAGAGGGCATTAAACAATTATCTACCTTTCCTGGTCTCTCAGAGGACCCTTGTTTTGTGGGGTTGCCGAGGGTCGAAGAACAGCAAGTGCCAATCGCTACCACAACTGTGCACCGGCGGCAATATCGCACTAACCGAGACTCCCTGATCCCCATCCATAAGCTAATTCGTCAATTGGAGAGCCAAGGAGTGATCAGCAAGACCCATTCACCTTTCAATAGTCCCATATGGCCAGTGCGAAAGTCTAATGGCGAGTGGAGACTAACAGTGGACTATCGCGGCCTGAACGAAGTCACGCCACCACTGAGTGCTGCAGTGCCGGACATGCTGGAACTTCAGTACGAACTGGAATCGAAGGCAGCCAAGTGGTATGCCACAATTGATGTCGCTAATACATTTTTCTCCATCCCTCTAGCAGCAGAGTGCAGGCCACAATTTGCCTTCACTTGGAGGGGAGTCCAATATACTTGGAATCGGCTGCCCCAGGGGTGGAAACACAGCCCTACCATTTGCCATGGGCTGATCCAGTCTGCGCTAGAGCAGGGGGAAGCTCCTGAACACCTGCAGTACATCGATGACATTATTGTGTGGGGTGGCACAGCAGAGGAAGTTTTCGAGAAAGGGAAGAAAATAGTCCAAATCCTTCTGAAAGCCGGTTTTGCCATAAAACAAAATAAAGTCAAAGGACCTGCACGAGAGATCCAGTTTTTAGGAATAAAATGGCAAGATGGACGTCGTCAAATCCCAATGGATGTGATCAACAAAATAACAGCTATGTCTCCACCAACTAACAAAAAAGAAACACAGACTTTCCTAGGTGTTGTGGGGTTTTGGAGAATGCACATCCCAAATTACAGTCTGATTGTAAACCCGCTCTACCAAGTAACCCGTAAGAAGAATGAGTTTGAATGGGGCCCTGAGCAACGACAAGCCTTTGAACAAATCAAGCAGGAAATAGTCCATGCAGTAGCCCTTGGGCCAGTTCGAACAGGACCAGATGTAAAGAATGTGCTCTACACTGCAGCCGGGGAGAACGGCCCCACCTGGAGCCTCTGGCAGAAAGAACCTGGGGAGACTCGACGTCGGCCCCTGGGGTTTTAGAGTCAGGGATACAGAGGATCCGAGGCCCGCTATACTCCAACTGAAAAGGAGATATTGGCAGCATATGAAGGAGTTCGATCTGCTTCGGAGGTGGTCGGTACTGAAGCACAGCTCCTCCTAGCACCCCGATTGCCGGAACTAGGTTGGTTTTTCAAAGGAAGGGTCTCCTCTACACGTCATGCAACTGATGCTACATGGAGCAAGTGGGTTGCACTGATTACTCAGAGGGCTCGAATAGGAAACCCCAGTCGCCCAGGAATCTTGGAAGTGATTATGGACTGGCCAGAAGGCAAATACTTTGGGATATCATCAGAGGAGGAGGTGGGTCGTGCTGAAGAAGCCCCACTGTACAACCAGTTACCAGAGAATGAAAAGAAATATGCCCTGTTCACTGATGGGTCCTGTCGTATTGTGGGGAAGCATCGGAGATGGAAGGCTGCTGTATGGAGTCCTACATGACAAGTTGCAGAAGCTGCTGAGGGAGAAGGTGAATCGAGTCAGTTTGCAGAAGTGAAGGCCATTCAGCTGGCTTTAGACATTGCTGAACAAGAAAAATGGCCAGTTCTCTATCTCTACACTGATTCATGGATGGTAGCAAATGCCCTGTGGGGATGGTTACAGCAATGGAAGCAAAGCAACTGGCAGCGCAGGGGCAAACCCATCTGGGCTGCTGCGTTGTGGCAAGATATTGCTACTCAGGTAGAGAACCAGGCTGTAAAAGTACGCCACGTAGATGCTCATGTGCCCAAGAATCGGGCTACTGAAGAACATCAAAACAACCTGCAGCTTCTCTGGGCAACCTGTTCCAGTGCCTCACTTCCCCCTGAATGAAGAATTTCCTCCTAACTTCTAATCTGAATCTGCCCTCATTTAGCTTAGAACTATTCTCCCTTGTCCTGTCATTATCTGATTGAGCAAAGAGTCACTCTCCATCTTTTTATACTCCCCCTTGAAGTATTGAAAGGCCACAAAGAGGTCACCCCGGAGCCTTCTTTTCTCCAGGCTGAACAGCCTCAGCTCTCTTAGTCTTTCTTCACAGGAGACATGCTCCAGCTCCTTGATCATCTTTTTGGCCCTCCTCTGGACCTATTCTAACAGATTCACAACCTTGTGCTGGGGGCCCAGTCCTGGATGCATCACTCCAAGTGGGGCCTCACAAGGGCAGACAGAGTACAAGGAGTAGAAGCAGAATTAACTTCCCTCTACCTGCTGGCCACTCCTCTGCTTATGAAGCCCAGGATGCAGTTGGCCTTCTGGGCTACAAGCGCAGAATGTACTGTCTCACTGTCTTACTGTTGATCTCATTGTCTGTCATAGATAAAGATATTAAACAGCACCAGTCCCAGGACAGATCCTGAGGTACAACACTTGTCACCAGCCTCCACTTGGACGTAGAGCGACTGAGCACCACTCTCTGGATGTGACCTTCAGGCCAACTCCTTATCCACTGAATGGTTCACCCATCAAATGCGTCTCTCTCCAATTTGGAGACAAGGATGTCATGTGGGACCATGGCAACGATCTTACAGAAGTCCAAGTAGATGACATAGGCTAGTCTTCTCTTGTTGTCTGATGTGATCACTCGATTGTAGAAAGCCATCACATTGGTCAGGCAAGATTTACCCTTTGGTGAAGCCATGCTGGCTGTCTGAGATCACCTCTTTGTCTTGCATGTGCCTTGACATTGATTCCAGGAGGATCTTTTCCATGATCTTGCCAGGCACAGAGGTGAGGCTCACCATTCAATAGTTACAAGGGTTCTCATTTCTACCCTTTTTAAAAATGGGAGTGATGTTTCCTTTTTCCAGTCAGCAGGGATTTCACCTGCTGAGGACCTCAGGACCCTGGGATGCATGTCACCAAGCCCCATAGACTTGCATGTGCTCAGTTTCTTCAGGTGAACTCAGACCTCCTCTTTACTTAGAGCAGGAGGGACTTTGCCCCCCAGCCTGCATCGATGGGTTCAGGGAAGTGAAAGACTTGGGAAGCCTGACTGGCAGGGAAGACTGAGGCAAAGATGTTGTTGAGTCCCTCAGGCTTCTCCATGTCTGTCATTACCAGTTCACCCTTCTTATCCATCAGAGGGGGAACACTCTCCTTGGCCTTTCTTTTCTGAGCAAAGTACCTATAGAATCTCTTCCTGTTATGCTTTTCATCCTCTGCTAAGCTCAGTTCCATCTATGCCTTGGCTTTCCTTATCCCATCCCTCCACATCTGAAACTGAAACTTGTGAGAGGGCCTGGGAAAAGCAGCCCCGGATCCAGAGAAGCCATTTGGGAAACAAAACTTGTAGGTCGGAAGCGTGATTTTGTGGAGGTGCAGAGCTGTTGGGCACATTGTACAGGAAGCACCAAAAGATCTTTGTGTCCTTTTCCCTCCTGGCTACAATGCCACTTCCTTCTCTGGAATGGAGGAGCCAATAGAGGTGAGACAGATACACTGAGATGGTAAATGCCATCAGAAAGCTGATCCCAGTAAGATATGGGGAGGTCAGGAGCAGCTTGAACAAGAGACATATGAGATTTTGGGGTGGTAAGAGGAGCATGGCCAGCAGAAATTAATGATTTCATAGAGGTAAGAGCATTCATGCAATGCCGGTAGTGCAGTAAGACTGACTTAAAACAGCCATATATGGCCCTTACTTTACTTGAGCTAGTAATTTTAACGCTAAATAAACCTAAATGCTACTACAACAAACTGAAAGAAATCAATTTTCTCTCTTGATAATGGTAATCGTTTCACTTAACACATACATTAAAATGTCTTATTTAACCCTAGATTCATTGATAGACAAAAAACACCCGTAAACCGCAGAGCTTGTCCATACCTTAACCACAGAGCTGACAGCACAAGCAGAACACCAAACACTCCCACTAAATCTTTGCTTAATCTCTAACCCAGAAAGTAAAAAGAGATACCGAGGGGGCTAGAGAAAGCTCAGCTCTGCCTCAGGATCTCCTGCCCCAGCAGCAGGAATGTGACTGTGGCAGTGACTGTGAGGTCACTCCTGTCTCTGCACTTGATAGGGCAGCAGCAGGAACGTGTCACACAGAGGGACTGGGAGGTCACTTGTGTCTGGAGGGGGCAGGTCACCCTTGCCTTCTCCCTGGGAGCTGCACTTTTGGGCTGACATCTGGCAGTGGCCCTGCTAGGCCAGCAGAAGGCACCTGCTTGGCATGCTGACTGGGGGATCCCCTCTGCCTCCAGAGCCAGGAGGATCCAGGCAGAAAGAAGGCCCCCAGATGGGTTGTCCTGTCCCTTCTGCTTGAGTCCATGAGTGGGCAGCAGCAGGCACAAGGCTTGGCTGTGTGTAGCCAAGAAGCTGCAAGGCCAGAAGCAGGCCCATGGCTTGGAAGCTTCTGCTGAGGTGACTTGTGTGTGGTTGGCTGCGAGGCCGCAAGGAGCCTGCTGGGTTGGGATGCCTACTTCAGGAGTGGTTTCCACGTTGATGGAGCTTCCTTTGGTAGTAGGAAAGAGCAGGAGAGAAAAAAACTGACACAAAGCTTGCATTGGAAGGTTGGCACTGGCCATGAGGAGGAAGAAATATCCAGGGGAACAACTGGTCTTGCTGATAGTAACAGAGGCAAAGAAGGCGTTAATTGTCTCAGCCTTTACCTCATCCCTTGTCACTGGGTTTTCCCCCAAAATTCAATAAAGCATTATGATTCTCCCTAATCCTCCTTCATTTAAATTATTTATATCATTTTTATCTTATTTTATTTTATTTTATTTCATTTTATTTTATATTTTTAATTTTCTTTGACAGTAATAGATGGATTGAGCTCCAGATGGGCTTGGCCCCTTCTAATTTTGACCTGCACAGCCCCATAACATGCAGGAAACAGTTCCAGACAAACTGACAGCATGCATGAGAAAAAAGCACAGCAAATGTGGAACCTGACAGCCTTCCATCCCCTACCTTCTGTGACTGCTGCAATTCCATTCAGATGGTTAGTCCTGAATTATCCAAATTTCCCTGGAACCCTTGCTGCTGCTGCTGTCTGGTCAGATATAGCACAATTGCACAAAGGTTGAACTGTCTGCCTGCTGACATTAACAGCTGATAGAAGGGAGCATCACTGTGGGTGAACCTTGAGAATCTGCGGGATTCTGACTTAAGAAAACTTTTGACTTTAACATGGAGAAGAGCCCAGTCCTGGACCAGAGGGAGAGAAACCCCACACATCAGGTCAGACTGGGACCCTGCTGAGTGAGTAATGTCCAGCCGGAGGACAGCCTGGGCACCACGAGGGATGCCATACGAGCAGTGGTGCCTGCTCACGAGGAACCAGGCCAGCTTCCTACAGAGCTGTCTTACGAGGAGCATGGCCACCAAGAAGATCTGAGTTATCACACTCAGCTCAGATCTGCTGTGACACCACACAGACAATGTCTGCAGCCAGCAGTGAATGATGTACAGGTATGGGAGTCCTTTTAAGAGACAGGTTTACACAGGATAGAGGGCTGTGGATTGGCTGAAAGTCCCAACAGGACCCAGGTCTTTGTGTCCACAGGTATGGCTGTTATCTCTGCTACTGAGGCCTATGAAGAGACAGCTTCTTGTTAAAGCACCAGGGCCTCATTGCCTCCTCACCTGCACCCATGAAGCAGGCAGGGGTCGTACCATTCTCCTGCACTTGGCCATGCACATCCCCATCTCCTACTGCCCCACAAAGAGCCCTGAGCAAGGTGTGACTGGTAAAGATCTCCCTTCCTTGAGTAGGAAATCAAGGCTTGACCCTTGTGCTTGGTGACACACATCCAGTCTTCCTACACATCAGTGTCACCTTCACATTGCCTTTGTCTCCTTGTCCACACTGCCTCCAGGGTTCTGCTCTAACGACCTCCAAGGGAGGCTGTGTCAGTGCTGGCCCTCAGGGGGACTCTGCAGGAAACTTGCCTCTGACTTGCACTTCTGGAGAGATGTCTTCAATTGTCTCTGAGGGCCTGAGGTTCGTGGGCTCATCAGCCAAGCCCCCAGAAGGGTGATTGCAGTGCCTTGGGCTGGTGCTGTGCTGCTGAGCTGGGCCGGGCTCGTGGGACAGAGAGAGCTCGTGGCAAGAGGGCCCTGGTGCAGAGAGACAGCTGTGCCCAGGAGCAGCTCCTCTGCACAGCGCAGCAGGGCTGGGGGCTCTGCCTGCAGAGACAGAGTGCTTAAAGGCAGGCAGAAGTGGCAGGATGCACAGAGCTCACTGGGGGAGAACACTTCCCAGCCCTGAACCCGGTAAGTCTCTGGCTGGAGGGCAATGCAGCTGCAATTGCTGGGCGATGGAGAAGCTGTTGGTGCAGGCAGGGGTGTCCAGGGCTGTGGTGCAGAGCAGGGTCCCTGCTGTGCCCCAGGGGCTGTGTGCCAGGGCAGGGCCTCTGCTGCTTGCCACGCTCAGCACTCAGCCTGCCCAGGGAGCCCACTCTGCACTGAAGGTACAGTCTCTTTGCCTCTGAGGATCCACAAGGTTTTACTTGGAGTGCAGAACGCGCAGGATTTATGCCTTAGAAACGGTTCTCTGGTGTGGTGGGACAGCTAGAACCAAATCCACAAAACAAATAATTGCATATCTAAACCTCCACACCTCTGCTCTGCAGCTGGGTGAACTAGGAGTAAAACTGGGGATATCTCTTTGATATCAGCAGTAAGCTTAACCTGGGACTACCCCATGTTCCTACCATGTTACTACCATGATGCTACCATGCTGCTTCTTCTGGCAGTAGTGCAGGACTGATTCTTCTATTGCCCACAGAGGAGTCCCCTGCTCCCAGAGGCACTCTCAGGCAGAATCAATGAAAGAGAGCTTCAAAATATCTGCCTGGAAATGGGCAATCTTTTGGTGATTTTAAATGAGAAAATGGAAAGGGTTTTCCTCAGATATGTCTGTGGTACATTATCACTGCCTTTGTCTTCCTTGTACAGGACCTCATGACCAGAAATAACAGATGTCCAACAAAAGCACCATCACTGAGTTCCTGCTGCTGCCATTCACAGACACGCGCGAGCTGCAGCTGCTGCACTTCGCGCTCTTCCTGGGCATCTACCTGGCTGCCCTCCTGGGCAACGGCCTCATCCTCAGCGCCGTAGCCTGCCACCACCGCCTCCACACCCCCATGTACTTCTTCCTCCTCAACCTCGCCCTCCTCGACCTGGGCTGCATCTCCACCACTCTGCCCAAAGCCATGGCCAATGCCCTCTGGGACACCAGGGCCATCTCTTATCAAGGCTGTGCTGCTCAGGTCCTCTTTTTCGTATTCTTCATTGGAGCAGAGTATTCTCTTCTCACCATCATGGCCTATGACCGCTACGTTGCCATCTGCAAGCCCCTGCACTACGGGAGCCTCCTGGGCAGCAGAGCTTGTGCCCAGATGGCAGCAGCTGCCTGGGGCAGTGGCTTTCTCAATGCTGTCCTGCACACGGCCAACACGTTTTCCCTGCCCCTCTGCCAAGGCAATGCTGTGGACCAGTTCTTCTGTGAAATCACCCACATCCTCAAGCTCTCCTGCTCAGATGCTTACCTCAGGGAAGTCAGGACACTTGCATTTAGTGTTTTTTTGGCCTTTTGTTGTTTTGTTTTCATTGTTTTCTCCTATGTGCAGATCTTCAGTGTAGTGCTGAGGATGCCCTCTGAGCAGGGCAGGCACAAAGCCTTTTCCACGTGCCTCCCTCACCTGGCCGTGGTCTCCCTGTTTCTTAGCACTGGCATATTTGCCTACCTGAAGCCCCCCTCCATCTCTTCCCCATCCCTGGACCTGATGGTGGCTGTTCTATACTCAGTGTTGCCTCCAGCAGTGAATCCCCTCATTTACAGCATGAGGAATCAGGAGCTCAAACATGCAGTGAGGAAACTATTTTATACCTCTTCCTTCAGCACTAATAATATGCATAAAATACTAATAGGATTTCTGCAAACAAACACTCTTAGTCCAAATTCTTGAAAGTAATTTTCTTTATTATTATTTCCTATAACTTGTGACTTTGATTTAATGTTATTCTAAGCCTCCTAATTATTATTTTATTATTATTATTATGAAGTCGATCATTTCAAATATATTTACAATCAATATTCTTGTTTAAATAAAGACAATAAAGAAACTGGGACAATTTCATTAGTCTCTACTGCAGTCTCTTCCCATTGCCAGTGCCTCCAGCAGTGAACCCACTCATCTAAAACATGAGGAACCTGGAACTAAGCGTTGCAGTGAGGACAATGCTTGAATACATATTCTTCAGCTTCTTTGTCTATAACAATAAGCTTATAATCAGAAACACCTATTTTTCAAAAAACTTTAAGATACTTTTTTTTGTGTTTATATTTGTCTGTGTTGTTATTTTCACTAACCATTGTTTCAGATATAAATAATATTAATCTTAGCCTCCTACTTGTTAAAGATTTACCTATAGACCCAGGCTTCCTCTGTAGATAAACACAATACAGAATCCAGAAGAAATTCATTGTTCTGAGCTGCCATCTCTTCCCATCCCCTCTGGAGGTGGGGGAATCTGAAAATCCCAAGGTGGTCTGTGAGGGATCATGGGCTGCACCAAGAGCTCTCTTTATGGTGGCACTTGACAAAGTAGGCAACTGGATTCGTCTCTATGGGACTACGCCCCCTGCAGAGGGGCTGATGGCCAATGCCAGAGGAATCTGGAGCTGCCAGGAGAAGTCAGAAGAGCTGCAGGAACAAGGTGCTCACTGGGCAGTGATTAGAACCTCATAAAATGAGTGGTCATCCAAAAAAGGTTTTGGTAAAGGAACAGGTGAATCTGAGGAGACAATGGGCTAAAGGAGGGCTCTGCAATGCCAGAAGAGGTGGTGAAGAGTCATCAGGTAAAGGCCCATAAGACTGCACAGTAATTAAGGATAAGCATTTTGAAGTGCCGTGGGCAAGGTCTAGTGCAACACTTGCCTGTCCTTTGTGTCCTCAGAGACACCTTTGTGTCCTCAGAGACACCTCCTGCTTAGATGGAAAGAACAGGGGTTTTCCTATTTCAAAACAAACAACAGGAAATTATGCTGCAGTTTAAAAAAAAAAAAAAAAAAAGTTCAAATTCCTTCTTTTGTTGCCTCCAGTGATGGTTACCTTCCCAAAAGGATGACGGTACATGATTTATTTTTCAGTGAGTAATAGGAAATTTCAGATAATTGTGTTAATATTAATCCATATCATACTAATTCAATGATAAATGATGAGGGTCTTACTAAGGACACCGTTAGACAGACTGCTGAGAGATGGACGAGCTTGAACACACTGAAACTCAAAGTAGCAACTGGGTCACTGAGAGTGGTCTGAATGATTAAACGGTAAGAGGAGGGCAAACCAGGAGAATGATGGGAAGTGCATAGGTCCAGACAGGCAGCTGGAAAGGGGACATTCACCTGTCTGACCATAAGCAACCAAGGAAAACCTCCAGTGGCCTCATTGTGTTTCAGGCACTTCCCTGGACTGGCAGATGTCATTAAAGACCTGCAGGATGCCAGAGCCCTTTGGGAAAATCAGATGGAACCAGATGGAGTTCCCAGGGCACCTCCACTGCCAGCAGTGCTCTTTGTCCCTGCAACTGCAGCCCAGCCCAGCACAGGAACACACCTTCAAAGACAAACCTCTTCTTCAGTGGGTTCCTTGGACTGACCTAGATTTGAAATGTCCATTGGAAAACTGTTGCCTTCAGGGGGCAGTGGCGACCTGGTTCAGGAACGGCACGGCGACCAACCCCAGGCCGCTCGGTCCATCGGCTCACAGACACCAATGTGGTGGATGGCAAATGGCGTTTATTGTCGAGTCACATGGGCTTATATACCCGAGGCCCATAGCGTCACTTCCGCTTGCTTACATCACAGACCACACACTACTGTCCATCAAGGGAGGGGCTCCACCTTTCCGTACATCGCGACATCTTCCGGCCGCCAGACCCTAACTACCCACATTTCCCCCCTCCCTATGCACAACCAAATTAGCTAAAATATAACAATCTTAAGATGTAAACATCATAACTTAACTAAAAAACATAAGGCACCATAACCTGGAGAAAACTAAGAGGTAACTGGTAACCCTGAGTAAATACACTCTTAAAGTAGTTGTTGGTGTTCTACCAACATAATGTTAACTTTCTCTAACCAACTTTTAACAAACAACACAAGCATATTTAGTATACAAGGTCCAAAGATAAGATCACACAAACGCATTGCAGCCCCCCACCCACGGAGGCCGCTTCGCTGTTGTCTGGATTCTGCCAGTGTGGAACCCTCAGACTTAGACAGGATGTTTGCTGACTTATTGTCTTCTCTTGTCACCGGGGTATACAGATTACGGGGGTGTCTGATGATCCGTTCCTGTGAACAGAAACTCAGTTTTCATTAGTTTTATTCTGAGTCGCGGTCCAGTCACTGTGCCAAACCGGTGCCAGTGCCCGATCCACCATGATCTGGCAGATAGTAGGCAAGTTGATCTTTCCTTGAGGCAGCATTTTCCACTGGAAGTTGGGGCGTCGGCTGTTTGGAGCTTCTCTGGCCGCATGAGTTGCCATAACTTCATGGGCCCTCAGGCCCTGGACTTGCGCCTGGGGGGTGATCACTGTTGGGTCCGTACCCATTAGCCACTGCAGACTAGAGCCATACAGTGGGTGATCCGCCCGTTACTTGGGCCAGTTGTCTCATACAGTTGTCCCCCCATTCTCGTTTAAAAATGATCATCCCCCCCCCGTCAAAGATCAGTCTACAAGTTCGTTTTATATCAAACGGGAGCATGTCGTCTCCCCTGAAAACACCATCTATGAGGGTGGAGACCATTGCAGAATGAAGCCCTTTATCTGCAATGGCTTTAACGATCCCTTGTACGTCCTCAGGGTTTATTGGTGAGTGAACCCTCTGCCCCCTGTCTGTCACCCAGACCGGGAACGCTAGCGTGGCCGATAGAGTCCAGACAGCACACGCAATCTTAATTTTCCTCCAATCTGTGAGAGGAATTTCTCCCCCTCACGGTGCAGCTTTATTTCAGATGGGGATATTTTTGCTATCTGTCCCCATTTCCTCCTCCTCCTCTGAATTTGAATCGGTATCTGATCCGCAGTCGGAGCTCGACTGACTGCTCACCTCCGAGTTCCGGTACCCTCCCATCAAGTTCTGGCCCCGCCCACCACCCCTGTGGGGGGGCCGCTCTCTCCATCATGGCTCGCCCCGCCGCCTTCTCGGTGAGGTGTTTGCCCCACAAGAGCGTATTTTTGGATGGACGTTCCGATTGGCTTTCTGCCCCTCTCTCCCACTTCTACCTCCTCCCCAGTCGCCCCCACAGCTGTTCTCTTTCTCCCATTTGCACATGTTAGTAAAACCTAGCACTTCATCCCCGTTCCCTCCGGAGGCTTCTTCACCCGACTCTTCGTCTTCTAGTTCAGCGCCGTATTGGGGCACACATGGCGGTGGTCTCTCCCAGATTTCCTCAGGCTATGGTTCCCCACTGGCAGCCCTGGCTTCCTCAGCTGAGCCACCCCATAGCTTCCATAATTTTGATACGACCTTCACAAGGGTTTCCATCTTCCTTGTTGGTCTGGGAGCGTCCTCCCTGCTGGGCTGGTCCCGCCACTCCGGCCGCCGTTCACCCGAATCCAGGAGTTTTCCCGGGTTTCGGCACCACTACCCACAGTCCCCTTGGCCATTGCTTATGAGGAGACATCTTATACTTGCAATAAATGAGTCCCAAATAGGATTGCAATTAAAGTTTACAATTTCTTAAAGGAATAGAGGCAAGCAAACGGCACTGGGTGCGCCAGGAGTCTCCGCTCCACCAAGATGCACACCTATTACATCAGGTGGCTGTTTTTTATGCTCCTAGGCTAATACATATTCTACACCACTTTTTTGAGAAGTCAGGGTTATTATAATTAGTTTCCCGGCATCCGAACCATCCCATGGACGCATGCGTATCAGTCTCCGGTGGTCCCTCTGGGGGGTCGCTCATACTGAAGGCTCATAGTCTTCCTTCAAGGCTTTGTCCTTCAATTGTTCTTCATCTTCCCCCCTTCTTCTTATTTGGTCATATCTTAGCTGGATATCAGAGACCCGTGCAGCGCCACATGCAGTAGTTAGCAGTTATTTTGAAACCCCTTTGTTCTCTTATCCCAGATATCAGAGACTTGTCCCATGCAAAAGTCAGCAGTTTTTGGAAATTCTTTTGTTCTCTTATCCCCTAGACCCGAGTCTCAGGGTTTACCCTTCAAACGCTCTATTGACACGAACTGCTAGACAATTCTTTTGCAAGATACAACAACTATATACATTAACCACTCTGTTTCACTTAGACGTGTGGTTATCCAACGGTATGTAAGCCAGAAGGTCACATTCATCATACCATGCAGCCCTAACATTGTTCCATATTGACACGAATCAGATGAACATATTTCACATACTCGTGGCATTGGGACAATGTATTCTCCTTTCAACTATGTGAAAATGCTGGATGGTATCATAATGCTGTCCTTCACATGATATTATGGGCATCGTCCTACCCCACAGACTCCAGGAAGTGCCCTGAGTGAGACATGGAGGTGCTGAGGGTGCAGGATCTCCCCTCCCAGTGGCTGGGGTCAGGCCTTGGCCTTCTGCTTCAGCAAAACAAACCAAGACTTTTCTCAGCACAGTGCCTTTGCCTGTCTGTAATCACGGCCTCTAGTTATCTGCCGTAACGGTTCCCATGCGAGGCTTTCATAGAAACAGATTAGAATGGCCAACAGAGTGTAGAGTAGATGTAGAGCCGCTCCTCTGAGGAGCGGCTGAAGGAGCTGGGCTTGTTCAGCCTGGAGAAGAGGAGGCTCAGGGGCGACCTTATCGCTCTCTACAGATACCTTAAAGGAGGCTGTAGCAAGGTGGGGGTTGGCCTGTTCTCCCACGCGCCTGGTGACAGGACGAGGGGGAATGGGCTAAAGTTGCGCCAGGGGAGTTTTAGGTTAGATGTTAGGAAGAACTTCTTTACTGAAAGGGTTGTTAGGCACTGGAACAGGCTGCCCAGGGAGGTGGTGGAGTCACCATCCCTGGAAGTCTTCAAAAGACGTTTAGATGTAGAGCTTCGGGATATGGTTTAGTGGGGACTGTTAGTGTTAGGTTAGAGGTTGGACTCGATGATCTTGAGGTCTCTTCCAACCTAGAAATTCTGTCATTCTGTGATTCTGTGATTCTGTATAGAGCAGTCTAATACTACGGAACAGAGTAGCCAGCAGAGGTGAGACAGGTACTTTGATATAATGAAAGCCATCAGAAAGCTGATTCCACTTAGATGACTGATATGGGGAGGTCAGGAGTAACCTGGCCAGGACAGATGTGAGATTTGGGGGAGGGAAGAGAAGGGAGGAGGAGCTCAGAAGCTTACCTTTGCAGAGGTACGAGGGTTCATGTAATGTTGAGGCTGCTGTGACACTGACTTCAAACAGTCTTGTAGGGCCTATAAACTGTTTTCAACAGTAACAATAATCCCTCAACCTAAACATTACACAAACACCCTGACAGGACTCCAGTACTGTAATGCAGAAATCAAAGTATCACCTGAAGAAAAACTCAACCCATAGCCCCTTTCCCTTACATTTACTCTCTTGCTCACCCAAATCACTGCCCCTAACACTAACATTAAATGGCTCTATTTCATCTTAGACTTCTTGACAGATGTAAACAAAACCCTTAAGCATAATGTGTGCCCATACCCTAAACAGAGACCTGACACCACAAGCAGAACACCAAACGCTCCATCTAAAACTTTGCTTAATCTCTAACCCAGGAAGGTCAAATCTAGTCCCTAGGAGAGTAGAGAGAGGTCAGCTCTACCTCAGGATCTCTTGCCCCAGCAGGAGCAATGTGACTGTGGCAGGGACTGTGAGGTCACTTCTGTCTCTGCACTTGATAGGGCAGCAGCAGGAACGTGTCACAGAAAGGGACTGGGAGGTCACTTCTGTGTGTAGCTGGCAGGTCACCCTTGCCTTCTTCCTGGGATCTGCACTTTTGGGCTGACATCTGGTAGTGGCCCTGCTAGGCCAGCAGAAGGCACCTGCTTGGCATGCTGACTGGGGTGTGAGGAATGTTTTAACAATTCCAATTCGTGTCCATAAATTCGTGTCCATAAATTCGTGTGCATAAAGAATAACTCTGTTTGAATCCTGTCTGCCTCTGGGCCCTGCACTGGCAATTTAGTTCTTGAACCACAGATGCAGTGTGTCCCAGTCTCCCCCTCATTCTAGTCAATTTATCACGTCTTCAGAAAACACTCCTTAAATTTATGAACCTGTTTGCTTTTGTTATTCCGGACTTCTATTTCTAACAGTTACAGCCTTTTTTCCTGTCTTCTTCGAGATTAACTTAACACTGCTATAGATGTGTCTGTGAATGGCTGGGGAAGAATGTTTTAATTACTCGTGAAGCGTCAATAAGAAAGCTGTTTGTGTTTGATGTCTGGGAGTTTTAGAACAACTGATAACAACTAGTGACTGTTATGAGATACTATGTGGATCCTTGGTATCTGGCCAGGGGGGCCAAGAGATTAAGAGGAAGAAAAAAGAAGCTGAAGGACGGTTGGGAGACAAGACCTGTGGAGAGTGTACAGAGAGTGTTCCATAAACTTGGAATAGTGCCGAGTAAGTACAAAGGGTGAGAGGAAGACTACGAGCCTTCAGCATGAAAGACCCCTAGAGACCCCCAGAGGAGACTGACGCGCATGCTCCAGTAGGAGGGACTGGACCCCGGAAGCTAATTATAATAATCTATTTTTTTAGAAGTAGTAATGAATATGTATTAGTCTAGGTGCATAAAAATCAGCTGCTTGATGTAACTGGTGTGCGTCCTGGTGGAGCGGAGACTCCCGGTGCACCCAGCGCTGTTTGCTTACCTCTATTCCTTTATATTCTTTTAATAAATCCTATTTTTTTTATTTAATCC
Organism: Anas acuta; assembly: GCF_963932015.1. Classification (NCBI taxonomy): domain Eukaryota; kingdom Metazoa; phylum Chordata; class Aves; order Anseriformes; family Anatidae; genus Anas; species Anas acuta. The sequence continues at coordinate 10,612,275 of NC_089016.1, forward strand.
TAATTTGAATCCTGAGCCATTTATAACAATTTGGGGGCTCGTCCGGGATGGCTATAGTTCCTGAATTCTGACTTAATCTAGGAGAGGTGCCCCACCATTTGGTGGCTCCTGTTTGAGTCAGATCGGGACTAATGCCATCCTGAACCTGAATAAAGGTAAGCAAAGAATTTGATTTTTTTGAGCTCCCTTGTTGCCGGCTGTTTTTTGCCCGTAATTCTGCGCGCGAAGATCCGGACGAAGACGACAGAGTCGTTTGGATACCGTTCGGTTGGATTCCGGTGTCCGGGATCAAATCGGATGAAGACGACAGTCGTTTGGATACCGTCTGGTTCGATCCCAGACGAAGACAGCAGAGACGCTGGTGGATACCGTCCGATTGGAGTCTGGACGAAGACGACTGATTCGTAAGATACCGTCCGGTTGGGTAAGGGTACGGTTGCCAGTTTTTGTGTGTGAGAGTGTAACTGAGACTTCTAAAGTCAGCGTGGAGGTCTTTTTGTTTTCTCACTGGTTCTAATCTCCTGTCGGGGGGGCTGGACTGGTGAGAAGAGGGATACGTGGGTGGGTGATAGGTCCTAAACCCCCTGCAAGACACTCTCACTGGGCAACCAAGGGCTGTGGGAATTGCCACTAGTAAAATTCCTGGATGGGTCAGATAAAATCGAAGACCAAGGACCAGAAAGGGAGCAAATTACCAGATATATGACCCAAAAGTCCATTATGAATAATGATTAGAAATTGGAACAATAGGGGCCCCAGAAAATTAAAGAGTAAATTGAAAATGATCCAGTATTATATGATAGAATGACCAAAGGAACCCTTAAGACCCCATGTATTTTGATCCACGGAGGACGGGGTCTGTCAGGCTTTGAACATTAATAGTAGAATACCCATGGATCCAGAAAAGAGCAAGCTGAAACATTGGAATTAGAAATTAGAGAGCAATTGATTAAGAATGAATATGTGCTACTGTGCTGTGCTGCGCTTATACCTCCAGATAACAGGAGCCTCTCGGGTCCTGAGAATCAGATCAAAAACAACCTCATGGTTCAGACTTTAATCAAGGGGTCTAAAATAAGGAGGACTGTTCATAAAGGGACAGGTTATGTATATGTATAGGAATGTTTATGTATATGTAACTTTTTACTAAAGCAATTTGTCACGTTAGGCCTGCACAACTTTGGGGGGACTACCCGCCCCGTGCTGCATGGAACTGAGTAAACATACCTACTTTACAATCCTACTGATTGTGGAGTCAGCTTTCTGTGAGTCATTTTGGTGAGCCAGGCAGGAGACACTCTGCTCGGCTGCGGGATCGGCTGCAGCGTGGACGCCCCTAGGTGCACCCTGAGCGTTTTGCTCGGAGGGGACTCCACTCTCAGCTGCTCACCGCAGGAACAAAGATCTCCTGAAACTGCAGACAAACGGTATGTTTTCGGCTGCTGGAGGGATACTAACTGGAGTGTTAATAATTGTATGTGTTTTTATGTATGTATTTTGTGTTGAAAGTATTTGTGTAAATGTAAGGGTTTGAAACAAAGTGTTACAAGTCACTTCACAAAGAACACAGTCAGAGACAATACTTATTTGGTTGGTTATCATTCTAAATTATATTCCTGTGGTATGAATGAGATGTGCTGGAGGCCTCCGTGTGCGAGTGTGCTGTGTGAGTGAGACGCAGCGTTGCTGCAAAGCGAGTGTAGAGTTCCGATCCGTTGTTCCGTACTCTCCGCAAGGGGAGTGGGCAGAGACAAATGAAGTGCTTGATGGACTGAAAAGAAATGCTGTTTTATCCAAGTTTTGAGTGGTGGTGCCTAATATATGGGCCCGGTGTATCTTGTGTATCTTGTGTATCCTATTTTTGCTCTTAAATGTTTTGACTGTGACAAGAAAAAGGCAGGAGCATGATATGACATGCTTCCTGCAACATATGAGGCCCGCACAGGCCGAGACCTGGACTCACTGAGACCCAGACTCGCAGAGACCTGAGCGGCGCCGAGAGACCGGAGCGGCGCTGGGAGGCCCGAGACACTACGGAGGGACTACCGCTGGACGGAGAGAGCCCTGAGAGATGCTGCAGAGCCACGGACGGCTCTGAGAGACACAGAATAGACCTGACAGAAGCTGCAAAACGCGGGGAAATTGAAGTAATTGCAGAACATCCGAGATCGAGTTGCTACGGGAGACCAGAGGCGTCAGTGGACACCGGTAGCTGACCCTCACCGTGAGGCGAGTTGGCACAGAGCAGAGGGACGGACATCAGGACCCTGCAGCCTGTCTGACATAACCATGGAGGCAGCGGCAGCAGCGGCTGTGCTGCTTCACTCTGGCATTCTTTTTATAAAAGGTTTATCTTGCAATACAAAAAAGACTATTTGTCCCCAGATCGGTGTTATAACTATTACTAATGACGACTTAGCTCTATCGCAGGGCAGGAGTGAAGAGACGCAGATCACACTGCCAAATGACCACCGGCAGGCTCTTTCACAAACCTAAGGTTGCAGCTGGCACTGCCTGCAGCCGTATAGCAGACGTTACACTCTCTTTCCTAACTAGTAATCATATGTCTCATCCATTTGTGGTGAATGGCCAGTGACAAAAAGAAAAGGGGGGAGACAAAGACAGAAACGGTACAAGGAGGGTGCCACTGACACTAACAGCATGGGTAATAGGAGTAGTATAAGTGACACAGGTGACGGTGCGGGGTGCTCTGCCTGCTGCTCGCCTTCGCCTGACTGTGCACTGCTGCCAACGGTGCTAGAGTAAAATGTGAAGACTGCTCAGATGGCAGTGATGAGAGTGCTTGTGTGAAGAAGATGTGTACTGAATCTGACTTTGTGTGCATAGATATCAATAAAGTGTGTAACCAGCAGAGAGACTGCAAGGACTGGGGTGATGAGCCCCTGAAGGAATGCAACATAAATGAATGTGACTGTCCAGCTGGGAAACTGTGGAGATAGTGATGAATGCCAAAACCCTGGTATCTGTAGTCAAATCTGTATCAACCTGAAAGGCTATCAGATGAATCCTGCTACGGGAACCTGAAAAGGGCCATACGGCAAAGCAAATTAGATAACTGTTATTTAACTTGTCAGAAGATAAAAAAGAAAGTGTTTCAACAAGCAGCCACGGGAGGGAAGAATCACTGAACCCTCGGTGTGAGGGACTGTACCTTGTTTTACTGACTACTGAAACAGCTGTGAGAACCGCAGAAAGGGACCCATGCATCCAGAATAAAAGGACCAGTAACTACTGAAACTTGGAGGGTTGAGTCCACTCCTGGGAAACTGAAACTCAAGCTAAGGAAGAACTAATATTCTGGCAACGAGGCTCTGCAGGCTCTGCATGAATTAAGGATGCCAAATAAAGGGGACAAGCCTGAAGGGAGGAAAGGGAGAAGGCAAGACCAGGGCAGGACCCTCCACTGCGGTGTGTATGGTCTACCGAGGGAAGCAACCCCTATGGGTATTGACTGCCGAGTGAGAGGGCCTCGACTGGACTTCTCCCACACTAAGGTCAGGTTGTCCTGAGAAAATAACATAAGACCCTTTTTTTTAACCTATATAAAATTGTGATTCGTTTTCCAGGAGCTGGATCACCCTGACAGGCCGAACGGTAACACAAGCCTGAATCAACCCTGAAGGTGTTTGCCTATTATGATCCAGATACGTGGGCAGAAGACAGATCCTGGGACTATAGGACCCCAGTATATATACTTAATAGAATAATTAGGTTATTAGCTGTAATAGAAATAGTTATAAATGATGAGAACTGCTTTGTATCAAAATTGCCTAGCTTTGGATTATTTACTAGCACAAGAAGGAGAAGTCTGTGGAAAATTTAGCTTTAGTAATTGCTGTTTAAAGATTGATAAAAAGGGTAGTAGCTAATACTCTTCCTAGTAGCTAATAGAATGTTATGTTCTGGTTTAGGATGAGAAGAATGTTAATAATATGCTGATGTTTTAATTGTTTTTAATTGTTACAGAGCAGTGCTTACATCAAGCCAAGGACCAAGCCAAATTCAGCTTCTCACTGTCCTGCCAGCAGGCAGGCTGGGAGGAGGGCCGGACTGCTCGGGGTTAGGTTGGGCATCGGACAGCAGGTGGTGAGCAATTGCATTGTACATCACTTGTTTCATACACATTATTACTAGTAGTACTATTATAATCATTATTGTTATTATTATTATTGTTATTATCTACTTATTTTTATCTCAACTCACAGGCTTCACTTTCCCATTTCTCTCTCCCATCCCAGAGAAGGAGAGGGGGGAGGTGAGCGAGCAAACACAAAACTGGAAGGATATGGAATGGGATTTATTTTCATTTATTTTCATTTATTTTTATTTTCATGGCTGCCTGGTGGACCATGGGTTAAAAGAGTGTTATTTTTATTGTTATGTGGTGTAAAGATGTTATTGTCTATACCTTGTATGATACCTTGTCTTACATTATTAATACACCGGGTGATAAATAGTACATTGGTAATAACTTCGTTAAAAAAGGAAGGGAATATGTCAATTATGATGCTTAAGAATTGGACCCTCCAAGAACAAACTGATGAAATCCAATTATTAATAACAGAAGAGACACGAATTGGGGGTATTAAAAAGAAGATAAGGGATTGTGAGGAATGTTTTAACAATTCCAATTCGTGTCCATAAATTCGTGTCCATAAAGAACAATTCTGTTTGAATCCTGTCTGCCTCTGGGCCCTGCACTGGCAATTTGATTCTTGAACCACAGATGCAGTGTGTCCCAGTCTCCCCCTCATTCTAGTCGATTTATCACGTCTTCAGAAAACACTCCTTAAATTTATGAACCTGTTTGCTTTTGCTATTCCGGACTTCTAGTTCTAACAGTTACAGTTTTTTTCTGTCTTCTTCGAGGTTGATTTAACACTGCTATAGATGTTATATAGATGACTGTGAATAGCTGGGAAAGAATGTTTTAATTGCTCGTGAGTCCTCAAGCTGTTTGGGAGTTTCAGAACAACTGATAATAACCGGTGACTGCTGGTGACTGTTATGGGATCCTTGGTATCTGGCCAGGGGGGGCCAAGAGATTAAAAGGAAGAAAAAAGAAGCTGAAGGACGGTTGGGAGACAAGACCTGCAGAGAGTGTACAGAGAGTGTTCCATAAACTTGGAATAGTGCCAAGTAAGTACAAAGGGTGAGAGGAAGACTACGAGCCTTCAGCATGAAAGACCCCTAGAGACCCCCAGAGGAGACTGATGCGCATGCTCCAGTAGGAGGAACTGGACCCCGGAAGCTAATTATAATAATCTACTTTTTTAGAAGTAGTAATGAATATGTATTAGTCTAGGTGCATAAAAATCAGCTGCTTGATGTAACTGGTGTGCGTCCTGGTGGAGCAGAGACTCCCGGTGCACCCAGCGCTGTTTGCTTACCTCTATTCCTTTATATCCTTTTAATAAATCCCATTTTTTTATTTAATCCTAATTTGAATCCTGAGCCATTTATAACACTCAGCATTGTGACCTCAGCAATAGGACCTCAGCATTGTGACCTCAGCATTGTGACCTCAGCAATAGGACCTCAGCAACAGGACCTCAGCATTGTGACCTCAGCAATAGGACTTCAGCATTGTGACCTCAGCATTGAGACCTCAAAAGTAGGACCTCAGCATTGTGACGTCAGCAATAGGACCTCAGCATTGTGACCTCAGCATTGTGACCTCAGCAATAGGACCTCAGGAATAGGACCTCAGCATTGTGACCTCAGCATGGTGACCTCAGCAATAGGACCTCAGAAACAGGACCTCAGCATTGTGACCTCAGCATTGTGACCTCAGCAATAGGACCTCAGCAATAGGACCTCAGCAATAGAACCTCAGCAATAGGACCTCAGCATTGTGACGTCAGCAATAGGACCTCAGCATTGTGACCTCAGCTTTGTGACCTCAGCAATAGGAACTCAGCATTGTGACCTCAGCATGAGGACCTCAGCAATAGGACCTCAGCATGGTGACCTCAGCATTGTGAACTCAGCAATAAGACCTCAGCATTGTGACCTCAGCATTTTTACCTCAGCATTGTAACCTCAGCATTGTGACCTCAGCAATAGGACCTCAGCAATAGGACCTCAGCAAAAGGACCTCAGCATTGTGACCTCAGCAATATAACCTCAGCATTGTGACCTCAGCATTGTGACCTCAGCAATAGGACCTCAGCATTGTGACCTCAGCTTTGTGACCTCAGCATTGTGACCTCAGCAATAGGACCTCAGCAATAGGACCTCAGCATTGTGACCTCAGCAATAGGACCTCAGCATTGTGACCTCAGCATTGTGACCTCAGCATAGGACCTCAGCATTGTGACCTCAGCAATAGGACCTCAGCAATAGGACCTCAGCATTGTGACCTCAGCAATAGGACCTTAGCATGGTGACCTCAGCATTGTGACCTCTGCAATAGGACCTCAGCATTGCGACCTCAGCATTGTGACCTCAGCATTGTGACCTCAGCAATAGGACCTCAGCATTGCGACCTCAGCATTGTGACCTCAGCATTGTGACCTCAAAAATAGGACCTCAGCATTGTGACCTCAGCATTGTGACCTCAGCATTGCGACCTCAGCATTGTGACCTCAGCATTGAGACCTCAAAAATAGGACCTCAGCATTGTGACCTCAGCAATAGGACCTCAGCATTGCGACCTCAGCATTGTGACCTCAGCATTGTGACCTCAGCAATAGGACCTCAGCATTGCGACCTCAGCATTGTGACCTCAGCATTGAGACCTCAAAAATAGGACCTCAGCATTGTGACGTCAGCAAGAGGACCTCAGCATTGTGACCTCAGCATTGTGACCTCAGCACTGTGACCTCAGAAATAGGACCTCAGCACTGTGACCACAAAAATAGGACCTCAGCAATAGGACCTCAGCAATAGGACCTCAGCATTATGACCTCAGCATTGTGACCTCAGCAATAGGACCTCAGCATTGTGACCTCAGCATTGTGACCTCAGCATTGTGACCTCAGCAATAGGACCTCAGCATTGTGACCTCAGCATTGGGACCTCAGTAATAGGACCTCAGCATGGTGACCTCAGCATTGTGACCTCTGCAATAGGACCTCAGCATTGTGACCTCAGCATTGTGACCTCAGCATTGTGACCTCAGCAATAAGACCTCAGCATTGCGAACTCAGCATTGCGACCTCAGATTTGCGACCTCAGCATTGTGACCTCAGCATTGAGACCTCAAAAATAGGACCTCAGCATTGTGACGTCAGCAATAGGACCTCAGCATTGTGACCTCACCATTGTGACCTGAGAAATAGAATCTCAGGAATAGGACCTCAGCACTGTGACCTCAGCATTGTGACCTCAGCAATAGGACTTCAGCAATACGACCTCAGCAATAGGACCTCAGCATTGTGACCTCAGCATTGTGACCTCAGCATTGGTACCTCAGCAATAGGACCTCAGCAATAGGACCTCAGCATTGTGACCTCAGCAATAGGACCTCAGCAATAGGACCTCAGAATTGTGACCTCAGCAATAGGACCTCAGCAATAGGACCTCAGCAATAGGACCTCAGCATTGTGACCTCAGCATTGTGACCTCAGCAATAGGACCTCAGCATTGTGACCTCAGCTTTGTGACCTCAGAAATAGGACCTCAGCATTGTGACCTCAGAATTGTGACCTCAGCAATAGGACCTCAGCAACAGGACCTCAGCATAGTGACCTCAGCATTGTGACCTCAGCAATAGGACCTCAGCATTGTGACCTCAGCATTGTGACCTCAGCATTGTGACCTCAGCAATAGGACCTCACCATTGTGACCTCAGCATTGGGACCTCAGTAATAGGACCTCAGCATTGTGACCTCAGCATTGTGACCTCAGCAATAGGACCTCAGCATTGTGACCTCAGCATTGTGACCTCAGCAATAGGACCTCAGCATTGTGACCTCAGCATTGTGACCTCAGCATTGTGACCTCAGCATTGTGACCTCAGCAATAGGACCTCAGCATTGCGACCTCAGCACTGTGACCTCAGCATTGTGACCTCAGCAATAAGACCTCAGCATTGCGAACTCAGCATTGCGACCTCAGCATTGCGACCTCAGCATTGAGACCTCAAAAATAGGACCTCAGCATTGTGACGTCAGCAATAGGACCTCAGCATTGTGACCTCACCATTGTGACCTCAGAAATAGAATCTCAGGAATAGGACCTCAGCACTGTGACCTCAGCATTGTGACCTCAGCAATAGGACCTCAGCATTGTGATTTCAGCATTGTGACCTCAGCAATAGGACCTCAGGAATAGGACCTCAGCATTGTGACCTCAGCACTGTGACCTCAGCATTGTGACATCAGCATTGTGACCTCAGCAATAAGACCTCAGAAACAGGACCTCAGCATTGTGACCTCAGCATTGGGACCTCAGCAATAGGACCTCAGCATTGTGACCTCAGCATTGTGACCTCAGCAACAGGACCTAAGCATAGTGACCTCAGCATTGTGACCTCAGCAATAGGACCTCAGCATTGTGACCTCAGAATTGTGACCTCAGCATTGTGACCTCAGCAATAGGACCTCAGCATTGTGACCTCAGCTTTGTGACCTCAGCAATAGAACCTCAGCATTGTGACCTCAGAATTGTGACCTCAGCATTGTGACCTCAGCATTGTGACCTCAGCAATAGGACCTCAGCATTGTGACCTCAGCATTGTGACCTCAGCAAGTGGACCTCAGCAATAGGACCTCAGCAACAGCACCTCAGCATTGTGACCTCAGCAATAGGTCCTCAGCATTGTGACCTCAGCATTGAGACCTCAAAATAGGACCTCAGCATTGTGACGTCAGCAATAGGACCTCAGCATTGTGACCTCAGCATTGTGACCTCAGCAATAGGACCTCAGGAATAGGACCTCAGCATTGTGACCTCAGCACTGTGACCTCAGCATTGTGACCTCAGCATTGTGACCTCAGCAATAGGACCTCAGCATAGTGACCTCAGCATTGTGACCTCAGCAATAGGACCTCAGCATTGTGACCTCAGCATTTTGACCTCAGCATTGTGACCTCAGCAATGGGACCTCAGCATTGTGACCTCAGCTTTGTGACCTCAGCAATAGAACCTCAGCATTGTGACCTCAGAATTGTGACCTCAGCATTGTGACCTCAGCATTGTGACCTCAGCAATAGGACCTCAGCAATAGGACCTCAGCAATAGGACCTCAGCATTGTGACCTCAGCATTGTGACCTCAGCAATAGGACCTCAGCATTGTGATCTCAGCTTTGTGACCTCAGCAATAGGACCTCAGCATTGTGACCTCAGCATTGTGACCTCAGCAATAGGACCTCAGCAATAGGACCTCAGCATTGTGACCTCAGCATTGTGACCTCAGCAATAGGACCTCAGCATTGTGATCTCAGCTTTGTGACCTCAGCAATAGGACCTCAGCATTGTGACCTCAGCATTGTGACCTCAGCAATAGGACCTCAGCAATAAGACCTCAGCATTGTGACCTCAGCATTGTGACCTCAGCAATAGGACCTCAGCAACAGGACCTCAGCATAGTGACCTCAGCATTGTGACCTCAGCAATAGGACCTCAGTATTGTGGCCTCAGCATTGTGACCTCAGCATTGTAACATCAGCAATAGGACCTCAGTATTGTGACCTCAGCATTGTGACCTCAGCATTGTGACCTCAGCATCAGGACCTCAGCAATAGGACCTCAGAAACAGGACCTCAGCATAGTGACCTCAGCATTGTGACCTCAGAAATAGGACCTCAGCATTGTGACCTCAGCATTGTGACCTCAGCATTGTGACCTCAGCAATAGGACCTCAGCAATAGGACCTCAGCATTGTGACCTCAGCAATAGGACCTCAGCATTGTGATCTCAGCATTGTGACCTCAGCATTGTGACCTCAGCATTGTGACCTCAGCAATAGGACCTCAGCATTGTGATCTCAGCTTTGTGACCCCAGCAGTAGGACCTCAGCATTGTGACCTCAGCATTGTGACCTCAGCAATAGGACCTCAGCAATAGGACCTCAGCATTGTGACCTCAGCAATAGGACCTCAGCAAAAGGACCTCAGCATTGTGACCTCAGCATTGTGACCTCAGCATTGTGACGTCAGCATTTTTACCTCAGCATTGTAACCTCAGCATTGTGACCTCAGCAATAGGACCTCAGCAAAAGGACCTCAGCATTGTGACCTCAGCAATAGGACCTCAGCAATAGGACCTCAGCAATAGGACCTCAACATTGTGACCTCAGCATTGTGACCTCAGCAATAGGACCTCGGCATTGTGACCTCAGCAAAAGGACCTTAGCATTGTGACCTCAGCATTGTGACCTCAGCAATAGGACCTCACCAATAGGACCTCAGCATTGTGACCTCAGAAAAAGGACCACAGCATTGTGACCTCAGCATTGTGACCTCAGCATAGGACCTCAGCATTGTGACCTCAGCAATAGGACCTCAGCAATAGGACCTCAGCATTGTGACCTCAGCATTGTGACCTCTGCAATAGGACCTCAGCATTGTGACCTCAGCATTGTGACCTCAGCATTGTGACCTCAGCAATAGGACCTCAGCATTGCGAACTCAGCACTGCGACCTCAGCATTGCGACCTCAGCATTGTGACCTCAGCATTGAGACCTCAAAAATAGGACCTCAGCATTGTGACGTCAGCAATAGGACCTCAGCATTGTGACCTCAGCATTGTGACCTCAGCACTGTGACCTCAGAAATAGGACCTCAGCACTGTGACCACAGCAATAGGACCTCAGCAATAGGACCTCAGAAATAGGACCTCAGCATTGTGACCTCAGCATTGTGACCTCAGCAATAGGACCTCAGCATTATGACCTCAGCATTGTGACCTCAGCAATAGGACCTCAGCATTGTGACCTCAGCATTGTGACCTTAGAATTGTGACCTCAAAAATAGGACCTCAGCATTGTGACCTCAGCATTGTGACCTCAGCAATAGGACCTCAGCAATAGGACCTCAGCATTGTGACCTCAGCATTGTGACCTCAGTAATAGGACCTCAGCATGGTGACCTCAGCATTGTGACCTCTGCAATAGGACCTCAGCATTGTGACCTCAGCATTGTGACCTCAGTAATAGGACCTCAGCATTGCGACCTCAGCATTGTGACCTCAGCATTGTGACCTCAGCAATAAGACCTCAGCATTGCGAACTCAGCATTGCGACCTCAGCATTGCGACCTCAGCATTGTGACCTCAGCATTGTGACCTCAGCAATAGGACCTCAGCAATAGGACCTCAGCAATAGGACCTCAGCATTGTGACCTCAGCATTGTGACCTCAGCAATAGGACCTCAGCATTGTGATCTCAGCTTTGTGACCTCAGCAGTAGGACCTCAGCATTGTGACCCCAGCATTGTGACCTCAGCAATAGGACCTCAGCAATAGGACCTCAGCATTGTGACCTCAGCAATAGGACCTCAGCAACAGGACCTCAGCATAGTGACCTCAGCATTGTGACCTCAGCAATAGGACCTCAGTATTGTGACCTCAGCATTGTGACCTCAGCATTGTGACATCAGCAATAGGACCTCAGCATTGTGACCTCAGCTTTGTGCCCTCAGCAATAGGACCTCAGCATTGTGACCTCAGCATTGTGACCTCAGCATCAGGACCTCAGCAATAGGACCTCAGCAACAGGACATCAGCATTGTGACCTCAGCATTGTGACCTCAGCAAAAGGACCTACCATTGTGACCTCAGCATTGTGACCTCAGCATTGTGAACTCAGCATTAGGACCTCAGCATTGTGACCTCAGCATTGTGACCTCAGCAATAGGACCTCAGCAATAGGACCTCAGCATTGTGAGCTCAGCAATAGGACAAAAGCATTGTGACCTCAGCATTATTACCTCAGCATTGTGACCTCAGCAATAGGACCTCAGCAATAGGACCTCAGCATTGTGACCTCAGCAATACGACCTCAGCACTGTGACCTCAGCATTGTGACCTCAGCATTGTGACCTCAGCATTGTGACCTCAGCAATAGGACCTCAGCAACAGGACCTCAGCATTGTGACCTCAGCATTGTGACCTCAGCAATAGGACCTCAGCATTGTGACCTCAGCAAGAGGACTTCAGCAATAGGCCCTCAGCATTGTGACCTCAGCAATAGGACCTCAGCATTTTCAACTCAGCAATATGACCTCAGCATTGTGACCTCAGCAATAGGACCTCAGCATTGTGACCTCAGCATTGTGACCTCAGCAATAGGACCTCAGCAATAGGACCTCAGCATTGTGACCTCAGCATTGTGACCTCAGTAATAGGACCTCAGCATGGTGACCTCAGCATTGTGACCTCTGCAATAGGACCTCAGCATTGTGACCTCAGCATTGTGACCTCAGCATTGTGACCTCAGCAATAAGACCTCAGCATTGCGAACTCAGCATTGTGACCTCAGCATTGCGACCTCAGCATTGTGACCTCAGCATTGAGACCTCAAAAATAGGGCCTCAGCATTGTGACGTCAGCAATAGGACCTCAGCATTGTGACCTCAGCATTGTGACCTCAGAAATAGAATCTCAGCAATAGGACCTCAGCACTGTGACCTCAGCATTGTGACCTCAGCAATAGGACCTCAAGCGGTCTGCTTGTGGGTATTGATAAGTTACTAGATATTCCTTATGTTTGGGGTTTGTGAGGAATGTGTTAACAATTCGTGTCCATAAAGAACAGTCCTGTCTGCCTCTGGGCCCTGCACTGGCAATTTAATTCTTGAACCGCAGATGCAGTGTGTCCCAGTCTTCCCCTCATCACGTCTTCAGAAAACACTCCCTAAATTTATGAACCTGTTTGCTTTTGTTATTCCGGACTTCTATTTCTAACAGTTACAGCCTTTTTTCCTGTCTTCTTTGAGATTAACTTAACACTGCTATAAATGTGTCTGTGAATGGCTGGGGAAGAATGTTTTAATTACTCGTGAAGTGTCAAATAAGAAAGCTGTTTGATGTCTGGGAGTTTCAGACCAACTGATAACAACTAGTGACTGTTATGGGATACTATGTGGATCTTTGGTATCTGGCTAGGAGGCCGAGAGATTAAGAGGAAGGAAAAAGAAGCTGAAGGACGGCTGGGAGACAAGACCTGCAGAGAGTGTACAGAGAGTGTTCCATAAACTTGGAATAGTGCCGAGTGAGTACAAAGGTGAGAGGAAGACTACGAGCCTTCAGCATGAAAGACCCCTAGAGACCCCCAGAGGAGACTGATGCGCATGCTCCAGTAGGAGGGACTGGACCCCGGAAGCTAATTATAGAATCATAGAATCATAGAATATCCTGAGTTGGAAGGGACCCTTAAGGATCATCAAGTCCAACTCTTGACACCGCACAGGTCTACCCAAAAGTTCAGACCATGTGACTAAGTGCACAGTCCAATCTCTTCTTAAATTCAGACAGGCTCGGTGCAGTGACCACTTCCCTTGGGAGCTTGTTCCAGTGTGCAACCACCCTCTCTGTGAAGAAATTATAATTAATTATAATTAATTATAATTATAATTATAATTATCTTTTTTTTTTTGAAGTAGTAATGAATATATATTAGTCTAGGAGCATAAAAATCAGCTGCTTGATGTAACTGGTGTGCGTCCTGGTGGAGCAGAGACTCCCGGTGCACCCAGCGCTGTTTGCTTACCTCTATTCCTTTATATTCTTTTAATAAATCCTATTTTTCATTTAATCCTAATTTGAATCCTGAGCCATTTATAACAATCTGGGGGCTCGTCCGGGATGGCTATAGTTCCTGAATTCTGATTTAATCTAGGAGAGGCGCCCCACCATTTGGTGGCTCCTGTTTGAGTCAGATCGGGACTAATGCCATCCTGAACCTGAATAAAGGTAAGCAAAGAATTTGATTTTTTTTGAGCTCCCTTGTTGCCGGCTGTTTTTTGCCCGTAATTCTGCGCGCGAAGATCCGGACGAAGACGACAGAGTCGTTTGGATACCGTTCGGTTGGATTCCGGTGTCCGGGATCAAACCGGATGAAGACGACAGTCGTTTGGATACCGTCTGGTTCGATCCCAGACGAAGACAGCAGAGACGCTGGTGGATACCGTCCGATTGGAGTCTGGACGAAGACGACTGATTCGTAAGATACCGTCCGGTTGGGTAAGGGTACGGTTGCCAGTTTTTGTGTGTGAGAGTGTAACTGAGACGTCTAAAGTCAGCGTGGAGGTCTTTTTGTTTTCTCACTGGTTCTAATCTCCTGTCGGGGGGGCTAGACTGGTGAGAAGAGGGATACGTGGGTGGGTGATAGGTCCTAAACCCCCTGCAAGACACTCTCACTGGGCAGCCAAGGGCTGTGGGAATTGCCACTAGTAAAATTCCCGGATGGGTCAGATAAAATCAAAGACCAAGGACCAGAAAGGGAGCAAATTACCAGATATATGACCAAAAAGTCCATTATGAATAATGATTAGAAATTGGAACAATAGGGGCCCCAGAAAATTTTAAAGAGTAAATTAAAAATGATCCAGTATTTTATGATAGAATGACCAAAGGAACCCTTAAGACCCCCTTTATTTTGATCCACGGAGGACGGGGTCTGTCAGGCTTTGAACATTAATAGTAGAATACCCGTGGATCCAGAAAAGAGCAAGCTGAAACATTTGAATTCGAAATTAGAGAGCAATTGATTAAGAATGAATATGTGCTACATTTGTGCCTGTGCTGCACTTATACCACCAGATAACAGGAGCCTCTTGGGCCCAGAGAACCAGATCAAAAACAACCTCATGGTTCAGACTTTAACCAAGGGGTCTAAAATAAGGAGGAGTGTTCACAAAGGGACAGGCTATGCATATGTATAGGAATGTTCATGTATATGTAACTCTTTACTAAAGCAATTTGTCACGTTAGGCCTGCACGACTTTGGGGGGACTACCCGCCCCGTGCTGCACGGAACTGAGTAAACATACCTACTTTACAATCTTACTGATTGTGGAGTCAGCTTTCTGTGAGTCATTTTGGTGAGCCAGGCAGGAGACACTCTGCTCGGCTGCGGGATCGGCTGCAGCGTGGATGCCCCTAGGTGCACCCTGAGCGTTTTGCTCGGAGGGGACTCCACTCTCGGCTGCTCACCGCAGGAGCAGAGATCTCCTGAAACTGCAGACAAATGGTATGTTTTCGGCTGCTGGAGGGATACTAACTGGAGTGTTAATAATTGTGTGTGTTTTTATGCATGTATTTTGTGTTGAAAGTATTTGTGTAAATGTAAGGGTTTGAAACAAAGTGTTACAAGTCACTTCACGAAGAACACAGTCAGACACAATACTTATTTGGTTGGTTATCATTCTAAATTATATTCCTGTGGTATGAATGAGATGTGCTGGAGGCCTCCGTGTGCGAGTGTGCTGTGTGAGTGAGACGCAGCGTTGCTGCAAAGCGAGTGCAGAGTTCCGATCCCTGGTTCCGTACTCTCTGCAAGGGAGTGGGCAGAGACGAACGAAGTGCTTGACAGACTGAAAAGAAGTGCTGTTTTATCCAAGTTTTGAGTGGTGGTGCCTAATATATGGGCCCGGTGTATCTTGTGTATCTTGTGTATCCTATTTTTGCTCTTAAATGTTTTGACTGTGACAAGAAAAAGGCAGGAGCATGATATGACATGCTTCCTGCAACATATGAGGCCCGCACAGGCCGAGACCTGGACTCACTGAGACCCAGACTCACTGAGACCTGAACAGGCCGAGAGACCGGAGCGGCGCTGGGAGGCCCGAGACACTACGGAGGGACTACCGCTGGACGGAGAGAGCCCTGAGAGATGCTGCAGAGCCACGGACGGCTCTGAGAGACACAGAATAGACCTGACAGAAGCTGCAAAATGCGGGGAAATTGAAGTAATTGCAGAACATCCGAGATCGAGCTGCTACGGGAGACCAGAGGCGTCAGTGGACACCAGTAGCTGACCCTCAGCATGTGGCGAGTCCGCACATAGCAGAGGGGTGGACATCAGGACCCTGCAGCCTGTCTGACATAACCATGGAGGCAGTGGCAGCAGCGGCTGTGCTGCTTCACTCTAGCATTCTTTTTATAAAAGGTTTATCTTGCAATGTAAAAAAGACTATTAGTCCCCAGATCGGTGTTATAACTATTACTAATGATGACTTAGCTCTATTGCAGGGCAGGAGTGCAGAGACGCAGATCACACTGCCAAACGACCACCGGCAGGCTCGTTCACAAACCTAAGGTTGCAGCCGGCACTGCCTGCAGCCGTATAGCAGACGTTACACTCTCTTTCCTAACTAGTAATCATGTGTCTTATCCATTTGTGTTGAATGGCCAGTGACAAAAAGAAAAGGGGGAGACAAAGACAGAAACGGTACAAGGAGGATGCCACTGACACTAACAGCATGGGTAATAGGAGTAGTATAAGTGACACAGGTGACGGTGCAGGGTGCTCTGCCTGCTGCTCGCCTTCGCCTGACTGTGCACTGCTGCCAACGGTGCTAGAGTAAAATGTGAAGACTGCTCAGATGGCAGTGATGAGAGTGCTTGTGTGAAGAAGATGTGTACTGAATCTGACTTTGTGCGCATAGATATCAATAAAGTGTGTAACCAGCAGAGAGACTGCAAGGACTGGGGTGATGAGCCCCTGAAGGAATGCAACATAAATGAATGTGACTGTCCAGCTGGGTTTGACTTTGTAGAAAAGAGAAACTGTGGAATTGATGAATGTCAAAACCCTGGTATCTGTAGTCAAATCTGTATCAATCTGAAAGGTGGCTACAAATGTGAACGTAGCCGTGGCTATCAGATGAATCCTGCTACAGGAACTGGGAAAGGGCCATACCGGTACAAAAACACAAATAACACCTGTGATTACAATGACGCTGCTAAGCAGGGTTTAGGAGTTTATAGCATGGAGACAAGGGGTAACAACTACAGTGTTTGGAACAATTGTACAGCTTTGGCCTTGCCTCCTGATGTGCTTCTGATTTGTGGGGATGGGGCCTGGCATGGTATCCCTGCAAATGCTATCAGATGTCCATGTTACTTAGATAAACTCATGGTATTTGCTCCTAGCTTGTTACAGTTGCGTGAGATCACCAGACATAAATGGGCATTGCTTGCACCGGATAGCAATGATAATGTTGAATTGTGTGGGGTTGCAGCTAGAGCAGCATTGGCAATTTTAGTGCTTGGAGTGGCATCTGCGGCTGCACGTAACAACTTAGAAAAATTGGTATGCTGGGCCAAGAAGCAAGCCTATGCCATGACAGAGATACTTGAGGAGATGTTACCAGATCAAAATAGTCTGCGACATGCGCTCTTACAGGATCAAGCTGCTATTGACTTTTTGCTTTTGGCTCAAGGGCATGGGTGTGAGGGACTGTACCTTGTTTTACTGACTACTGAAACAGCTGTGAGAACCGCAGAAAGGGACCCATGCATCCAGAATAAAAGGACCAGTAACTACTGAAACTTGGAGGGTTGAGTCCACTCCTGGGAAACTGAAACTCATGCTAAGGAAGAACTAATATTCTGGCAACGAGGCTCTGCATGAATTAAGGATGCCAAATAAAGGGGACAAGCCTGAAGGGAGGAAAGGGAGAAGGCAAGACCAGGGCAGGACCCTCCACTGCGGTGTGTATGGTCTACCGAGGGAGGCAACCCCTCTGGGTATTGGCTGCCGAGTGAGAGGGCCTCGACTGGACTTCTCCCACACTAAGGTCAGGTTGTCCTGAGAAAATACCATAAGAACCTTTTTTTTAACCTATATAAAATTGTGATTCGTTTTCCAGGAGCTGGATCACCCTGACAGGCCGAACGGTAACACAAGCCTGAATCAACCCTGAAGGTGTTTGCCTATTATGATCCAGATAGACAGATCCAGAAGACAGATCGTGGGACTATAGGACCCCAGTATATATACTTAATAGAATAATTAGGTTATTAGCTGTAATAGAAATAGTTATAAAGATGAGAACTGCTTTGTATCAAAATTGCCTAGCTTTGGATTATTTACTAGCACAAGAAGGAGAAGTCTGTGGAAAATTTAGCTTTAGTAATTGCTGTTTAAAGATTGATAAAAAGGGTAGTAGCTAATACTCTTCCTAGTAGCTAATAGAATGTTATGTTCTGGTTTAGGATGAGAAGAATGTTAATAATATGCTGATGTTTTAATTGTTTTTAATTGTTACAGAGCAGTGCTTACATCAAGCCAAGGACCAAGCCAAATTCAGCTTCTCACTGTCCTGCTAGCAGGCAGGCTGGGAGGAGGGCCGGACTGCTCGGGGTTAGGTTGGGCATCGGACAGCAGGTGGTGAGCAATTGCATTGTGCATCACTTGTTTCGTACACATTATTACTAGTAGTACTATTATAATCATTATTGTTATTATTATTATTGTTATTATCTTCTTGTTTTTATCTCAACTCACAGGCTTCACTTTCCCATTTCTCTCTCCCATCCCAGAGAAGGAGAGGGGGGAGGTGAGCGAGCAAACACAAACCTGAAAGGATATGGAATGGGATTTATTTTCATTTATTTTCATTTATTTTTATTTTCATGGCTGCCTGGTGGACCATGGGTTAAAAGAGTGTTATTTTTATTGTTATGTGGTGTAATGACGTTATTATTTGTATGATACCTTGTCTTACATTATTAGTACACCAGGTGATAAATAGTACATTGGTAATAACTTCATTAAAAAAAAAAAAAAGGGAATATGTCAATTATGATGCTTAAGAATTGGACCCTTCAAGAACAAACTGATGAAATCCAATTATTATTAACAGAAGAGACACGAATTGGGGATATTAAAAAGAAGAAAAGGGATTGTGAGGAATGTTTTAACAATTCCAATTCGTGTCCATAAATTCGTGTCCATAAATTCGTGTGCATAAAGAATAATTCTGTTTGAATCCTGTCTGCCTCTGTTTGAATCCTGTCTGCCTCTGGGCCCTGCACTGGCAATTTAGTTCTTGAACCACAGGTGCAGTGTGTCCCAGTCTCCCCATCATTCCAGTCAGTTTATCATGTCTTCAGAAAACACTCCTTAAATTTATGAACCTGTTTGCTTTTGTTATTCCTGACTTCTAGTTCTAACAGTTACAGTTTTTCTTTTCTGTCTTCTTCGAGATTGATTTAACACTGCTATAGATGTTATGTAGATGACTGTGAATAGCTGGGAAAGAATGTTTTAATTGCTCGTGAGTCGCCAACCTGTTTGGGAGTTTCAGAACAACTGATAATAACCGGTGACTGCTGGTGACTGTTATGAGATCCTTGGTATCTGGCCAGGGGGGGCCAAGAGATTAAAAGGAAGAAAAAAGAAGCTGAAGGACGGTTGGGAGACAAGACCTGCAGAGAGTGTACAGAGAGTGTTCCATAAACTTGGAATAGTGCCAAGTAAGTACAAAGGGTGAGAGGAAGACTACGAGCCTTCAGCATGAAAGACCCCTAGAGACCCCCAGAGGAGACTGATGCGCATGCTCCAGTAGGAGGAACTGGACCCCGGAAGCTAATTATAATAATCTACTTTTTTAGAAGTAGTAATGAATATGTATTAGTCTAGGTGCATAAAAATCAGCTGCTTGATGTAACTGGTGTGCGTCCTGGTGGAGCAGAGACTCCCGGTGCACCCAGCGCTGTTTGCTTACCTCAATTCCATTATATTCTTTTAATAAATCCTATTTTTTTATTTAATCCTAATTTGAATCCTGAGCCATTTATAACACTCAGCATTGTGACCTCAGCAATAGGACCTCAGCAACAGGACCTCAGCATTGTGACCTCAGCAATAGGACTTCAGCATTGTGACCTCAGCATTGAGACCTCAAAAGTAGGACCTCAGCATTGTGACGTCAGCAATAGGACCTCAGCATTGTGACCTCAGCAATAGGACCTCAGGAATAGGACCTCAGCATTGTGACCTCAGCATGGTGACCTCAGCAATAGGACCTCAGAAACAGGACCTCAGCATTGTGACCTCAGCATTGTGACCTCAGCAATAGGACCTCAGCAATAGGACCTCAGCAATAGGACCTCAGCAATAGGACCTCAGCATGGTGACCTCAGCTTTGTGACCTCAGCAATAGGAACTCAGCATTGTGACCTCAGCTTTGTGACCTCAGCAATAGGAACTCAGCATTGTGACCTCAGCATGAGGACCTCAGCAATAGGACCTCAGCATGGTGACCTCAGCATTGTGAACTCAGCAATAGGACCTCAGCATTGTGACCTCAGCATTTTTACCTCAGCATTGTAACCTCAGCATTGTGACCTCAGCAATAGGACCTCAGCAATAGGACCTCAGCAAAAGGACCTCATCATTGTGACCTCAGCAATATAACCTCAGCATTGTGACCTCAGCAATAGGACCTCAGCAATAGGACCTCAGCATTGTGACCTCAGAAAAAGGACCACAGCATTGTGACCTCAGCATTGTGACCTCAGCAATAGGACCTCAGCAATAGGACCTCAGCATTGTGACCTCAGCAATAGGACCTTAGCATGGTGACCTCAGCATTGTGACCTCTGCAATAGGACCTCAGCATTGTGACCTCAGCATTGCGACCTCAGCATTGTGACCTCAGCATTGTGACCTCAGCAATAGGACCTCAGCAATAGGACCTCAGAATTGTGACCTCAGCAATAGGACCTCAGCAATAGGACCTCAGCATTGTGACCTCAGCATTGTGACCTCAGCAATAGGACCTCAGCATTGTGACCTCAGCATTGTGACCTCAGCATTGGGACCTCAGCAATAGGACCTCACCATTGTGACCTCAGCTTTGGAACCTCAGCAATAGGACCTCAGCAACAGGACCTCAGCATTGTGACCTCAGCAATAGGACCTCAGCATTGTGACCTCAGCATTGAGACCTCAAAAGTAGGACCTCAGCATTGTGACGTCAGCAATAGGACCTCAGCATTGTGACCTCAGCATTGTGACCTCAGCAATAGGACCTCAGGAATAGGACCTCAGCATGGTGACCTCAGCATTGTGACCTCAGCAATAGGACCTCAGCATTGTGACCTCAGCATTGTGACCTCAGCAATAGGACCTCAGGAATAGGACCTCAGCATTGTGACCTCAGCACTGTGACCTCAGCATTGTGACATCAGCATTGTGACCTCAGCAATAAGACCTCAGAAACAGGACCTCAGCATTGTGACCTCAGCATTGGGACCTCAGCAATAGGACCTAAGCATTGTGACCTCAGCATTGTGACCTCAGCAATAGGACCTCAGCACTGTGACCTCAGCAATAGGATGTCAGCATTGTGACCTCAGCAACAGGACCTAAGCATAGTGACCTCAGCATTGTGACCTCAGCAATAGGACCTCAGCATTGTGACCTCAGCATTGTGACCTCAGCATTGTGACCTCAGCAATAGGACCTCAGCATTGTGACCTCAGAATTGTGACCTCAGCAATAGGACCTCAGCAACAGGACCTCAGCATAGTGACCTCAGCATTGTGACCTCAGCAATAGGACCTCAGCAATAGGACCTCAGCATTGTGACCTCAGCATTGTGACCTCAGCAAGAGGACCTCAGCAATAGGACCTCAGCAACAGCACCTCAGCATTGTGACCTCAGCAATAGGACCTCAGCATTGTGACCTCAGCATTGAGACCTCAAAATAGGACCTCAGCATTGTGACGTCAGCAATAGGACCTCAGCATTGTGACCTCAGCAATAGGACCTCAGGAATAGGACCTCAGGAATAGGACCTCAGCATTGTGACCTCAGCACAGTGACCTCAGCATTGTGACCTCAGCATTGTGACCTCAGCAATAGGACCTCAGCATAGTGACCTCAGCATTGTGACCTCAGCAATAGGACCTCAGCATTGTGACCTCAGCATTTTGACCTCAGCATTGTGACCTCAGCAATAGGACCTCAGCATTGTGACCTCAGCTTTGTGACCTCAGCAATAGAACCTCAGCATTGTGACCTCAGAATTGTGACCTCAGCATTGTGACCTCACCATTGTGACCTCAGCAATAGGACCTCAGCAATAGGACCTCAGCAATAGGACCTCAGCATTGTGACATCAGCATTGTGACCTCAGCAATAGGACCTCAGCATTGTGATCTCAGCTTTGTGACCTCAGCATTGTGACCTCAGCATTGTGACCTAAGCAATAGGACCTCAGCAATAGGACCTCAGCATTGTGACCTCAGCATTGTGACCTCAGCAATAGGACCTCAGCAACAGGACCTCAGCACAGTGACCTCAGCATTGTGACCTCAGCAATAGGACCTCAGTATAGTGACCTCAGCATTGTGACCTCAGCATTGTGACATCAGCAATAGGACCTCAGCATTGTGACCTCAGCTTTGTGACCTCAGCAATAGGACCTCAGCATTGTGACCTCAGCATTGTGACCTCAGCAATAGGACCTCAGCAACAGGACCTCAGCACAGTGACCTCAGCATTGTGACCTCAGCAATAGGACCTCAGTATAGTGACCTCAGCATTGTGACCTCAGCATTGTGACATCAGCAATAGGACCTCAGCATTGTGACCTCAGCATTGTGACCTCAGCAATAGGACCTCAGCAATAGGACCTCAGCATTGTGACCTCAGCAATAGGACCTCAGCATTGTGATCTCAGCATTGTGACCTCAGCATTGTGACCTCAGCATTGTGACCTCAGCAATAGGACCTCAGCATTGTGATCTCAGCTTTGTGACCTCAGCAGTAGGACCTCAGCATTGTGACCTCAGCATTGTGACCTCAGCAGTAGGACCTCAGCAATAGGACCTCAGCATTGTGACCTCAGCAATAGGACCTCAGCAAAAGGACCTCAGCATAGTGACCTCAGCATGAGGACCTCAGCAATAGGACCTCAGCATTGTGACCTCAGCATTGTGAACTCAGCAATAGGACCTCAGCATTGTGACCTCAGCATTTTTACCTCAGCATTGTGACCTCAGCATTGTGACCTCAGCAATAGGACCTCAGCAAAAGGACCTCAGCATTGTGACCTCAGCAATATAACCTCAGCATTGTGACCTCAGCATTGTGACCTCAGCAATAGGACCTCAGCATTGTGACCTCAGCTTTGTGACCTCAGCATTGTGACCTCAGCAATAGGACCTCAGCATTGTGACCTCAGCAATAGGACCTCACCTATAGGACCTCAGCATTGTGACCTCAGCAATAGGACCTCAGCAATAGGACCTCAGCATTGTGACCTCAGCAATAGGACCTCAGCATTGTGACCTCAGCATTGTGACCTCAGCAATAGGACCTTAGCATGGTGACCTCAGCATTGTGACCTCTGCAATAGGACCTCAGCATTGTGACCTCAGCATTGTGACCTCAGCATTGTGACCTCAGCAATAGGACCTCAGCATTGCGACCTCAGCATTGTGACCTCAGCATTGAGACCTCAAAAATAGGACCTCAGCATTGTGACCTCAGCAATAGGACCTCAGCATTGTGACCTCAGCATTGTGACCTCAGCAATAGGACCTCAGCAATAGGACCTCAGCATTGCGACCTCAGCATTGTGACCTCAGCATTGAGACCTCAAAAATAGGACCTCAGCATTGTGACGTCAGCAATAGGACCTCAGCATTGTGACCTCAGCATTGTGACCTCAGCACTGTGACCTCAGAAATAGGACCTCAGCACTGTGACCACAAAAATAGGACCTCAGCAATAGGACCTCAGCAATAGGACCTCAGCATTGTGACCTCAGCATTGTGACCTCAGCAATAGGACCTCAGCATTGTGACCTCAGCATTGTGACCTCAGCAATAGGACCTCAGGAATAGGACCTCAGCATTGTGACCTCAGCACTGTGACCTCAGCATTGTGACATCAGCATTGTGACCTCAGCAATAAGACCTCAGAAACAGGACCTCAGCATTGTGACCTCAGCATTGGGACCTCAGCAATAGGACCTAAGCATTGTGACCTCAGCATTGTGACCTCAGCAATAGGACCTCAGCACTGTGACCTCAGCAATAGGATGTCAGCATTGTGACCTCAGCAACAGGACCTAAGCATAGTGACCTGAGCATTGTGACCTCAGCAATAGGACCTCAGCATTGTGACCTCAGCATTGTGACCTCAGCATTGTGACCTCAGCAATAGGACCTCAGCATTGTGACCTCAGCTTTGTGACCTCAGCAATAGAACCTCAGCATTGTGACCTCAGAATTGTGACCTCAGCATTGTGACCTCAGCATTGTGACCTCAGCAATAGGACCTCAGCATTGTGACCTCAGCATTGTGACCTCAGCATTGTGACCTCAGCAAGAGGACCTCAGCAATAGGACCTCAGCAACAGCACCTCAGCATTGTGACCTCAGCAATAGGACCTCAGCATTGTGACCTCAGCATTGTGACCTCAGCATTGTGACCTCAGCAATAGGACCTCAGCAATAGGACCTCAGCAACAGCACCTCGGCATTGTGACCTCAGCAATAGGACCTCAGCATTGTGACCTCAGCATTGAGACCTCAAAATAGGACCTCAGCATTGTGACGTCAGCAATAGGACCTCAGCATTGTGACCTCAGCATTGTGACCTCAGCAATAGGACCTCAGGAATAGGACCTCAGCATTGTGACCTCAGCACAGTGACCTCAGCATTGTGACCTCAGCATTGTGACCTCAGCAATAGGACCTCAGCATAGTGACCTCAGCATTGTGACCTCAGCAATAGGACCTCAGCAATAGGACCTCAGCAATAGGACCTCAGCAATAGGACCTCAGCATGGTGACCTCAGCTTTGTGACCTCAGCAATAGGAACTCAGCATTGTGACCTCAGCATGAGGACCTCAGCAATAGGACCTCAGCATGGTGACCTCAGCATTGTGAACTCAGCAATAGGACCTCAGCATTGTGACCTCAGCATTTTTACCTCAGCATTGTAACCTCAGCATTGTGACCTCAGCAATAGGACCTCAGCAATAGGACCTCAGCAAAAGGACCTCATCATTGTGACCTCAGCAATATAACCTCAGCATTGTGACCTCAGCAATAGGACCTCAGCAATAGGACCTCAGCATTGTGACCTCAGAAAAAGGACCACAGCATTGTGACCTCAGCATTGTGACCTCAGCAATAGGACCTCAGCAATAGGACCTCAGCATTGTGACCTCAGCAATAGGACCTTAGCATGGTGACCTCAGCATTGTGACCTCAGCAATAGGACCTCAGCATTGTGACCTCAGCATTGCGACCTCAGCATTGTGACCTCAGCATTGTGACCTCAGCAATAGGACCTCAGCAACAGGACCTCAGCATAGTGACCTCAGCATTGTGACCTCAGCAATAGGACCTCAGCATTGTGACCTCAGCATTGTGACCTCAGCAATAGGACCTCAGCATTGTGACCTCAGCATTGTGACCTCAGCATTGGGACCTCAGCAATAGGACCTCACCATTGTGACCTCAGCTTTGGAACCTCAGCAATAGGACCTCAGCAACAGGACCTCAGCATTGTGACCTCAGCAATAGGACCTCAGCATTGTGACCTCAGCATTGAGACCTCAAAAGTAGGACCTCAGCATTGTGACGTCAGCAATAGGACCTCAGCATTGTGACCTCAGCATTGTGACCTCAGCAATAGGACCTCAGGAATAGGACCTCAGCATTGTGACCTCAGCACTGTGACCTCAGCATTGTGACATCAGCATTGTGACCTCAGCAATAAGACCTCAGAAACAGGACCTCAGCATTGTGACCTCAGCATTGGGACCTCAGCAATAGGACCTAAGCATTGTGACCTCAGCATTGTGACCTCAGCAATAGGACCTCAGCACTGTGACCTCAGCAATAGGATGTCAGCATTGTGACCTCAGCAACAGGACCTAAGCATAGTGACCTCAGCATTGTGACCTCAGCAATAGGACCTCAGCATTGTGACCTCAGCATTGTGACCTCAGCATTGTGACCTCAGCAATAGGACCTCAGCATTGTGACCTCAGCTTTGTGACCTCAGCAATAGAACCTCAGCATTGTGACCTCAGAATTGTGACCTCAGCATTGTGACCTCAGCATTGTGACCTCAGCAATAGGACCTCAGCATTGTGACCTCAGCATTGTGACCTCAGCAAGAGGACCTCAGCAATAGGACCTCAGCAACAGCACCTCAGCATTGTGACCTCAGCAATAGGACCTCAGCATTGTGACCTCAGCATTGAGACCTCAAAATAGGACCTCAGCATTGTGACGTCAGCAATAGGACCTCAGCATTGTGACCTCAGCAATAGGACCTCAGGAATAGGACCTCAGGAATAGGACCTCAGCATTGTGACCTCAGCACAGTGACCTCAGCATTGTGACCTCAGCATTGTGACCTCAGCAATAGGACCTCAGCATAGTGACCTCAGCATTGTGACCTCAGCAATAGGACCTCAGCATTGTGACCTCAGCATTTTGACCTCAGCATTGTGACCTCAGCAATAGGACCTCAGCATTGTGACCTCAGCTTTGTGACCTCAGCAATAGAACCTCAGCATTGTGACCTCAGAATTGTGACCTCAGCATTGTGACCTCACCATTGTGACCTCAGCAATAGGACCTCAGCAATAGGACCTCAGCAATAGGACCTCAGCATTGTGACATCAGCATTGTGACCTCAGCAATAGGACCTCAGCATTGTGATCTCAGCTTTGTGACCTCAGCATTGTGACCTCAGCATTGTGACCTAAGCAATAGGACCTCAGCAATAGGACCTCAGCATTGTGACCTCAGCATTGTGACCTCAGCAATAGGACCTCAGCAACAGGACCTCAGCACAGTGACCTCAGCATTGTGACCTCAGCAATAGGACCTCAGTATAGTGACCTCAGCATTGTGACCTCAGCATTGTGACATCAGCAATAGGACCTCAGCATTGTGACCTCAGCTTTGTGACCTCAGCAATAGGACCTCAGCATTGTGACCTCAGCATTGTGACCTCAGCATCAGGACCTCAGCAATAGGACCTCAGAAACAGGACCTCAGCATAGTGACCTCAGCATTGTGACCTCAGCAATAGGACCTCAGCAATAGGACCTCAGCATTGTGATCTCAGCATTGTGACCTCAGCATTGTGACCTCAGCATTGTGACCTCAGCAATAGGACCTCAGCATTGTGATCTCAGCTTTGTGACCTCAGCAGTA
Organism: Anas acuta; assembly: GCF_963932015.1. NCBI lineage: Eukaryota > Metazoa > Chordata > Aves > Anseriformes > Anatidae > Anas > Anas acuta. Next base: position 10,639,393 of record NC_089016.1, read on the forward strand.
GGACCTCAGCATTGTGACCTCAGCATTGTGACCTCAGCAGTAGGACCTCAGCAATAGGACCTCAGCATTGTGACCACAGCAATAGGACCTCAGCAAAAGGACCTCAGCATAGTGACCTCAGCATGAGGACCTCAGCAATAGGACCTCAGCATTGTGACCTCAGCATTGTGAACTCAGCAATAGGACCTCAGCATTGTGACCTCAGCATTTTTACCTCAGCATTGTGACCTCAGCATTGTGACCTCAGCAATAGGACCTCAGCAAAAGGACCTCAGCATTGTGACCTCAGCAATATAACCTCAGCATTGTGACCTCAGCATTGTGACCTCAGCAATAGGACCTCAGCATTGTGACCTCAGCTTTGTGACCTCAGCATTGTGACCTCAGCAATAGGACCTCAGCATTGTGACCTCAGCAATAGGACCTCACCTATAGGACCTCAGCATTGTGACCTCAGCAATAGGACCTCAGCAATAGGACCTCAGCATTGTGACCTCAGCAATAGGACCTCAGCATTGTGACCTCAGCATTGTGACCTCAGCAATAGGACCTTAGCATGGTGACCTCAGCATTGTGACCTCTGCAATAGGACCTCAGCATTGTGACCTCAGCATTGTGACCTCAGCATTGTGACCTCAGCAATAGGACCTCAGCATTGCGACCTCAGCATTGTGACCTCAGCAATAGGACCTCAGCATTGTGACCTCAGCATTGTGACCTCAGCAATAGGACCTCAGCAATAGGACCTCAGCATTGCGACCTCAGCATTGTGACCTCAGCATTGAGACCTCAAAAATAGGACCTCAGCATTGTGACGTCAGCAATAGGACCTCAGCATTGTGACCTCAGCATTGTGACCTCAGCACTGTGACCTCAGAAATAGGACCTCAGCACTGTGACCACAAAAATAGGACCTCAGCAATAGGACCTCAGCAATAGGACCTCAGCATTGTGACCTCAGCAATAGGACCTCAGCATTGTGACCTCAGCATTATGACCTCAGCAATAGGACCTCAGGAATAGGACCTCAGCATTGTGACCTCAGCACTGTGACCTCAGCATTGTGACCTCAGCAATAGGATGTCAGCATTGTGACCTCAGCAACAGGACCTAAGCATAGTGACCTGAGCATTGTGACCTCAGCAATAGGACCTCAGCATTGTGACCTCAGCATTGTGACCTCAGCATTGTGACCTCAGCAATAGGACCTCAGCATTGTGACCTCAGCTTTGTGACCTCAGCAATAGAACCTCAGCATTGTGACCTCAGAATTGTGACCTCAGCATTGTGACCTCAGCATTGTAACCTCAGCAATAGGACCTCAGCATTGTGACCTCAGCATTGTGACCTCAGCATTGTGACCTCAGCAAGAGGACCTCAGCAATAGGACCTCAGCAACAGCACCTCAGCATTTTGACCTCAGCAATAGGACCTCAGCACTGTGACCTCAGCATTGTGACCTCAGCATTGTGACCTCAGCAATAGGACCTCAGCATTGTGACCTCAGCTTTGTGACCTCAGCAATAGAACCTCAGCATTGTGACCTCAGAATTGTGACCTCAGCATTGTGACCTCAGCATTGTGACCTCAGCAATAGGACCTCAGTATTGTGACCTCAGCATTGTGACCTCAGCATTGTGACCTCAGCAATAGGACCTCAGCATTGTGACCTCAGCATTGTGACCTCAGCAAGAGGACCTCAGCAATAGGACCTCAGCAACAGCACCTCGGCATTGTGACCTCAGCAATAGGACCTCAGCATTGTGACCTCAGCATTGAGACCTCAAAATAGGACCTCAGCATTGTGACGTCAGCAATAGGACCTCAGCATTGTGACCTCAGCATTGTGACCTCAGCAATAGGACCTCAGGAATAGGACCTCAGCATTGTGACCTCAGCACAGTGACCTCAGCATTGTGACCTCAGCATTGTGACCTCAGCAATAGGACCTCAGCATAGTGACCTCAGCATTGTGACCTCAGCAATAGGACCTCAGCATTGTGACCTCAGCATTTTGACCTCAGCATTGTGACCTCAGCAATAGGACCTCAGCATTGTGACCTCAGCTTTGTGACCTCAGCAATAGAACCTCAGCATTGTGACCTCAGAATTGTGACCTCAGCATTGTGACCTCAGCATTGTGACCTCAGCAATAGGACATCAGCAATAGGACCTCAGCAATAGGACCTCAGCATTGTGACATCAGCATTGTGACCTCAGCAATAGGACCTCAGCATTGTGATCTCAGCTTTGTGACCTCAGCATTGTGACCTCAGCATTGTGACCTAAGCAATAGGACCTCAGCAATAGGACCTCAGCATTGTGACCTCAGCATTGTGACCTCAGCAATAGGACCTCAGCAACAGGACCTCAGCATAGTGACCTCAGCATTGTGAACTCAGCAATAGGACCTCAGTATTGTGACCTCAGCATTGTGACCTCAGCATTGTGACATCAGCAATAGGACCTCAGCATTGTGACCTCAGCTTTGTGACCTCAGCAATAGGACCTCAGCATTGTGACCTCAGCATTGTGACCTCAGCATCAGGACCTCAGCATTGTGACCTCAGAAACAGGACCTCAGCATAGTGACCTCAGCATTGTGACCTCAGAAATAGGACCTCAGCATTGTGACCTCAGCATTGTGACCTCAGCATTGTGACCTCAGCAATAGGACCTCAGCAATAGGACCTCAGCATTGTGACCTCAGCAATAGGACCTCAGCATTGTGATCTCAGCATTGTGACCTCAGCATTGTGACCTCAGCATTGTGACCTCAGCAATAGGACCTCAGCATTGTGATCTCAGTTTTGTGACCTCAGCAGTAGGACCTCAGCATTGTGACCTCAGCATTGTGACCTCAGCAGTAGGACCTCAGCAAAAGGACCTCAGCATAGTGACCTCAGCATTATGACCTCAGCAATAGGACCGCAGTATTGTGACCTCAGCATTGTGACCTCAGCATTGTGACATCAGCAATAGGACCTCAGCATGGTGACCTCAGCATTGTGACCTCAGCATTTTTACCTCAGCATTGTAACCTCAGCATTGTCACCTCAGCATGAGGACCTCAGCAATAGGACCTCAGCATTGTGACCTCAGCTTTGTGACCTCAGCAATAGAACCTCAGCATTGTGACCTCAGCATTGTGACCTCAGCAATAGGACCTCAGCAATAGGACCTCAGCATTGTGACCTCAGCTTTGTGACCTCAGCATTGTGATCTCAGCAATAGGACCTCAGCATTGTGACCTCAGCAATAGGACCTCACCAATAGGACCTCAGCATTGTGACCTCAGCAATAGGACCTCAGCAATAGGACCTCAGCATTGTGACCTCAGCAATAGGACCTCAGCATTGTGACCTCAGCAATAGGACCTTAGCATGGTGACATCAGCATTGTGACCTCTGCAATAGGACCTCAGCATTGTGACCTCAGCATTGTGACCTCAGCATTGTGACCTCAGCAATAGGACCTCAGCATTGCGACCTCAGCATTGTGACCTCAGCATTGAGACCTCAAAAATAGGACCTCAGCATTGTGACGTCAGCAATAGGACCTCAGCATTGTGACCTCAGCATTGTGACCTCAGCACTGTGACCTCAGAAATAGGACCTCAGCACTGTGACCACAAAAATAGGACCTCAGCAATAGGACCTCAGCAATAGGACCTCAGCATTATGACCTCAGCATTGTGACCTCAGCAATAGGACCTCAGCATTGTGACCTCAGCATTGTGACCTCAGCATTGTGACCTCAGCAATAGCACCTCAGCATTGTGACCTCAGCATTGGGACCTCAGTAATAGGACCTCAGCATGGTGACCTCAGCATTGTGACCTCTGCAATAGGACCTCAGCATTGTGACCTCAGCATTGTGACCTCAGCATTTTGACCTCAGCAATAGGACCTCAGCATTGCGACCTCAGCATTGTGACCTCAGCATTGTGACCTCAGCAATAAGACCTCAGCATTGCGAACTCAGCATTGCGACCTCAGATTTGCGACCTCAGCATTGTGACCTCTGCATTGAGACCTCAAAAATAGGACCTCAGCATTGTGACCTCAGCAATAGGACCTCAGCATTGTGACCTCAGCATTGTGACCTCAGCAATAGGACTTCAGCAATAGGACCTCAGCAATAGGACCTCAGCATTGTGACCTCAGCATTGGGACCTCAGCATTGGGACCTCAGCAATAGGACCTCAGCAATAGGACCTCAGCATTGTGACCTCAGAAATAGGACCTCAGCAATAGGACCTCAGCATTGTGACCTCAGCATTGTGACCTCAGCAATAGGACCTCAGCAATAGGACCTCAGGAATAGGACCTCAGCATTGTGACCTCAGCATTGTGACCTCAGCAATAGGACCTCAGCATTGTGACCTCAGCTTTGTGACCTCAGCAATAGGACCTCAGCATTGTGACCTCAGAATTGTGACCTCAGCAATAGGACCTCAGCAACAGGACCTCAGCATAGTGACCTCAGCATTGTGACCTCAGCAATAGGACCTCAGCATTGTGACCTCAGCATTGTGACCTCAGCAATAGGACCTCACCATTGTGACCTCAGCATTGGGACCTCAGTAATAGGACCTCAGCATGGTGACCTCAGCATTGTGACCTCAGCAATAGGACCTCAGCATTGTGACCTCAGCATTGTGACCTCAGCATTGTGACCTCAGCAATAGGACCTCAGCATTGCGACCTCAGCACTGTGACTTCAGCATTGTGACCTCAGCAATAAGACCTCAGCATTGCGAACTCAGCATTGCGACCTCAGCATTGCGACCTCAGCATTGTGACCTCAGCATTGAGACCTCAAAAATAGGACCTCAGCATTGTGACGTCAGCAATAGGACCTCAGCACTGTGACCTCAGCATTGTGACCTCAGCAATAGGACCTCAGCAATAGGACCTCAGCAAAAGGACCTCAGCATTGTGACCTCAGCAATATAACCTCAGCATTGTGACCTCAGCATTGTGACCTCAGCAATAGGACCTCAGCATTGTGACCTCAGCTTTGTGACCTCAGCATTGTGACCTCTGCAATAGGACCTCAGCATTGTGACCTCAGCAATAGGACCTCACCAATAGGACCTCAGCATTGTGACCTCAGAAAAAGGACCACAGCATTGTGACCTCAACATTGTGACCTCAGCATAGGACCTCAGCATTTTGACCTCAGCAATAGGACCTCAGCAATAGGACCTCAGCATTGTGACCTCAGCAATAGGACCTCAGCATTGTGACCTCAGCATTGTGACCTCAGCAATAGGACCTTAGCATGGTGACCTCAGCATTGTGACCTCTTCAATAGGACCTCAGCATTGTGACCTCAGCATTGTGACCTCAGCATTGTGACCTCAGCAATAGGACCTCAGCATTGCGACCTCAGCATTGTGACCTCAGCATTGAGACCTCAAAAATAGGACCTCAGCATTGTGACCTCAGCAATAGGACCTCAGCATTGCGACCTCAGCATTGTGACCTCAGCATTGTGACCTCAGCAATAGGACCTCAGCATTGCGACCTCAGCATTGTGACCTCAGCATTGAGACCTCAAAAATAGGACCTCAGCATTGTGACGTCAGCAATAGGACCTCAGCATTGTGACCTCAGCATTGTGACCTCAGCACTGTGACCTCAGCAATAGGACCTCAGCACTGTGACCACAAAAATAGGACCTCAGCAATAGGACCTCAGCAATAGGACCTCAGCATTATGACCTCAGCATTGTGACCTCAGCAATAGGACCTCAGCATTATGACCTCAGCATTGTGAACTCAGCAATAGGACCTCAGCAATAGGACCTCAGCATTGTGACCTCAGCATTGTGACCTCAGTAATAGGACCTCAGCATGGTGACCTCAGCATTGTGACCTCAGCATTGTGACCTCTGGAATAGGACCTCAGCATTGTGACCTCAGCATTGTGACCTCAGCATTGTGACGTCAGCAATAGGACCTCAGCATTGTGACCTCAGCATTGTGACCTCAGCAATAGGACTTCAGCAATAGGACCTCAGCAATAGGACCTCAGCATTGTGACCTCAGCATTGTGACCTCAGCATTGGGACCTCAGCAATAGGACCTCAGCAATAGGACCTCAGCATTGTGACCTCAGCAATAGGACCTAAGCAATAGGACCTCAGCATTGTGACCTCAGCAATAGGACCTCAGCAATAGGACCTCAGCAATAGGACCTCAGCAAAAGGACCTCAGCATTGTGACCTCAGCAATATAACCTCAGCATTGTGACCTCAGCATTGTGACCTCAGCAATAGGACCTCAGCATTGTGACCTCAGCTTTGTGACCTCAGCATTGTGACCTCAGCAATAGGACCTCACCAATAGGACCTCAGCATTGTGACCTCAGCATTTTTACCTCAGCATTGTAACCTCAGCATTGTGACCTCAGCAATAGGACCTCAGCAATAGGACCTCAGCAAATGGACCTCAGCATTGTGACCTCAACAATATAACCTCAGCATTGTGACCTCAGCATTGTGACCTCAGCAATAGGACCTCAGCATTGTGACCTCAGCTTTGAGACCTCAGCATTGTGACCTCTGCAATAGGACCTCAGCATTGTGACCTCAGCAATAGGACCTCACCAAGAGGACCTCAGCATTGTGACCTCAGAAAAAGGACCACAGCATTGTGACCTCAGCATTGTGACCTCAGCATAGGACCTCAGCATTGTGACCTCAGCAATAGGACCTCAGCAATAGGACCTCAGCATTGTGACCTCAGCAATAGGACCTCAGCATTGTGACCTCCGCATTGTGACCTCAGCAATAGGACCTTAGCATGGTGACCTCAGCATTGTGACCTCTGCAATAGGACCTCAGCATTGTGACCTCAGCATTGTGACCTCAGCATTGTGACCTCAGCAATAGGACCTCAGCATTGCGACATCAGCATTGTGACCTCAGCATTGAGACCTCAAAAATAGGACCTCAGCATTGTGACCTCAGCAATAGGACCTCAGCATTGCGACCTCAGCATTGTGACCTCAGCATTGGGACCTCAGCAATAGGACCTCAGCAATAGGACCTCAGCATTGTGACCTCAGCAATAGGACCTCAGCAATAGGACCTCAGCAATAGGACCTCAGCAAAAGGACCTCAGCATTGTGACCTCAGCAATATAACCTCAGCATTGTGACCTCAGCATTGTGACCTCAGCTTTGTGACCTCAGCATTGTGACCTCAGCAATAGGACCTCACCAATAGGACCTCAGCATTGTGACCTCAGCATTTTTACCTCAGCATTGTAACCTCAGCATTGTGACCTCAGCAATAGGACCTCAGCAATAGGACCTCAGCAAAAGGACCTCAGCATTGTGACCTCAACAATATAACCTCAGCATTGTGACCTCAGCATTGTGACCTCAGCAATAGGACCTCAGCATTGTGACCTCAGCTTTGTGACCTCAGCATTGTGACCTCTGCAATAGGACCTCAGCATTGTGACCTCAGCAATAGGACCTCACCAAGAGGACCTCAGCATTGTGACCTCAGAAAAAGGACCACAGCATTGTGACCTCAGCATTGTGACCTCAGCATAGGACCTCAGCATTGTGACCTCAGCAATAGGACCTCAGCAATAGGACCTCAGCATTGTGACCTCAGCAATAGGACCTCAGCATTGTGACCTCCGCATTGTGACCTCAGCAATAGGACCTTAGCATGGTGACCTCAGCATTGTGACCTCTGCAATAGGACCTCAGCATTGTGACCTCAGCATTGTGACCTCAGCATTGTGACCTCAGCAATAGGACCTCAGCATTGCGACATCAGCATTGTGACCTCAGCATTGAGACCTCAAAAATAGGACCTCAGCATTGTGACCTCAGCAATAGGACCTCAGCATTGCGACCTCAGCATTGTGACCTCAGCATTGTGACCTCAGCAATAGGACCTCAGCATTGCGACCACAGCATTGTGACCTCAGCATTGAGACCTCAAAAATAGGACCTCAGCATTGTGACGTCAGCAATAGGACCTCAGCATTGTGACCTCAGCATTGTGACCTCAGCACTGTGACCTCAGCAATAGGACCTCAGCACTGTGACCACAAAAATAGGACCTCAGCAATAGGACCTCAGCAATAGGACCTCAGCATTATGACCTCAGCATTGTGACCTCAGCAATAGGACCTCAGCATTGTGACCTCAGCATTGTGACCTCAGCATTGTGACCTCAGCAATAGGACCTCAGCATTGTGACCTCAGCATTGGGACCTCAGTAATAGGACCTCAGCATGGTGACCTCAGTATTGTGACGTCAGCAATAGGACCTCAGCATTGCGACCTCAGCATTGTGACCTCAGCATTGTGACCTCAGCAATAAGACCTCAGCATTGCGAACTCAGCATTGCGACCTCAGATTTGCGACCTCAGCATTGTGACCTCAGCATTGAGACCTCAAAAATAGGACCTCAGCATTGTGACGTCAGCAATAGGACCTCAGCATTGTGACCTCAGCATTGTGACCTCAGCAATAGGACCTCAGCAATAGGACCTCAGCAATAGGACCTCAGCAATAGGACCTCAGCATTGTGACCTCAGCAATAGGACCTCAGCAATAGGACCTCAGCAATAGGACCTCAGCATTGTGACCTCAGCATTGTGACCTCAGCAATAGGACCTCAGCATTGTGACCTCAGCTTTGTGACCTCAGAAATAGGACCTCAGCATTGTGACCTCAGCATTGTGACCTCAGCAATACGACCTCAGCAATAGGACCTCAGCATTGTGACCTCAGCATTGTGACCTGAGAAATAGAATCTCAGGAATAGGACCTCAGCACAGTGACCTCAGCATTGTGACCTCAGCAATAGGACTTCAGCAATAGGACCTCAGCAATAGGACCTCAGCATTGTGACCTCAGCATTGTGACCTCAGCAATAGGACCTCAGCATTGTGACCTCAGCTTTGTGACCTCAGCAATAGGACCTCAGCATTGTGACCTCAGAATTGTGACCTCAGCAATAGGACCTCAGCAACAGGACCTCAGCATAGTGACCTCAGCATTGTGACCTCAGCAATAGGACCTCAGCATTGTGACCTCAGCATTGTGACCTCAGCATTGGGACCTCAGCAATAGGACCTCACCATTGTGACCTCAGCTTTGGAACCTCAGCAATAGGACCTCAGCAACAGGACCTCAGCATTGTGACCTCAGCAATAGGACCTCAGCATTGTGACCTCAGCATTGAGACCTCAAAAGTAGGACCTCAGCATTGTGACGTCAGCAATAGGACCTCAGCATTGTGACCTCAGCATTGTGACCTCAGCAATAGGACCTCAGGAATAGGACCTCAGCATGGTGACCTCAGCATTGTGACCTCAGCAATAGGACCTCAGCATTGTGACCTCAGCATTGAGACCTCAAAAGTAGGACCTCAGCATTGTGACGTCAGCATTTTGACCTCAGCATTGTGACCTCAGCAATAGGACCTCAGCATTGTGACCTCAGCTTTGTGACCTCAGCAATAGAACCTCAGCATTGTGACCTCAGAATTGTGACCTCAGCATTGTGACCTCAGCATTGTGACCTCAGCAATAGGACCTCAGCAATAGGACCTCAGCAATAGGACCTCAGCATTGTGACCTCAGCATTGTGACCTCAGCAATAGGACCTCAGCATTGTGATCTCAGCTTTGTGACCTCAGCAGTAGGACCTCAGCATTGTGACCTCAGCAATAGGACCTCAGCAATAGGACCTCAGCATTGTGACCTCAGCATTGTGACCTCAGCAATAGGACCTCAGCATTGTGACCTCAGCATAGTGACCTCAGCATTGTGACCTCAGCAATAGGACCTCAGTATTGTGACCTCAGCATTGTGACCTCAGCATTGTGACATCAGCAATAGGACCTCAGCATTGTGACCTCAGCTTTGTGACCTCAGCAATAGGACCTCAGCATTGTGACCTCAGCATTGTGACCTCAGCATCAGGACCTCAGCAATAGGACCTCAGAAACAGGACCTCAGCATAGTGACCTCAGCATTGTGACCTCAGCAATAGGACCTCAGCATTGTGACCTCAGCATTGTGACCTCAGCATTGTGACCTCAGCAATAGAACCTCAGCATTGTGACCTCAGAATTGTGACCTCAGCATTGTGACCTCAGCATTGTGATCTCAGCAATAGGACCTCAGCAATAGAACCTCAGCAATAGGACCTCAGCATTGTGACCTCAGCATTGTGACCTCAGCAATAGGACCTCAGCATCGTGATCTCAGCTTTGTGACCTCAGCAGTAGGACCTCAGCATTGTGACCTCAGCAATAGGACCTCAGCAATAGGACCTCAGCATTGTGACCTCATCATTGTGACCTCAGCAATAGGACCTCAGCAACAGGACCTCAGCATAGTGACCTCAGCATTGTGACCTCAGCAATAGGACCTCAGTATTGTGACCTCAGCATTGTGACCTCAGCATTGTGACATCAGCAATAGGACCTCAGCATTGTGACCTCAGCTTTGTGACCTCAGCAATAGGACCTCAGCATTGTGACCTCAGCATTGTGACCTCAGCATCAGGACCTCAGCAATAGGACCTCAGAAACAGGACCTCAGCATAATGACCTCAGCATTGTGACCTAAGCAATAGGACCTCAGCATTGTGACCTCAGCATTGTGACCTCAGCAATAGGACCTCAGCAATAGGACCTCAGCAATAGGACCTCAGCATTGTGACCTCAGCAATAGGACCTCAGCATTGTGATCTCAGCATTGTGACCTCAGCATTGTGACCTCAGCATTGTGACCTCAGCAATGTGACCTCAGCATTGTGATCTCAGCTTTGTGACCTCAGCAGTAGGACCTCAGCATTGTGACCTCAGCATTGTGACCTCAGCAATAGGACCTCAGCAATAGGACCTCAGCATTGTGACCTCAACAATAGGACCTCAGCAAAAGGACCTCAGCATAGTGACCTCAGCATTATGACCTCAGCAATAGGACCGCAGTATTGTGACCTCAGCATTGTGACCTCAGCATTGTGACATCAGCAATAGGACCTCAGCATTGTGACGTCAGCATTTTTACCTCAGCATTGTAACCTCAGCATTGTGACCTCAGCATGAGGACCTCAGCTATAGGACCTCAGCATGGTGACCTCAGCATTGTGAACTCAGCAATAGGACCTCAGCATTGTAACCTCAGCATTGTGACCTCAGCAATAGGACCTCAGCAATAGGACCTCAGCAAAAGGACCTCAGCATTGTGACCTCAGCAATATAACCTCAACATTGTGACCTCAGCATTGTGACCTCAGCAATAGGACCTCAGCATTGTGACCTCAGCTTTGTGACCTCAGCATTGTGACCTCTGCAATAGGACCTCAGCATTGTGACCTCAGCAATAGGACCTCACCAATAGGACCTCAGCATTGTGACCTCAGAAAAAGGACCACAGCATTGTGACCTCAGCATTGTGACCTCAGCATAGGACCTCAGCATTGTGACCTCAGCAATAGGACCTCAGCATTGTGACCTCAGCATTGTGACCTCAGCAATAGGACCTCAGCATTGTGACCTCAGCATTGTGACCTCAGCATTGTGACCTCAGCAATAGGACCTCAGCATTGCGACCTCAGCATTGTGACCTCAGCATTGAGACCTCAAAAATAGGACCTCAGCATTGTGACCTCAGCAATAGGACCTCAGCATTGCGACCTCAGCATTGTGACCTCAGCATTGTGACCTCAGCAATAGGACCTCAGCATTGCGACCTCAGCATTGAGACCTCAGCATTGAGACCTCAAAAATAGGACCTCAGCATTGTGACGTCAGCAATAGGACCTCAGCATTGTGACCTCAGCATTGTGACCTCAGCATTGTGACCTCAGCATTGTGACCTCAGCAACAGGACCTCAGCATTGTGACCTCAGCAATAGGACCTCAGCATTGTGACCTCAGCATTGAGACCTCAAAATTAGGACCTCAGCATTGTGACGTCAGCAATAGGACCTCAGCATTGTGACCTCAGCATTGTGACCTCAGCAATAGGACCTCAGGAATAGGACCTCAGCATGGTGACCTCAGCATTGTGACCTCAGCAATAGGACCTCAGCATTGTGACCTCAGCATTGAGACCTCAAAAGTAGGACCTCAGCATTGTGACGTCAGCATTTTGACCTCAGCATTGTGACCTCAGCAATAGGACCTCAGCATTGTGACCTCAGCTTTGTGACCTCAGCAATAGAACCTCAGCATTGTGACCTCAGAATTGTGACCTCAGCATTGTGACCTCAGCATTGTGATCTCAGCAATAGGACCTCAGCAATAGGACCTCAGCAATAGGACCTCAGCATTGTGACCTCAGCATTGTGACCTCAGCAATAGGACCTCAGCATTGTGATCTCAGCTTTGTGACCTCAGCAGTAGGACCTCAGCATTGTGACCTCAGCAATAGGACCTCAGCAATAGGACCTCAGCATTGTGACCTCATCATTGTGACCTCAGCAATAGGACCTCAGCAACAGGACCTCAGCATAGTGACCTCAGCATTGTGACCTCAGCAATAGGACCTCAGTACTGTGACCTCAGCATTGTGACCTCAGCATTGTGACATCAGCAATAGGACCTCAGCATTGTGACCTCAGCTTTGTGACCTCAGCAATAGGACCTCAGCATTGTGACCTCAGCATTGTGACCTCAGCATCAGGACCTCAGCAATAGGACCTCAGCAATAGGACCTCAGCATAGTGACCTCAGCATTGTGACCTCAGCAATAGGACCTCAGCATTGTGACCTCAGCATTGTGACCTCAGCATTGTGACCTCAGCAATAGGACCTCAGCAATAGGACCTCAGCATTGTGACCTCAGCAATAGGACCTCAGCATTGTGATCTCAGCATTGTGACCTCAGCATTGTGACCTCAGCATTGTGACCTCAGCAATAGGACCTCAGCATTGTGATCTCAGCTTTGTGACCTCAGCATTGTGACCTCAGCATTGTGACCTCAGCATTGTGACCTCAGCAATAGGACCTCAGCAATAGGACCTCAGCATTGTGACCTAAGCAATAGGACCTCAGCAAAAGGACCTCAGCATAGTGACCTCAGCATTATGACCTCAGCAATAGGACCGCAGTATTGTGACCTCAGCTTTGTGACCTCAGCATTTTGACATCAGCAATAGGACCTCAGCATTGTGACGTCAGCATTTTTACCTCAGCATTGTAACCTCAGCATTGTGACCTCAGCATGAGGACCTCAGCAATAGGACCTCAGCATGGTGACCTCAGCATTGTGAACTCAGCAATAGGACCTCAGCATTGTGACCTCAGCATTTTTACCTCAGCATTGTAACCTCAGCATTGTGACCTCAGCAATAGGACCTCAGTAATAGGACCTCAGCAAAAGGACCTCAGCATTGTGACCTCAGCAATATAACCTCAACATTGTGACCTCAGCATTGTGACCTCAGCAATAGGACCTCAGCATTGTGACCTCAGCTTTGTGACCTCAGCATTGTGACCTCTGCAATAGGACCTCAGCATTGTGACCTCAGCAATAGGACCTCAGCAATAGGACCTCAGCATTGTGACCTCAGCATTGTGACCTCAGCAATAGGACCTCAGCATTGTGACCTCAGCATTGTGACCTCAGCATTGTGACCTCAGCAATAGGACCTCAGCATTGCGACCTCAGCATTGTGACCTCAGAATTGAGACCTCAAAAATAGGACCTCAGCATTGTGACCTCAGCAATAGGACCTCAGGATTGCGACCTCAGCATTGTGACCTCAGCATTGTGACCTCAGCAATAGGACCTCAGCATTGCGACCTCAGCATTGAGACCTCAGCATTGAGACCTCAAAAATAGGACCTCAGCATTGTGACGTCAGCAATAGGACCTCAGCATTGTGACCTCAGCATTGTGACCTCAGCATTGTGACCTCAGCATTGTGACCTCAGCAATAGGACCTCAGCATTGTGACCTCAGCATTGGGACCTCAGTAATAGGACCTCAGCATGGTGACCTCAGCATTGTGACCTCTGCAATAGGACCTCAGCATTGTGACCTCAGCATTGTGACCTCAGCATTGTGACCTCAGCAATAGGACCTCAGCATTGCGACCTCAGCATAGTGACCTCAGCATTGTGACCTCAGCAATAAGACCTCAGCATTGCGAACTCAGCATTGCGACCTCAGATTTGCGACCTCAGCATTGTGACCTCAGCATTGAGACCTCAAAAATAGGACCTCAGCATTGTGACGTCAGCAATAGGACCTCAGCATTGTGACCTCAGCATTGTGACCTCAGCAATAGGACTTCAGCAATAGGACCTCAGCAATAGGACCTCAGCATTGTGACCTCAGCATTGTGACCTCAGCATTGGGACCTCAGCAATAGGACCTCAGCAATAGGACCTCAGTATTGTGACCTCAGCAATAGGACCTCAGCAATAGGACCTCAGCATTGTGACCTCAGCAATAGGACCTCAGCAATAGGACCTCAGCAATAGGATCTCAGCATTGTGACCTCAGCATTGTGACCTCAGCAATAGGACCTCAGCAATAGGACCTCAGCTTTGTGACCTCAGCAATAGGACCTCAGCATTGTGACCTCAGAATTGTGACCTCAGCAATAGGACCTCAGCATTGCGACCTCAGCATTGTGACCTCAGCAATAAGACCTCAGCATTGTGACCTCAGCATTGTGACCTCAGCAACAGGACCTCAGCATAGTGACCTCAGCATTGTGACCTCAGCATTGTGACCTCAGCAATAGGACCTCAGCATTGCGACCTCAGCACTGTGACCTCAGCATTGTGACCTCAGCAATAAGACCTCAGCATTGCGAACTCAGCATTGCGACCTCAGCATTGCGACCTCAGCATTGTGACCTCAGCATTGAGACCTCAAAAATAGGACCTCAGCATTGTGACGTCAGCAATAGGACCTCAGCACTGTGACCTCAGCATTGTGACCTCAGCAATAGGACCTCAGCAATAGGACCTCAGCAATAAGACCTCAGGATTGTGACCTCAGCAATAGGACCTCAGCAATAGGACCTCAGCAATAGGACCTCAGCATTGTGACCTCAGCATTGTGACCTCAGCAATAGGACCTCAGCAATAGGACCTCAGCATTGTGACCTCAGCATTGTGACCTGAGAAATAGAATCTCAGGAATAGGACCTCAGCACTGTGACCTCAGCATTGTGACCTCAGCAATAGGACTTCAGCAATAGGACCTCAGCAATAGGACCTTAGCATTGTGACCTCAGCATTGTGACCTCAGCATTGTGACCTCAGCAATAGGACCTCAGCATTGTGACCTCAGCTTTGTGACCTCAGCAATAGGACCTCAGCATTGTGACCTCAGAATTGTGACCTCAGCAATAGGACCTCAGCAACAGGACCTCAGCATAGTGACCTCAGCATTGTGACCTCAGCAATAGGACCTCAGCATTGTGACCTCAGCAATAGGACCTCACCATTGTGACCTCAGCTTTGGAACCTCAGCAATAGGACCTCAGCAACAGGACCTCAGCATTGTGACCTCAGCAATAGGACCTCAGCATTGTGACCTCAGCATTGAGACCTCAAAAGTAGGACCTCAGCATTGTGACGTCAGCAATAGGACCTCAGCATTGTGACCTCAGCATTGTGACCTCAGCAATAGGACCTCAGGAATAGGACCTCAGCATTCTGACCTCAGCACTGTGACCTCAGCATTGTGACATCAGCATTGTGACCTCAGCATTCTGACCTCAGCATTGTGACCTCAGCATTTTGACCTCAGCATTGGGACCTCAGCAATAGGACCTCAGCACTGTGACCTCAGCAATAGGACCTCAGCATTGTGACCTCAGCAACAGGACCTAAGCATAGTGACCTCAGCATTGTGACCTCAGCAATAGGACCTCAGCATGGTGACCTCAGCATTGTGACCTCTGCAATAGGACCTCAGCATTGTGACCTCAGCATTGTGACCTCAGCATTGTGACCTCAGCAATAGGACCTCAGCATTGCGACCTCAGCATAGTGACCTCAGCATTGTGACCTCAGCAATAAGACCTCAGCATTGTGACCTCAGCATTGAGACCTCAAAATTAGGACCTCAGCATTGTGACGTCAGCAATAGGACCTCAGCATTGTGACCTCAGCATTGTGACCTCAGCAATAGGACCTCAGGAATAGGACCTCAGCATGGTGACCTCAGCATTGTGACCTCAGCAATAGGACCTCAGCATTGTGACCTCAGCATTGAGACCTCAAAAGTAGGACCTCAGCATTGTGACGTCAGCATTTTGACCTCAGCATTGTGACCTCAGCAATAGGACCTCAGCATTGTGACCTCAGCTTTGTGACCTCAGCAATAGAACCTCAGCATTGTGACCTCAGAATTGTGACCTCAGCATTGTGACCTCAGCATTGTGATCTCAGCAATAGGACCTCAGCAATAGGACCTCAGCAATAGGACCTCAGCATTGTGACCTCAGCATTGTGACCTCAGCAATAGGACCTCAGCAATAGGACCTCAGCATTGTGACCTCATCATTGTGACCTCAGCAATAGGACCTCAGCAACAGGACCTCAGCATAGTGACCTCAGCATTGTGACCTCAGCAATAGGACCTCAGTATTGTGACCTCAGCATTGTGACCTCAGCATTGTGACATCAGCAATAGGACCTCAGCATTGTGACCTCAGCTTTGTGACCTCAGCAATAGGACCTCAGCATTGTGACCTCAGCATTGTGACCTCAGCATCAGGACCTCAGCAATAGGACCTCAGCAATAGGACCTCAGCATAGTGACCTCAGCATTGTGACCTCAGCAATAGGACCTCAGCATTGTGACCTCAGCATTGTGACCTCAGCATTGTGACCTCAGCAATAGTACCTCAGCAATAGGACCTCAGCATTGTGACCTCAGCAATAGGACCTCAGCATTGTGATCTCAGCATTGTGACCTCAGCATTGTGACCTCAGCATTGTGACCTCAGCAATAGGACCTCAGCATTGTGATCTCAGCTTTGTGACCTCAGCATTGTGACCTCAGCATTGTGACCTCAGCATTGTGACCTCAGCAATAGGACCTCAGCAATAGGACCTCAGCATTGTGACCTAAGCAATAGGACCTCAGCAAAAGGACCTCAGCATAGTGACCTCAGCATTATGACCTCAGCAATAGGACCGCAGTATTGTGACCTCAGCTTTGTGACCTCAGCATTTTGACATCAGCAATAGGACCTCAGCATTGTGACGTCAGCATTTTTACCTCAGCATTGTAACCTCAGCATTGTGACCTCAGCATGAGGACCTCAGCAATAGGACCTCAGCATGGTGACCTCAGCATTGTGAACTCAGCAATAGGACCTCAGCATTGTGACCTCAGCATTTTTACCTCAGCATTGTAACCTCAGCATTGTGACCTCAGCAATAGGACCTCAGTAATAGGACCTCAGCAAAAGGACCTCAGCATTGTGACCTCAGCAATATAACCTCAACATTGTGACCTCAGCATTGTGACCTCAGCAATAGGACCTCAGCATTGTGACCTCAGCTTTGTGACCTCAGCATTGTGACCTCTGCAATAGGACCTCAGCATTGTGACCTCAGCAATAGGACCTCAGCAATAGGACCTCAGCATTGTGACCTCAGCATTGTGACCTCAGCAATAGGACCTCAGCATTGTGACCTCAGCATTGTGACCTCAGCATTGTGACCTCAGCAATAGGACCTCAGCATTGCGACCTCAGCATTGTGACCTCAGAATTGAGACCTCAAAAATAGGACCTCAGCATTGTGACCTCAGCAATAGGACCTCAGGATTGCGACCTCAGCATTGTGACCTCAGCATTGTGACCTCAGCAATAGGACCTCAGCATTGCGACCTCAGCATTGAGACCTCAGCATTGAGACCTCAAAAATAGGACCTCAGCATTGTGACGTCAGCAATAGGACCTCAGCATTGTGACCTCAGCATTGTGACCTCAGCAACAGGACCTCAGCATTGTGACCTCAGCAATAGGACCTCAGCATTGTGACCTCAGCATTGGGACCTCAGTAATAGGACCTCAGCATGGTGACCTCAGCATTGTGACCTCTGCAATAGGACCTCAGCATTGTGACCTCAGCATTGTGACCTCAGCATTGTGACCTCAGCAATAGGACCTCAGCATTGCGACCTCAGCATAGTGACCTCAGCATTGTGACCTCAGCAATAAGACCTCAGCATTGCGAACTCAGCATTGCGACCTCAGATTTGCGACCTCAGCATTGTGACCTCAGCATTGAGACCTCAAAAATAGGACCTCAGCATTGTGACGTCAGCAATAGGACCTCAGCATTGTGACCTCAGCATTGTGACCTCAGCAATAGGACTTCAGCAATAGGACCTCAGCAATAGGACCTCAGCATTGTGACCTCAGCATTGTGACCTCAGCATTGGGACCTCAGCAATAGGACCTCAGCAATAGGACCTCAGCATTGTGACCTCAGCAATAGGACCTCAGCAATAGGACCTCAGCATTGTGACCTCAGCAATAGGACCTCAGCAATAGGACCTCAGCAATAGGATCTCAGCATTGTGACCTCAGCATTGTGACCTCAGCAATAGGACCTCAGCAATAGGACCTCAGCTTTGTGACCTCAGCAATAGGACCTCAGCATTGTGACCTCAGAATTGTGACCTCAGCAATAGGACCTCAGCATTGCGACCTCAGCATTGTGACCTCAGCAATAAGACCTCAGCATTGTGACCTCAGCATTGTGACCTCAGCAACAGGACCTCAGCATAGTGACCTCAGCATTGTGACCTCAGCATTGTGACCTCAGCAATAGGACCTCAGCATTGCGACCTCAGCACTGTGACCTCAGCATTGTGACCTCAGCAATAAGACCTCAGCATTGCGAACTCAGCATTGCGACCTCAGCATTGCGACCTCAGCATTGTGACCTCAGCATTGAGACCTCAAAAATAGGACCTCAGCATTGTGACGTCAGCAATAGGACCTCAGCACTGTGACCTCAGCATTGTGACCTCAGCAATAGGACCTCAGCAATAAGACCTCAGGATTGTGACCTCAGCAATAGGACCTCAGCAATAGGACCTCAGCAATAGGACCTCAGCATTGTGACCTCAGCATTGTGACCTCAGCAATAGGACCTCAGCAATAGGACCTCAGCATTGTGACCTCAGCATTGTGACCTGAGAAATAGAATCTCAGGAATAGGACCTCAGCACTGTGACCTCAGCATTGTGACCTCAGCAATAGGACTTCAGCAATAGGACCTCAGCAATAGGACCTTAGCATTGTGACCTCAGCATTGTGACCTCAGCATTGTGACCTCAGCAATAGGACCTCAGCATTGTGACCTCAGCTTTGTGACCTCAGCAATAGGACCTCAGCATTGTGACCTCAGAATTGTGACCTCAGCAATAGGACCTCAGCAACAGGACCTCAGCATAGTGACCTCAGCATTGTGACCTCAGCAATAGGACCTCAGCATTGTGACCTCAGCATTGTGACCTCAGCAATAGGACCTCACCATTGTGACCTCAGCTTTGGAACCTCAGCAATAGGACCTCAGCAACAGGACCTCAGCATTGTGACCTCAGCAATAGGACCTCAGCATTGTGACCTCAGCATTGAGACCTCAAAAGTAGGACCTCAGCATTGTGACGTCAGCAATAGGACCTCAGCATTGTGACCTCAGCATTGTGACCTCAGCAATAGGACCTCAGGAATAGGACCTCAGCATTCTGACCTCAGCACTGTGACCTCAGCATTGTGACATCAGCATTGTGACCTCAGCATTCTGACCTCAGCATTGTGACCTCAGCATTTTGACCTCAGCATTGGGACCTCAGCAATAGGACCTCAGCACTGTGACCTCAGCAATAGGACCTCAGCATTGTGACCTCAGCAACAGGACCTAAGCATAGTGACCTCAGCATTGTGACCTCAGCAATAGGACCTCAGCATGGTGACCTCAGCATTGTGACCTCTGCAATAGGACCTCAGCATTGTGACCTCAGCATTGTGACCTCAGCATTGTGACCTCAGCAATAGGACCTCAGCATTGCGACCTCAGCATAGTGACCTCAGCATTGTGACCTCAGCAATAAGACCTCAGCATTGCGAACTCAGCATTGCGACCTCAGATTTGCGACCTCAGCATTGTGACCTCAGCATTGAGACCTCAAAAATAGGACCTCAGCATTGTGACGTCAGCAATAGGACCTCAGCATTGTGACCTCAGCATTGTGACCTCAGCAATAGGACTTCAGCAATAGGACCTCAGCAATAGGACCTCAGCATTGTGACCTCAGCATTGTGACCTCAGCATTGGGACCTCAGCAATAGTACCTCAGCAATAGGACCTCAGCATTGTGACCTCAGCAATAGGACCTCAGCAATAGGACCTCAGCAATAGGATCTCAGCATTGTGACCTCAGCATTGTGACCTCAGCAATAGGACCTCAGCATTGTGACCTCATCTTTGTGACCTCAGCAATAGGACCTCAGCATTGTGACCTCAGAATTGTGACCTCAGCAATAGGACCTCAGCAACAGGACCTCAGCATAGTGACCTCAGCATTGTGACCTCAGCAATAGGACCTCAGCATTGTGACCTCAGCATTGTGACCTCAGCATTGTGACCTCAGCAATAGGACCTCACCATTGTGACCTCAGCAATAGGACCTCAGCATTGTGACCTCAGCATTGTGACCTCAGCATTGTGACCTCAGCAATAGGACCTCAGCATTGCGACCTCAGCACTGTGACCTCAGCATTGTGACCTCAGCAATAAGACCTCAGCATTGCGAACTCAGCATTGCGACCTCAGCATTGCGACCTCAGCATTGTGACCTCAGCATTGAGACCTCAAAAATAGGACCTCAGCATTGTGACGTCAGCAATAGGACCTCAGCACTGTGACCTCAGCATTGTGACCTCAGCAATAGGACCTCAGCAATAGGACCTCAGCAATAAGACCTCAGGATTGTGACCTCAGCAATAGGACCTCAGCAATAGGACCTCAGCAATAGGACCTCAGCATTGTGACCTCAGCATTGTGACCTCAGCAATAGGACCTCAGCAATAGGACCTCAGCAATAGGACCTCAGCATTGTGACCTCAGCATTGTGACCTGAGAAATAGAATCTCAGGAATAGGACCTCAGCACTGTGACCTCAGCATTGTGACCTCAGCAATAGGACTTCAGCAATAGGACCTCAGCAATAGGTCCTCAGCATTGTGACCTCAGCATTGTGACCTCAGCATTGTGACCTCAGCAATAGGACCTCAGCATTGTGACCTCAGCTTTGTGACCTCAGCAATAGGACCTCAGCATTGTGACCTCAGAATTGTGACCTCAGCAATAGGACCTCAGCAACAGGACCTCAGCATAGTGACCTCAGCATTGTGACCTCAGCAATAGGACCTCAGCATTGTGACCTCAGCATTGTGACCTCAGCATTGTGACCTCAGCAATAGGACCTCACCATTGTGACCTCAGCTTTGGAACCTCAGCAATAGGACCTCAGCAACAGGACCTCAGCATTGTGACCTCAGCAATAGGACCTCAGCATTGTGACCTCAGCATTGAGACCTCAAAAGTAGGACCTCAGCATTGTGACGTCAGCAATAGGACCTCAGCATTGTGACCTCAGCATTGTGACCTCAGCAATAGGACCTCAGGAATAGGACCTCAGCATGGTGACCTCAGCATTGTGACCTCAGCAATAGGACCTCAGCATTGTGACCTCAGCATTGAGACCTCAAAAGTAGGACCTCAGCATTGTGACGTCAGCAATAGGACCTCAGCATTGTGACCTCAGCATTGTGACCTCAGCAATAGGACCTCAGGAATAGGACCTCAGAATTGTGACCTCAGCACTGTGACCTCAGCATTGTGACATCAGCATTGTGACCTCTGCAATAGGACCTCAGCATTGTGACCTCAGCATTTTGACCTCAGCATTGGGACCTCAGCAATAGGATGTCAGCATTGTGACCTCAGCAACAGGACCTAAGCATAGTGACCTCAGCATTGTGACCTCAGCAATAGGACCTCAGCATTGTGACCTCAGCATTGTGACCTCAGCATTGTGACCTCAGCAATAGGACCTCAGCATTGTGACCTCAGCTTTGTGACCTCAGCAATAGAACCTCAGCATTGTGACCTCAGAATTGTGACCTCAGCATTGTGACCTCAGCATTGTGACCTCAGCAATAGGACCTCAGTATTGTGACCTCAGCATTGTGACCTCAGCATTGTGACCTCAGCAATAGGACCTCAGCATTGTGACCTCAGCATTGTGACCTCAGCAAGTGGACCTCAGCAATAGGACCTCAGCAACAGCACCTCAGCATTGTGACCTCAGCAATAGGACCTCAGCATTGTGACCTCAGCATTGTGACCTCAGCATTGAGACCTCAAAATAGGACCTCAGCATTGTGACGTCAGCAATAGGACCTCAGCATTGTGACCTCAGCATTGTGACCTCAGCAATAGGACCTCAGGAATAGGACCTCAGCATTGTGACCTCAGCAATAGGACCTCAGCATTGTGACCTCAGCATTGTGACCACAGCAATAGGACCTCAGCATTGTGACCTCAGCATTTTGACCTCAGCATTGTGACCTCAGCATTGTGACCTCAGCAATAGGACCTCAGCATTGTGACCTCAGAATTGTGACCTCAGCATTGTGACCTCAGCATTGTGACCTCAGCAATAGGACCTCAGCAATAGGACCTCAGCAATAGGACCTCAGCATTGTGACCTCAGCATTGTGACCTCAGCAATAGGACCTCAGCATTGTGATCTCAGCTTTGTGACCTCAGCAGTAGGACCTCAGCATTGTGACCTCAACATTGTGACCTCAGCAATAGGACCTCAGCAATAGGACCTCAGCATTGTGTCCTCAGCATTGTGACCTCAGCAATAGGACCTCAGCAACAGGACCTCAGCATAGTGACCTCAGCATTGTGACCTCAGCAATAGGACCTCAGTATTGTGACCTCAGGATTGTGACCTCAGCATTGTGACATCAGCAATAGGACCTCAGCATTGTGACCTCAGCTTTGTGACCTCAGCAATAGGACCTCAGCATTGTGACCTCAGCATTGTGACCTCAGCATCAGGACCTCAGCAATAGGACCTCAGAAACAGGACCTCAGCATAGTGACCTCAGCATTGTGACCTCAGCAATAGGACCTCAGCATTGTGACCTCAGCATTGTGACCTCAGCATTGTGACCTCAGCAATAGGACCTCAGCAATAGGACCTCAGCATTGTGACCTCAGCAATAGGACCTCAGCATTGTGATCTCAGCATTGTGACCTCAGCATTGTGACCTCAGCATTGTGACCTCAGCAATAGGACCTCAGCATTGTGATCTCAGCTTTGTGACCTCAGCAGTAGGACCTCAGCATTGTGACCTCAGCATTGTGACCTCAGCAATAGGACCTCAGCAATAGGACCTCAGCATTGTGACCTCAGCAATAGGACCTCAGCAAAAGGACCTCAGCATTGTGACCTCAGCATTGTGACCTCAGCACTGTGACGTCAGCATTTTTACCTCAGCATTGTAACCTCAGCATTGTGACCTCAGCAATAGGACCTCAGCAAAAGGACCTCAGCATTGTGACCTCAGCAATAGGACCTCAGCAAAAGGACCTCAGCATTGTGACCTCAGCAAAAGGACCTTAGCATTGTGACCTCAGCATTGTTACCTCAGCAATAGGACCTCACCAATAGGACCTCAGCATTGTGACCTCAGAAAAAGGACCACAGCATTGTGACCTCAGCATAGGACCTCAGCATTGTGACCTCAGCAATAGGACCTCAGCAATAGGACCTCAGCATTGTGACCTCAGCAATAGGACCTCAGCATTGTGACCTCAGCATTGTGACCTCAGCAATAGGACCTCAGCATGGTGACCTTAGCATTGTGACCTCTGCAATAGGACCTCAGCATTGTGACCTCAGCATTGTGACCTCAGCATTGTGACCTCAGCAATAGGACCTCAGCATTGCGACCTCAGCATTGTGACCTCAGCATTGTGACCTCAGAAATAGGACCTCAGCATTGCGAACTCAGCACTGCGACCTCAGCATTGCGACCTCAGCATTCTGACCTCAGCATTGAGACCTCAAAAATAGGACCTCAGCATTGTGACGTCAGCAATAGGACCTCAGCATTGTGACCTCAGCATTGTGACCTCAGCACTGTGACCTCAGAAATAGGACCTCAGCACTGTGACCACAGCAATAGGACCTCAGCAATAGGACCTCAGCAATAGGACCTCAGCATTATGACCTCAGCATTGTGACCTCAGCAATAGGACCTCAGCATTGTGACCTCAGCATTGTGACCTCAGAATTGTGACCTCAAAAATAGGACCTCAGCATTGTGACCTCAGCATTGTGACCTCAGCAATAGGACCTCAGCAATAGGACCTCAGCATTGTGACCTCAGCAATAGGACCTCAGCATTGTGACCTCAGCATTGTGACCTCAGTAATAGGACCTCAGCATGGTGACCTCAGCATTGTGACCTCTGCAATAGGACCTCAGCATTGTGACCTCAGCATTGTGACCTCAGCATTGTGACCTCAGTAATAGGACCTCAGCATTGCGACCTCAGCATTGTGACCTCAGAATTGTGACCTCAGCAATAAGACCTCAGCATTGCGAACTCAGCATTGCGACCTAAGCATTGCGACCTCAGCATTGTGACCTCAGCATTGAGACCTCAAAAATAGGACCTCAGCATTGTGACGTCAGCAATAGGACCTCAGCATTGTGACCTCAGCATTGTGACCTCTGAAATAGAATCTCAGCAATAGGACCTCAGCACTGTGACCTCAGCATTGTGACCTCAGCAATAGGACTTCAGCAATAGGACCTCAGCAATAGGACCTCAGCATTGTGACCTCAGCATTGTGACCTCAGCATTGGGACCTCAACAATAGGACCTCAGCAAAAGGACCTCAGCATTGTGACCTCAGCAATAGGACCTCAGAAATAGGACCTCAGCAATAGGACCTCAGCATTGTGACCTCAGCATTGTGACTTCAGCAATAGGACCTCAGCATTGTGACCTCAGCAAGAGGACCTCAGCGTAGTACCTCAGCATTGTGACATCAGCGTAGTACCTCAGCATTGTGACCTCAGCATTGTGACCTCAGCATTGTGACCTCAGCAATAGGACCTCGGCATTGTGACCTCAGCATTGTGACCTCAGCAACAGGACCTCAGCATTGTGACCTCAGCATTGTGACCTCAGCAATAGGACCTCAGCATTGTGACCTCAGCATTGTGACATCAGCAATAGGACCTCAGCAATAGGACCTCAGCATTGTGACCTCAGCAATAGGACCTCAGCATTGTGACCTCAGCAAGAGGACCTGAGCGTAGGACCTCAGCATTGTGACCTCAGCAATAGGACCTCAGCATAGGACCTCAGCATTGTGACCTCAGCAATAGGACCTCAGAAATGGGACCTCAGCAACAGGACCTCAGCATTGTGACCTCAGCAAAAGGACCTCAGCATTGTGACCTCAGCATTGTGACCTCAGCATTGTGACCTCAGCATGAGGACCTCAGCAATAGGACGTCAGCATTGTGACCTCAGCATTGGGACGTCAGCAATAGGACCTCAGCATTGTGACCTCAGCATTGTGACCTCAGCATTGTGACCTCAGCAATAGGACCTCAGCAATAGGACCTCAGCATTGTAACCTCAGCATTGTGACCTCAGCAAGAGGACCTCAGCATTGTGACCTCAGCAATAGGACCTCAGCAATAGGACCTCAGCAATAGGACCTCAGCATTGTGACCTCAGCAATAGGACCTCAGCATTGTGACCTCAGCATTGTGACCTCAGCAATAGGACCTCAGTATTGTGACCTCAGCTTTGTGAACTCAGCAATAGGACCTCAGCATTGTGACCTCAGCATTGTGACCTCAGCAATAGGACCTCAGCATTGTGACCTCAGCATTGTGACCTCAGCATTGTGACCTCAGCAATAGGACCTCAGCATTGTGACCTCAGCTTTGTGACCTCAGCAATAGGACCTCAGCATTGTGACCTCAGAATTGTGACCTCAGCAATAGGACCTCAGCAACAGGACCTCAGCATAGTGACCTCAGCATTGTGACCTCAGCAATAGGACCTCAGCATTGTGACCTCAGCATTGTGACCTCAGCAATAGGACCTCACCATTGTGACCTCAGCTTTGGAACCTCAGCAATAGGACCTCAGCAACAGGACCTCAGCATTGTGACCTCAGCAATAGGACCTCAGCATTGTGACCTCAGCATTGAGACCTCAAAAGTAGGACCTCAGCATTGTGACGTCAGCAATAGGACCTCAGCATTGTGACCTCAGCATTGTGACCTCAGCAATAGGACCTCAGGAATAGGACCTCAGCATTCTGACCTCAGCACTGTGACCTCAGCATTGTGACATCAGCATTGTGACCTCAGCATTCTGACCTCAGCATTGTGACCTCAGCATTTTGACCTCAGCATTGGGACCTCAGCAATAGGACCTCAGCACTGTGACCTCAGCAATAGGACCTCAGCATTGTGACCTCAGCAACAGGACCTAAGCATAGTGACCTCAGCATTGTGACCTCAGCAATAGGACCTCAGCATGGTGACCTCAGCATTGTGACCTCTGCAATAGGACCTCAGCATTGTGACCTCAGCATTGTGACCTCAGCATTGTGACCTCAGCAATAGGACCTCAGCATTGCGACCTCAGCATAGTGACCTCAGCATTGTGACCTCAGCAATAAGACCTCAGCATTGCGAACTCAGCATTGCGACCTCAGATTTGCGACCTCAGCATTGTGACCTCAGCATTGAGACCTCAAAAATAGGACCTCAGCATTGTGACGTCAGCAATAGGACCTCAGCATTGTGACCTCAGCATTGTGACCTCAGCAATAGGACTTCAGCAATAGGACCTCAGCAATAGGACCTCAGCATTGTGACCTCAGCATTGTGACCTCAGCATTGGGACCTCAGCAATAGGACCTCAGCAATAGGACCTCAGCATTGTGACCTCAGCAATAGGACCTCAGCAATAGGACCTCAGCAATAGGATCTCAGCATTGTGACCTCAGCATTGTGACCTCAGCAATAGGA
The DNA here is from genome assembly GCF_963932015.1 of Anas acuta. Classification (NCBI taxonomy): domain Eukaryota; kingdom Metazoa; phylum Chordata; class Aves; order Anseriformes; family Anatidae; genus Anas; species Anas acuta. The sequence continues at coordinate 10,666,531 of NC_089016.1, forward strand.
CCTCAGCATTGTGACCTCATCTTTGTGACCTCAGCAATAGGACCTCAGCATTGTGACCTCAGAATTGTGACCTCAGCAATAGGACCTCAGCAACAGGACCTCAGCATAGTGACCTCAGCATTGTGACCTCAGCAATAGGACCTCAGCATTGTGACCTCAGCATTGTGACCTCAGCATTGTGACCTCAGCAATAGGACCTCACCATTGTGACCTCAGCAATAGGACCTCAGCATTGTGACCTCAGCATTGTGACCTCAGCATTGTGACCTCAGCAATAGGACCTCAGCATTGAGACCTCAGCACTGTGACCTCAGCATTGTGACCTCAGCAATAAGACCTCAGCATTGCGAACTCAGCATTGCGACCTCAGCATTGCGACCTCAGCATTGTGACCTCAGCATTGAGACCTCAAAAATAGGACCTCAGCATTGTGACGTCAGCAATAGGACCTCAGCACTGTGACCTCAGCATTGTGACCTCAGCAATAGGACCTCAGCAATAGGACCTCAGCAATAAGACCTCAGGATTGTGACCTCAGCAATAGGACCTCAGCAATAGGACCTCAGCAATAGGACCTCAGCATTGTGACCTCAGCATTGTGACCTCAGCAATAGGACCTCAGCAATAGGACCTCAGCAATAGGACCTCAGCATTGTGACCTCAGCATTGTGACCTGAGAAATAGAATCTCAGGAATAGGACCTCAGCACTGTGACCTCAGCATTGTGACCTCAGCAATAGGACTTCAGCAATAGGACCTCAGCAATAGGTCCTCAGCATTGTGACCTCAGCATTGTGACCTCAGCATTGTGACCTCAGCAATAGGACCTCAGCATTGTGACCTCAGCTTTGTGACCTCAGCAATAGGACCTCAGCATTGTGACCTCAGAATTGTGACCTCAGCAATAGGACCTCAGCAACAGGACCTCAGCATAGTGACCTCAGCATTGTGACCTCAGCAATAGGACCTCAGCATTGTGACCTCAGCATTGTGACCTCAGCATTGTGACCTCAGCAATAGGACCTCACCATTGTGACCTCAGCTTTGGAACCTCAGCAATAGGACCTCAGCAACAGGACCTCAGCATTGTGACCTCAGCAATAGGACCTCAGCATTGTGACCTCAGCATTGAGACCTCAAAAGTAGGACCTCAGCATTGTGACGTCAGCAATAGGACCTCAGCATTGTGACCTCAGCATTGTGACCTCAGCAATAGGACCTCAGGAATAGGACCTCAGCATGGTGACCTCAGCATTGTGACCTCAGCAATAGGACCTCAGCATTGTGACCTCAGCATTGAGACCTCAAAAGTAGGACCTCAGCATTGTGACGTCAGCAATAGGACCTCAGCATTGTGACCTCAGCATTGTGACCTCAGCAATAGGACCTCAGGAATAGGACCTCAGAATTGTGACCTCAGCACTGTGACCTCAGCATTGTGACATCAGCATTGTGACCTCTGCAATAGGACCTCAGCATTGTGACCTCAGCATTTTGACCTCAGCATTGGGACCTCAGCAATAGGACTTCAGCACTGTGACCTCAGCAATAGGATGTCAGCATTGTGACCTCAGCAACAGGACCTAAGCATAGTGACCTCAGCATTGTGACCTCAGCAATAGGACCTCAGCATTGTGACCTCAGCATTGTGACCTCAGCATTGTGACCTCAGCAATAGGACCTCAGCATTGTGACCTCAGCTTTGTGACCTCAGCAATAGAACCTCAGCATTGTGACCTCAGAATTGTGACCTCAGCATTGTGACCTCAGCATTGTGACCTCAGCAATAGGACCTCAGTATTGTGACCTCAGCATTGTGACCTCAGCATTGTGACCTCAGCAATAGGACCTCAGCATTGTGACCTCAGCATTGTGACCTCAGCAAGTGGACCTCAGCAATAGGACCTCAGCAACAGCACCTCAGCATTGTGACCTCAGCAATAGGACCTCAGCATTGTGACCTCAGCATTGTGACCTCAGCATTGAGACCTCAAAATAGGACCTCAGCATTGTGACCTCAGCAATAGGACCTCAGCATTGTGACCTCAGCTTTGTGACCTCAGCAATAGGACCTCAGCATTGTGACCTCAGAATTGTGACCTCAGCAATAGGACCTCAGCAACAGGACCTCAGCATAGTGACCTCAGCATTGTGACCTCAGCAATAGGACCTCAGCATTGTGACCTCAGCATTGTGACCTCAGCAATAGGACCTCACCATTGTGACCTCAGCTTTGGAACCTCAGCAATAGGACCTCAGCAACAGGACCTCAGCATTGTGACCTCAGCAATAGGACCTCAGCATTGTGACCTCAGCATTGAGACCTCAAAAGTAGGACCTCAGCATTGTGACGTCAGCAATAGGACCTCAGCATTGTGACCTCAGCATTGTGACCTCAGCAATAGGACCTCAGGAATAGGACCTCAGCATTCTGACCTCAGCACTGTGACCTCAGCATTGTGACATCAGCATTGTGACCTCAGCATTCTGACCTCAGCATTGTGACCTCAGCATTTTGACCTCAGCATTGGGACCTCAGCAATAGGACCTCAGCACTGTGACCTCAGCAATAGGACCTCAGCATTGTGACCTCAGCAACAGGACCTAAGCATAGTGACCTCAGCATTGTGACCTCAGCAATAGGACCTCAGCATGGTGACCTCAGCATTGTGACCTCTGCAATAGGACCTCAGCATTGTGACCTCAGCATTGTGACCTCAGCATTGTGACCTCAGCAATAGGACCTCAGCATTGCGACCTCAGCATAGTGACCTCAGCATTGTGACCTCAGCAATAAGACCTCAGCATTGCGAACTCAGCATTGCGACCTCAGATTTGCGACCTCAGCATTGTGACCTCAGCATTGAGACCTCAAAAATAGGACCTCAGCATTGTGACGTCAGCAATAGGACCTCAGCATTGTGACCTCAGCATTGTGACCTCAGCAATAGGACTTCAGCAATAGGACCTCAGCAATAGGACCTCAGCATTGTGACCTCAGCATTGTGACCTCAGCATTGGGACCTCAGCAATAGGACCTCAGCAATAGGACCTCAGCATTGTGACCTCAGCAATAGGACCTCAGCAATAGGACCTCAGCAATAGGATCTCAGCATTGTGACCTCAGCATTGTGACCTCAGCAATAGGACCTCAGCATTGTGACCTCATCTTTGTGACCTCAGCAATAGGACCTCAGCATTGTGACCTCAGAATTGTGACCTCAGCAATAGGACCTCAGCAACAGGACCTCAGCATAGTGACCTCAGCATTGTGACCTCAGCAATAGGACCTCAGCATTGTGACCTCAGCATTGTGACCTCAGCATTGTGACCTCAGCAATAGGACCTCACCATTGTGACCTCAGCAATAGGACCTCAGCATTGTGACCTCAGCATTGTGACCTCAGCATTGTGACCTCAGCAATAGGACCTCAGCATTGCGACCTCAGCACTGTGACCTCAGCATTGTGACCTCAGCAATAAGACCTCAGCATTGCGAACTCAGCATTGCGACCTCAGCATTGCGACCTCAGCATTGTGACCTCAGCATTGAGACCTCAAAAATAGGACCTCAGCATTGTGACGTCAGCAATAGGACCTCAGCACTGTGACCTCAGCATTGTGACCTCAGCAATAGGACCTCAGCAATAGGACCTCAGCAATAAGACCTCAGGATTGTGACCTCAGCAATAGGACCTCAGCAATAGGACCTCAGCAATAGGACCTCAGCATTGTGACCTCAGCATTGTGACCTCAGCAATAGGACCTCAGCAATAGGACCTCAGCAATAGGACCTCAGCATTGTGACCTCAGCATTGTGACCTGAGAAATAGAATCTCAGGAATAGGACCTCAGCACTGTGACCTCAGCATTGTGACCTCAGCAATAGGACTTCAGCAATAGGACCTCAGCAATAGGTCCTCAGCATTGTGACCTCAGCATTGTGACCTCAGCATTGTGACCTCAGCAATAGGACCTCAGCATTGTGACCTCAGCTTTGTGACCTCATCAATAGGACCTCAGCATTGTGACCTCAGAATTGTGACCTCAGCAATAGGACCTCAGCAACAGGACCTCAGCATAGTGACCTCAGCATTGTGACCTCAGCAATAGGACCTCAGCATTGTGACCTCAGCATTGTGACCTCAGCATTGTGACCTCAGCAATAGGACCTCACCATTGTGACCTCAGCTTTGGAACCTCAGCAATAGGACCTCAGCAACAGGACCTCAGCATTGTGACCTCAGCAATAGGACCTCAGCATTGTGACCTCAGCATTGAGACCTCAAAAGTAGGACCTCAGCATTGTGACGTCAGCAATAGGACCTCAGCATTGTGACCTCAGCATTGTGACCTCAGCAATAGGACCTCAGGAATAGGACCTCAGCATGGTGACCTCAGCATTGTGACCTCAGCAATAGGACCTCAGCATTGTGACCTCAGCATTGAGACCTCAAAAGTAGGACCTCAGCATTGTGACGTCAGCAATAGGACCTCAGCATTGTGACCTCAGCATTGTGACCTCAGCAATAGGACCTCAGGAATAGGACCTCAGAATTGTGACCTCAGCACTGTGACCTCAGCATTGTGACATCAGCATTGTGACCTCTGCAATAGGACCTCAGCATTGTGACCTCAGCATTTTGACCTCAGCATTGGGACCTCAGCAATAGGACTTCAGCACTGTGACCTCAGCAATAGGATGTCAGCATTGTGACCTCAGCAACAGGACCTAAGCATAGTGACCTCAGCATTGTGACCTCAGCAATAGGACCTCAGCATTGTGACCTCAGCATTGTGACCTCAGCATTGTGACCTCAGCAATAGGACCTCAGCATTGTGACCTCAGCTTTGTGACCTCAGCAATAGAACCTCAGCATTGTGACCTCAGAATTGTGACCTCAGCATTGTGACCTCAGCATTGTGACCTCAGCAATAGGACCTCAGTATTGTGACCTCAGCATTGTGACCTCAGCATTGTGACCTCAGCAATAGGACCTCAGCATTGTGACCTCAGCATTGTGACCTCAGCAAGTGGACCTCAGCAATAGGACCTCAGCAACAGCACCTCAGCATTGTGACCTCAGCAATAGGACCTCAGCATTGTGACCTCAGCATTGTGACCTCAGCATTGAGACCTCAAAATAGGACCTCAGCATTGTGACGTCAGCAATAGGACCTCAGCATTGTGACCTCAGCATTGTGACCTCAGCAATAGGACCTCAGGAATAGGACCTCAGCATTGTGACCTCAGCAATAGGACCTCAGCATTGTGACCTCAGCATTGTGACCACAGCAATAGGACCTCAGCATTGTGACCTCAGCATTTTGACCTCAGCATTGTGACCTCAGCATTGTGACCTCAGCAATAGGACCTCAGCATTGTGACCTCAGAATTGTGACCTCAGCATTGTGACCTCAGCATTGTGACCTCAGCAATAGGACCTCAGCAATAGGACCTCAGCAATAGGACCTCAGCATTGTGACCTCAGCATTGTGACCTCAGCAATAGGACCTCAGCATTGTGATCTCAGCTTTGTGACCTCAGCAGTAGGACCTCAGCATTGTGACCTCAACATTGTGACCTCAGCAATAGGACCTCAGCAATAGGACCTCAGCATTGTGTCCTCAGCATTGTGACCTCAGCAATAGGACCTCAGCAACAGGACCTCAGCATAGTGACCTCAGCATTGTGACCTCAGCAATAGGACCTCAGTATTGTGACCTCAGGATTGTGACCTCAGCATTGTGACATCAGCAATAGGACCTCAGCATTGTGACCTCAGCTTTGTGACCTCAGCAATAGGACCTCAGCATTGTGACCTCAGCATTGTGACCTCAGCATCAGGACCTCAGCAATAGGACCTCAGAAACAGGACCTCAGCATAGTGACCTCAGCATTGTGACCTCAGCAATAGGACCTCAGCATTGTGACCTCAGCATTGTGACCTCAGCATTGTGACCTCAGCAATAGGACCTCAGCAATAGGACCTCAGCATTGTGACCTCAGCAATAGGACCTCAGCATTGTGATCTCAGCATTGTGACCTCAGCATTGTGACCTCAGCATTGTGACCTCAGCAATAGGACCTCAGCATTGTGATCTCAGCTTTGTGACCTCAGCAGTAGGACCTCAGCATTGTGACCTCAGCATTGTGACCTCAGCAATAGGACCTCAGCAATAGGACCTCAGCATTGTGACCTCAGCAATAGGACCTCAGCAAAAGGACCTCAGCATTGTGACCTCAGCATTGTGACCTCAGCATTGTGACGTCAGCATTTTTACCTCAGCATTGTAACCTCAGCATTGTGACCTCAGCAATAGGACCTCAGCAAAAGGACCTCAGCATTGTGACCTCAGCAATAGGACCTCAGCAAAAGGACCTCAGCATTGTGACCTCAGCAAAAGGACCTTAGCATTGTGACCTCAGCATTGTTACCTCAGCAATAGGACCTCACCAATAGGACCTCAGCATTGTGACCTCAGAAAAAGGACCACAGCATTGTGACCTCAGCATAGGACCTCAGCATTGTGACCTCAGCAATAGGACCTCAGCAATAGGACCTCAGCATTGTGACCTCAGCAATAGGACCTCAGCATTGTGACCTCAGCATTGTGACCTCAGCAATAGGACCTCAGCATGGTGACCTTAGCATTGTGACCTCTGCAATAGGACCTCAGCATTGTGACCTCAGCATTGTGACCTCAGCATTGTGACCTCAGCAATAGGACCTCAGCATTGCGACCTCAGCATTGTGACCTCAGCATTGTGACCTCAGAAATAGGACCTCAGCATTGCGAACTCAGCACTGCGACCTCAGCATTGCGACCTCAGCATTCTGACCTCAGCATTGAGACCTCAAAAATAGGACCTCAGCATTGTGACGTCAGCAATAGGACCTCAGCATTGTGACCTCAGCATTGTGACCTCAGCACTGTGACCTCAGAAATAGGACCTCAGCACTGTGACCACAGCAATAGGACCTCAGCAATAGGACCTCAGCAATAGGACCTCAGCATTATGACCTCAGCATTGTGACCTCAGCAATAGGACCTCAGCATTGTGACCTCAGCATTGTGACCTCAGAATTGTGACCTCAAAAATAGGACCTCAGCATTGTGACCTCAGCATTGTGACCTCAGCAATAGGACCTCAGCAATAGGACCTCAGCATTGTGACCTCAGCAATAGGACCTCAGCATTGTGACCTCAGCATTGTGACCTCAGTAATAGGACCTCAGCATGGTGACCTCAGCATTGTGACCTCTGCAATAGGACCTCAGCATTGTGACCTCAGCATTGTGACCTCAGCATTGTGACCTCAGTAATAGGACCTCAGCATTGCGACCTCAGCATTGTGACCTCAGAATTGTGACCTCAGCAATAAGACCTCAGCATTGCGAACTCAGCATTGCGACCTAAGCATTGCGACCTCAGCATTGTGACCTCAGCATTGAGACCTCAAAAATAGGACCTCAGCATTGTGACGTCAGCAATAGGACCTCAGCATTGTGACCTCAGCATTGTGACCTCTGAAATAGAATCTCAGCAATAGGACCTCAGCACTGTGACCTCAGCATTGTGACCTCAGCAATAGGACTTCAGCAATAGGACCTCAGCAATAGGACCTCAGCATTGTGACCTCAGCATTGTGACCTCAGCATTGGGACCTCAACAATAGGACCTCAGCAAAAGGACCTCAGCATTGTGACCTCAGCAATAGGACCTCAGAAATAGGACCTCAGCAATAGGACCTCAGCATTGTGACCTCAGCATTGTGACTTCAGCAATAGGACCTCAGCATTGTGACCTCAGCAAGAGGACCTCAGCGTAGTACCTCAGCATTGTGACATCAGCGTAGTACCTCAGCATTGTGACCTCAGCATTGTGACCTCAGCATTGTGACCTCAGCAATAGGACCTCGGCATTGTGACCTCAGCATTGTGACCTCAGCAACAGGACCTCAGCATTGTGACCTCAGCATTGTGACCTCAGCAATAGGACCTCAGCATTGTGACCTCAGCATTGTGACATCAGCAATAGGACCTCAGCAATAGGACCTCAGCATTGTGACCTCAGCAATAGGACCTCAGCATTGTGACCTCAGCAAGAGGACCTGAGCGTAGGACCTCAGCATTGTGACCTCAGCAATAGGACCTCAGCATAGGACCTCAGCATTGTGACCTCAGCAATAGGACCTCAGAAATGGGACCTCAGCAACAGGACCTCAGCATTGTGACCTCAGCAAAAGGACCTCAGCATTGTGACCTCAGCATTGTGACCTCAGCATTGTGACCTCAGCATGAGGACCTCAGCAATAGGACGTCAGCATTGTGACCTCAGCATTGGGACGTCAGCAATAGGACCTCAGCATTGTGACCTCAGCATTGTGACCTCAGCATTGTGACCTCAGCAATAGGACCTCAGCAATAGGACCTCAGCATTGTAACCTCAGCATTGTGACCTCAGCAAGAGGACCTCAGCATTGTGACCTCAGCAATAGGACCTCAGCAATAGGACCTCAGCAATAGGACCTCAGCATTGTGACCTCAGCAATAGGACCTCAGCATTGTGACCTCAGCATTGTGACCTCAGCAATAGGACCTCAGTATTGTGACCTCAGCTTTGTGAACTCAGCAATAGGACCTCAGCATTGTGACCTCAGCATTGTGACCTCAGCAATAGGACCTCAGCATTGTGACCTCAGCTTTGTGACCTCAGCAATAGGACCTCAGCATTGTGACCTCAGCATTGTGACCTCAGCAATAGGACCTCAGCAACAGGACCTCAGCATTGTGACCTCAGCAATAGGACCTCAGCATTGTGACCTCAGCATTGAGACCTCAAAAGTAGGACCTCAGCATTGTGACGTCAGCAATAGGACCTCAGCATTGTGACCTCAGCATGGTGACCTCAGCAACAGGACCTCAGAAACAGGACCTCAGCATTGTGACCTCAGCATTGGGACCTCAGCAATAGGACCTCAGCATTGTGACCTCAGCATTGTGACCTCAGCAACAGGACCTCAGCATAATGACCTCAGCATTGTGACCTCAGCAATAGGACTTCAGCATTGTGACCTCAGCATTGTGACCTCAGCATCGTGACCACAGCAATAGGAACTCAGCATTGTGACCTCAGCATTGTGACCTCAGCAATAGGACCTCAGCATTGTGACCTCAGCATTGTGACCTCAGAAATAGGACCTCAGCGTAGGACCTCAGCACTGTGACCTCAGCAATAGGACCTCAGAAATGGGACCTCAGCATTAGGACCTCAGCATTGTGACCTCAGCATTGTGACCTCAGCATTGTAACCTCAGCAATAGGACCTCACCAATAGGACCTCAGCAATAGGACCTCAGCATTGTGACCTCAGCATTGTGACCTCAGCAATAGGACCTCAGCAATAGGACCTCAGCATTGTGACCTCAGCATTGTGACCTCAGCAATAGGACCTCATCAACAGGACCTCAGCATAGTGACCTCAGCATTGTGACCTCAGCAATAGGACCTCAGTATTGTGACCTCAGCATTGTGACCTCAGCATTGTGATCTCAGCTTTGTGACCTCAGCAATAGGACCTCAGCATTGTGACCTCAGCATTGTGACCTCAGCATTGAGACCTCAAAAATTGGACCTCAGCATTGTGACGTCAGCAATAGGACCTCAGCATTGTGACCTAAGCATTGTGACCTCAGCAATAGGACGTAAGCATTGTGACCTCAGAATTGTGACCTGAGCAATAGGACCTCAGCAATAGGACCTCAGCATTGTGACCTCAGAATTGTGTCCTCAGCATTGTGAACTCAGCAATAGGACCTCAGCAACAGGACATAAGCATTGTGACCTCAGCATTGTGACCTCAGCAATAGGACCTCAGCATTGTGACCTCAGCATTGAGACCTCAAAAATAGGACCTCAGCAATGAGACGTCAGCAATAGGACCTCTGCATTGTGACCTCAGCATTGTGACCTCAGCAATAGGACCTCAGCAATACGTCCTCAGCATGGTGACCTCAGCATTTTGACCTCAGCATTCTGACCTCAGCAATAGGACCTCAGCAACAGGACCTCAGCATTGTGACCTCAGCATTGTGACCTCAGCAATAGGCCCTCAGCATTGTGACCTCAGAAAGAGGACCTCAGCATTTTCACCTCAGCAATAGGACCTCAGCATTGTGACCTCAGCATTGTGACCTCAGCAATAGGACCTCAGCATTGTGACCTCAGCAATAGGACCTCAGCAATAGGACCTCAGCATTGTGACCTCAGCATTGTGACCTCAGCTTTGAGACCTCAGCAATAGGACCTCAGCATTGTGACATCAGCAATAGGACCTCAGCACTGTGACCTCAGCATTGTTACCTCAGCAATAGGACCTCAGCAATAGGACCTCAGCATTGTGACATCAGCAATAGGACCTCAGCAATAGGACCTCAGCATTGTGACCTCAGCATTGTGACCTCAGCATTGTGACCTCAGCAATAGGACCTCAGCATTGTGACCTCAGCATTGTGACCTCAGCAATAGGACCTCAGCAATAGGACCTCAGCAATAGGACCTCAGAATTGTGACCTCAGCAATAGGACCTCAGCAATAGGACCTCAGCATTGTGACCTCAGCAATAGGACCTCAGCAATAGGACCTCAGCATTGTGACCTCAGCATTGTGACCTCAGCATTGTGACCTCAGCAATACGACCTCACTAATAGGACCTCAAAAATAGGACCTCAGCAATAGGACCTCAGCAATAGGACCTCAGCATTGAGACCTCAAAAATAGGACCTCAGCATTGTGACGTCAGCAATAGGACCTCAGCATTGTGACTTCAGCATTGTGACCTCAGAAATAGAATCTCAGCAATAGGACCTCAGCACTGTGACCTCAGCATTGTGACCTCAGCAATAGGACATCAGCATTGTTACCTCAGCATTGTGACCTCAGCATTGGGACCTCAGCAATAGGACCTCAGCAATAGGACCTCAGCATTGTGACCTCAGCAATAGGACCTCAGCAATAGGACCTCAGCAATAGGACCTCAGCATTGTGACCTCAGCATTGTGACCTCAGCAATAGGACCTCACTAATAGGACCTCAGCATTAGGACCTCAGCAATAGGACCTCAGCATTGTGACTTCAGCATTGTGACCTCAGTATTGTGACCTCAGCAATAGGTCCTCAGCATTGTGACCTCAGCATTGTGACATCAGGAATAGGACCTCAGCAATAGGACCTCAGAAATAGGACCTCAGCATTGTGACCTCAGCAATAGGACCTCAGCATTGTGACATCAGCATTGTGACCTCAGCATTGAGACCTCAAAAATAGGACCTCAGCATTGTGACCTCAGCATTGTGACATCAGCATTGTGACCTCAGCATTGAGACCTCAAAAACAGGACCTCAGCAATAGGACCTCAGCAACAGGACCTCAGCATTGTGACCTCAGCATTGTGACCTCAGCAATAGGACCTCAGCATTGTGACATCAGCATTGTGACCTCAGCAATAGGACCTCAGCAATAGGATCTCAGCAATAGGACCTCAGCATTGAGACCTCAAAAATAGGACCTCAACATTGTGACCTCAGCATTGTGAGCTCAGCTTTGTGACCTCAGCAATAGGACCTCAGCACTGTGACCTCAGCATTGTGACCTCAGCAATAGGACTTCAGCAATAGGACCTCAGCAATAGGACCTCAGCATTTTTACCTCAGCATTGTGACCTCAGCAATAGGACCTCAGTAATGGGACCTCAGCATTGTGACCTCAGGAATAGGACCTCAGCATTCTGACCTCAGCATTGTGACCTCAGCATTGTGACCTCAGGAATAGGACCTCAGCAATAGGACCTCAGCATTGTGACCTCAGAATTGTAACCTCAGCATTGTGACCTCAGCAATAGGACCTCAGCAATAGGACCTCAGCATTGTGACCTCAGCAATAGGACCTCAGCAATAGGACCTCAGCAAGAGGACCTCAGCATTGTGACCTCAGCATTGAGACCTCAGCATTGTGACCTCAGCAATAGGACCTCAGCATTGTGACCTCAGCATTGTGACCTCAGCAATAGGACCTCAGAAATAGGACCTCAGCAATAGGACCTCAGCATTGTGACCTCAGCATTGTGACCTCAGCATTGTGACCTCAGCAATAGGACCTCAGCATTGTGACCTCAGCAATAGGACCTCAGCATTGCGACCTCAGCATTGTGACCTCAGCAATAGGACCTCAGAAATAGGACCTCAGCAATAGGACCTCAGCATTGTGACCTCAGCAATAGGACCTCAGGAATAGGACCTCAGCAACAGGACCTCAGCATTGTGACCTCATCAATAGGACCTCAGCATTGTGACCTCAGCATTGTGACCTCAGCATTGTGACCTCAGCAATAGGACCTCAGCAACAGGTCCTCAAAAATAGGACCTCAGCAATAGGACCTCAGCATTGTGACCTCAGCATTGTGACCTCAGCATTGTGACCTCAGCAATAGGACCTCAGCATTGTGACCTCAGCATTGTGACCTCAGCAATAGGACCTCAGCAATAGAATCTCAGCAAAAGGACCTCAGCATTGAGACCTCAAAAATAGGACCTCAGCATTGTGACGTCAGCAATAGGACCTCAGCATTGTGACCTCAGCATTGTGACCTCAGAAATAGAATCTCAGCAATAGGACCTCAGCACTGTGACCTCAGCATTGTGACCTCAGCAATAGGACTTCAGCAATAGGACATCAGCAATAGGACCTCAGCATTGTGACCTCAGCAATAGGACCTCAGCAATAGGACCTCAGCACTGTGACCTCAGCATTGTGACCTCAGCATTGTGACCTCAGCATTGAGACCTCAAAAATAGGACCTCAGCATTGTGACGTCAGCAATAGGACCTCAGCATTGTGACTTCAGCATTGTGACCTCAGAAATAGAATCTCAGCAATAGGACCTCAGCACTGTGACCTCAGCATTGTGACCTCAGCAATAGGACATCAGCATTGTGACCTCAGCATTGTGACCTCAGCATTGGGACCTCAGCAATAGGACCTCAGCAATAGGACCTCAGCATTGTGACCTCAGCAATAGGACCTCAGCAATAGGACCTCAGCAATAGGACCTCAGCATTGTGACCTCAGCATTGTGACCTCAGCAATAGGACCTCAGCATTGTGACTTCAGCATTGTGACCTCAGTATTGTGACCTCAGCAATAGGTCCTCAGCATTGTGACCTCAGCATTGTGACCTCAGCATTGTGACATCAGGAATAGGACCTCAGCAATAGGACCTCAGAAATAGGACCTCAGCATTGTGACCTCAGCAATAGGACCTCAGCATTGTGACATCAGCATTGTGACCTCAGCATTGAGACCTCAAAAATAGGACCTCAGCATTGTGACCTCAGCATTGTGACATCAGCATTGTGACCTCAGCATTGAGACCTCAAAAACAGGACCTCAGCAATAGGACCTCAGCAATAGGACCTCAGCATTGTGACCTCAGCATTGTGACCTCAGCAATAGGACCTCAGCATTGTGACATCAGCATTGTGACCTCAGCAATAGGACCTCAGCAATAGGATCTCAGCAACAGGACCTCAGCATTGAGACCTCAAAAATAGGACCTCAACATTGTGACCTCAGCATTGTGAGCTCAGCTTTGTGACCTCAGCAATAGGACCTCAGCACTGTGACCTCAGCATTGTGACCTCAGCAATAGGACTTCAGCAATAGGACCTCAGCAATAGGACCTCAGCATTTTTACCTCAGCATTGTGACCTCAGCAATAGGACCTCAGTAATGGGACCTCAGCATTGTGACCTCAGGAATAGGACCTCAGCATTCTGACCTCAGCATTGTGACCTCAGCATTGTGACCTCAGCATTGTGACCTCAGGAATAGGACCTCAGCAATAGGACCTCAGCATTGTGACCTCAGAATTGTGACCTCAGCAATAGGACCTCAGCAATAGGACCTCAGCATTGTGACCTCAGCAATAGGACCTCAGCAATAGGACCTCAGCAAGAGGACCTCAGCATTGTGACCTCAGCATTGAGACCTCAGCATTGTGACCTCAGCAATAGGACCTCAGCATTGTGACCTCAGCATTGTGACCTCAGCAATAGGACCTCAGAAATAGGACCTCAGCAATAGGACCTCAACATTGTGACCTCAGCATTGTGACCTCAGCAATAGGACCTCAGCAATAGGACCTCAGCATTGTGACCTCAGCATTGTGACCTCAGCATTGTGACCTCAGCAATAGGACCTCAGCATTGTGACCTCAGCAATAGGACCTCAGCATTGCGACCTCAGCATTGTGACCTCAGCAATAGGACCTCAGAAATAGGACCTCAGCAATAGGACCTCAGCATTGTGACCTCAGCAATAGGACCTCAGGAATAGGACCTCAGCAACAGGACCTCAGCATTGTGACCTCAGCAATAGGACCTCAGTAATAGGACCTCAGCAACAGGTCCTCAAAAATAGGACCTCAGCAATAGGACCTCAGCATTGTGACCTCAGCATTGTGACCTCAGCATTGTGACCTCAGCAATAGGACCTCAGCATTGTGACCTCAGCATTGTGACCTCAGCAATAGGACCTCAGCAATAGAATCTCAGCAAAAGGACCTCAGCATTGAGACCTCAAAAATAGGACCTCAGCATTGTGACGTCAGCAATAGGACCTCAGCATTGTGACCTCAGCATTGTGACCTCAGAAATAGAATCTCAGCAATAGGACCTCAGCACTGTGACCTCAGCATTGTGACCTCAGCAATAGGACTTCAGCAATAGGACATCAGCAATAGGACCTCAGCATTGTGACCTCAGCAATAGGACCTCAGCAATAGGACCTCAGCACTGTGACCTCAGCATTGTGACCTCAGCATTGTGACCTCAGCATTGTGACCTCCGCAATAGGACCTCAGTATTGTGACCTCAGCTTTGTGAACTCAGCAATAGGACCTCAGCATTGTGACCTCAGCATTGTGACCTCAGCAATAGGACCTCAGCAACAGGACCTCAGCATTGTGACCTCAGCTTTATGACCTCAGAAATAGGAACTCAGCCTTGTTACCTCAGCTTTGTGACCTCAGCATTGTGACCTCAGCTTTATGACCTCAGAAATAGGACCTCAGCCTTGTTACCTCAGCTTTGTGACCTCAGCAATAGGACCTCAGCATTGTGACCTCAGCAATAGGACCTCAGCAACAGGACCTCAGCATTGTGACCTCTGCAATAGGACCTCAGCATTGTGACCTCAGCATTGAGACCTCAAAAGTAGGACCTCAGCATTGTGACGTCAGCAATAGGACCTCAGCATTGTGACCTCAGAATTGTAACCTCAGCATTGTGACCTCAGCAATAGGACCTCAGCAAGAGGACCTCAGCATTGTGACCTCAGCATTGAGACCTCAGCAATAGGACCTCAGCAAGGGGACCTCAGCATTGTGAGCTCAGCATTGAGACCTCAGCATTGTGACCTCAGCAATAGGACCTCAGCATTGTGACCTCAGCATTGTGACCTCAGCAATAGGACCTCAGAAATAGGACTTCAGCAATAGGACCTCAACATTGTGACCTCAGCATTGTGACCTCAGCAATAGGACCTCAGCAATAGGACCTCAGCATTGTGACCTCAGCAATAGGACCTCAGGAAGAGGACCTCAGCATTGTGACCTCAGCAATAGGACCTCAGTATTGTGACCTCAGCTTTGTGAACTCAGCAATAGGACCTCAGCATTGTGACATCAGCATTGTGACCTCAGCAATAGGACCTCAGCAACAGGACCTCAGCATAGTGACCTCAGCATTGTGACCTCAGCAATAGGACCTCAGCATTGTGACCTCAGCTTTATGACCTCAGAAATAGGACCTCAGCCTTGTTACCTCAGCTTTGTGACCTCAGCAATAGGACCTCAGCATTGTGACGTCAGCAATAGGACCTCAGCAACAGGACCTCAGCATTGTGACCTCAGCAATAGGACCTCAGCATTGTGACCTCAGCATTGAGACCTCAAAAGTAGGACCTCAGCATTGTGACGTCAGCAATAGGACCTCAGCATTGTGACCTCAGCATTGTGACCTCAGCAATAGGACCTCAGCAATAGGACCTCAGCATTGTGACCTCAGCATGGTGACCTCAGCAACAGGACCTCAGAAACAGGACCTCAGCATTGTGACCTCAGCATTGGGACCTCAGCAATAGGACCTCAGCATAATGACCTCAGCATTGTGACCTCAGCAATAGGACTTCAGTATTGTGACCTCAGCAGTGTGACCTCAGCATTGTGACCTCAGCAATAGGACCTCAGCATTGTGACCTCAGCATTGTGACCACAGCAGTAGGAACTCAGCATTGTGACCTCAGCATTGTGACCTCAGCAATAGGACCTCAGCATTGTGACCTCAGCATTGTGACCTCAGAAATGGGACCTCAGCATTAGGACCTCAGCATTGTGACCTTAGCATTGTGACCTCAGCATTGCGACATCAGCAATAGGACCTCAGCAATAGGACCTCAGCATAGTGACGTCAGCATTGTGAGCTCAGGAATAGGACCTCAGCAATAGGACCTCAGCAATAGGACCTCAGCAATAGGACCTCAGCATTGTGACCTCAGCATTGTGACCTCAGCAATAGGACCTCAGCAATAGGACCTCAGCATTGTGACCTCAGCATTGTGACCTCAGCAACAGGACCTCATCAACAGGACCTCAGCATAGTGACCTCAGCATTGTGACCTCAGCAATAGGACCTCAGTATTGTGACCTCAGCATTTTGACCTCAGCATTGTGATCTCAGCTTTGTGACCTCAGCAATAGGACCTCAGCATTGTGACCTCAGCATTGAGACCTCAAAATTTGGACCTCAGCATTGTGACGTCAGCAATAGGACCTCAGCATTGTGACCTCAGCATTGTGACCTCAGCAATAGGACGTAAGCATTGTGACCTCAGCATTGTGACCTGAGCAATAGGACCTCAGCAATAGGACCTCAGCATTGTGACCTCAGAATTGTGTCCTCAGCATTGTGAACTCAGCAATAGGACCTCAGCAATAGGACCTCAGCATTGTGACCTCAGCATTGTGACCTCAGCAATAGGACCTCAGCATTGTGACCTCAGCACTGAGACCTCAAAAATAGGACCTCAGCAATGAGACGTCAGCAATAGGACCTCTGCATTGTGACCTCAGCATTGTGACCTCAGCAATAGGACCTCAGCAATACGTCCTCAGCATGGTGACCTCAGCATTGTGACCTCAGCATTGTGACCTCAGCAATAGGACCTCAGCAACAGGACCTCAGCATTGTGACCTCAGCATTGTGACCTCAGCAATAGGACCTCAGCATTGTGACCTCAGCAAGAGGACTTCAGCAATAGGCCCTCAGCATTGTGACCTCAGAAAGAGGACCTCAGCATTTTCACCTCAGCAATAGGACCTCAGCATTGTAACCTCAGCATTGTGACCTCAGCAATAGGACCTCAGCATTGTGACCTCAGCATTGTGACCTCATCATTTTGACCTCAGCAATGGGACCTCAGCATTGTGACCTCAGCAATAGGACCTCAGCAATAGGACCTCAGCAATAGGACCTCAGAATTGTGACCTCAGCAATAGGACCTCAGCATTGTGACCTCAGCATTGTGACCTCAGCAATAGGACCTCAGCATTGTGACCTCAGCAATAGGACCTCAGCAATAGGACCTCAGCATTGTGACCTCAGCATTGTGACCTCAGCAATAGGACCTCAGCAATAGGACCTCAGCATTGTGACATCAGCAATAGGACCTCAGCATTGTGAGCTCAGCAATAGGACCTCAGCATTGTGACATCAGCAATAGGACCTCAGCAATAGGACCTCAGCATTGTGACCTCAGCATTGTGACCTCAGCAATAGGACCTCAGCATTGTGACCTCAGAATTGTGACCTCAGCAATAGGACCTCAGCAATAGGACCTCAGCAATAGGACCTACGAATTGTGACCTCAGCAATAGGACCTCAGCAATAGGACCTCAGCATTGTGACCTCAGCAATAGGACCTCAGCAATAGGACCTCAGCAACAGGACCTCAGCATTGTGACCTCAGCATTGTGACCTCAGCAATAGGACCTCAGCAATAGGATCTCAGCAATAGGACCTCAGCATTGAGACCTCAAAAATAGGACCTCAGCATTGTGACATCAGCAATAGGACCTCAGCATTGTGACTTCAGCATTGTGACCTCAGAAATAGAATCTCAGCAATTAGACCTCAGCACTGTGACCTCAGCATTGTGACCTCAGCAATAGGACATCAGCATTGTGACCTCAGCATTGTGACCTCAGCATTGGGACCTCAGCAATAGGACCTCAGCAATAGGACCTCAGCATTGTGACCTCAGCATTGGGACCTCAGCAATAGGACCTCAGCAATAGGACCTCAGCATTGTGACCTCAGCAATAGGACCTCAGCAATAGGACCTCAGCATTGTGACCTCAGCATTGTGACCTCAGCATTGTGACCTCAGCAATAGGACCTCACTAATAGGACCTCAGCATTAGGACCTCAGCAATAGGACCTCAGCATTGTGACCTCAGCATTGTGACCTCAGCAATAGGACCTCAGCAATAGGTCCTCAGCATTGTGACCTCAGCATTGTGACCTCAGCATTGTGACATCAGGAATAGGACCTCAGCAATAGGACCTCAGCATTGTGACATCAGCATTGTGACCTCAGCATTGAGACCTCAAAAATAGGACCTCAGCATTGTGACCTCAGCATTGTGACATCAGCATTGTGACCTCAGCATTGAGACCTCAAAAACAGGACCTCAGCAATAGGACCTCAGCAATAGGACCTCAGCATTGTGACCTCAGCATTGTGACCTCAGCAATAGGACCTCAGCAATACGACCTCAGCATTGTGACCTCAGCATTGTGACCTCAGCAATAGGACCTCAGCATTGTGACATCAGCATTGTGACCTCAGCAATAGGACCTCAGCAATAGGATCTCAGCAATAGGACCTCAGCATTGAGACCTCAAAAATATGACCTCAGCATTGTGACCTCAGCATTGTGAGCTCAGCTTTGTGACCTCAGCAATAGGACCTCAGCACTGTGACCTCAGCATTGTGACCTCAGCAATAGGACTTCAGCAATAGGACCTCAGCAATAGGACCTCAGCATTTTTACCTCAGCATTGTGACCTCAGCAATAGGACCTCAGTAATGGGACCTCAGCATTGTGACCTCAGGAATAGGACCTCAGCAATAGGACCTCAGCATTGTGACCTCAGCATTGTGACCTCAGAATTGTGACCTCAGGAATAGGACCTCAGCAATAGGACCTTAGCATTGTGACCTCAGTATTGTAACCTCAGCATTGTGACCTCAGCAATAGGACCTCAGCAATAGGACCTCAGCATTGTGACCTCAGCATTGTGACCTCAGCAATAGGACCTCAGCAATAGGACTTCAGCATTGTGACCTCAGCATTGTGACCTCAGCATTGTGACCTCAGCAATAGGACCTCAGCATTGTGACCTCAGCATTGTGACCTCAGCAATAGGACCTCAGAAATAGGACCTCAGCAATAGGACCTCAACATTGTGACCTCAGCATTGTGACCTCAGCAATAGGACCTCAGCAATAGGACCTCAGCATTGTGACCTCCGCATTGTGACCTCAGCATTGTGACCTCAGCAATAGGACATCAGCATTGTGACCTCAGCATTGTGACCTCAGCAATAGGACCTCAGAAACAGGACCTCAGCAATAGGACCTCAGCTTTGTGACCTCAGCAATAGGACCTCAGCAATAGGACCTCAGCAACAGGACCTCAGCATTGTGACCTCAGCAATAGGACCTCAGCATTGTGACCTCAGCATTGTGACCTCAGCATTGTGACCTCAGCAATAGGACCTCAGCAATAGGACCTCAAAAATAGGACCTCAGCAATAGGACCTCAGCATTGTGACCTCAGCATTGTGACCTCAGCATTGTGACCTCAGCAATAGGACCTCAGCATTGTGACCTCAGCATTGTGACCTCAGGATTAGGACCTCAGCAATAGGACCTCAGCATTGTGACCTCAGCATTGTGACCTCAGAATTGTGACCTCAGGAATAGGACCTCAGCAATAGGACCTTAGCATTGTGACCTCAGTATTGTAACCTCAGCATTGTGACCTCAGCAATAGGACCTCAGCAATAGGACCTCAGCATTGTGACCTCAGCATTGTGACCTCAGCAATAGGACCTCAGCAATAGGACTTCAGCATTGTGACCTCAGCATTGTGACCTCAGCATTGTGACCTCAGCAATAGGACCTCAGCATTGTGACCTCAGCATTGTGACCTCAGCAATAGGACCTCAGAAATAGGACCTCAGCAATAGGACCTCAACATTGTGACCTCAGCATTGTGACCTCAGCAATAGGACCTCAGCAATAGGACCTCAGCATTGTGACCTCAGCATTGTGACCTCAGCATTGTGACCTCAGCAATAGGACATCAGCATTGTGACCTCAGCATTGTGACCTCAGCAATAGGACCTCAGAAACAGGACCTCAGCAATAGGACCTCAGCATTGTGACCTCAGCATTGTGACCTCAGCATTGTGACCTCAGCAATAGGACCTCAGCAATAGGACCTCAAAAATAGGACCTCAGCAATAGGACCTCAGCATTGTGACCTCAGCATTGTGACCTCAGCATTGTGACCTCAGCAATAGGACCTCAGCATTGTGACCTCAGCATTGTGACCTCAGCAATAGGACCTCAGCAATAGGATCTCAGCAAAAGGACCTCAGCATTGAGACCTCAAAAATAGGACCTCAGCATTGTGACGTCAGCAATAGGACCTCAGCATTGTGACCTCAGCATTGTGACCTCAGAAATAGAATCTCAGCAATAGGACCTCAGCACTGTGACCTCAGCAATAGGACCTCAGCAATAGGACCTCAGCATTGTGACCTCAGCATTGTGACCTCAGCAATAGGACCTCAGCATTGTGACCTCAGCATTGTGACCTCAGCATTGTGACCTCAGCAATAGGACCTCAGCAATAGGACCTCAAAAATAGGACCTCAGCAATAGGACCTCAGCATTGTGACCTCAGCATTGTGACCTCAGAATTGTGACCTCAGCAATAGGACCTCAGCATTGTGACCTCAGCATTGTGACCTCAGCAATAGGACCTCAGCAATAGGATCTCAGCAAAAGGACCTCAGCATTGAGACCTCAAAAATAGGACCTCAGCATTGTGACGTCAGCAATAGGACCTCAGCATTGTGACCTCAGCATTGTGACCTCAGAAATAGAATCTCAGCAATAGGACCTCAGCACTGTGACCTCAGCAATAGGACCTCAGCAATAGGACCTCAGCATTGTGACCTCAGCATTGTGACCTCAGCAATAGGACCTCACTAATAGGACCTCAGCAATAGGACCTCAGAAATAGGACCTCAGCATTGTGACCTCAGCAATAGGACCTCAGCATTGTGACATCAGCATTGTGACCTCAGCATTGTGACATCAGCAAAAGGACGTCAGAATTGTGACCTAAGAATTGTGACCTCAGCATTGTGACCTCAGCTTTGTGAACTCAGCAATAGGACCTCAGCAATACGACCTCAGCATTGTGACCTCAGCATTGTGACCTCTGCAATAGGACCTCAGCATTGTGACCTCAGCATTGTGACCTCAGCAATAGGACCTCAGCAATAGGATCTCAGCTATAGGACCTCAGCATTGAGACCTCAAAAATAGGACCTCAGCATTGTGACCTCAGCAAAAGGACCTCACCATTGTGACCTCAGCATTGTGACCTCAGCTTTGTGACCTCAGCAATAGGACCTCAGCACTGTGACCTCAGCACTGTGACCTCAGCAATAGGACTTCAGCAATAGGACCTCAGCAATAGGACCTCAGCATTGTGACCTCAGCATTATGACCTCAGCATTGGGACCTCAGCAATAGGACCTCAGCAATAGGACCTCAGCATTGTGACCTCAGCATTGTGACGTCAGCAATAGGATCTCAGCAATAGGACCTCAGCATTGTGACCTCAGCAACAGGACCTCAGCATGGTGACCTCAGCATTGTGACCTCAGAAATAGAATCTCAGCAATAGGACCTCAGCACTGTAACCTCAGCATTGTGACCTCAGCAATAGGACTTCAGCAATAGGACCTCAGCATTGTGACCTCAGCAATTGGTCCTCAGCATTGTGACCTCAGCATTGTGACCTCAGCAATTGGTCCTCACTAGTACGACCTCAGCTTTAGGACCTCAGCAATAGGACCTCAGCATTGTGACCTCAGCATTGTGACCTCAGCATTGTGACCTCAGCAATAGGACCTCAGCATTGTTACCTCAGCATTGTGACCTCAGCATTGTGACCTCAGGAATAGGACCTCAGCAATAGGACCTCAGCAGTGTGACCTCAGCATTGTGACCTCAGCATTGTGACCTCAGCATTGTGACCTCAGCAATAGGACCTCAGCAATAGGACCTCAGCATTCTGACCTCAGCATTGTGACCTCAGCATGGTGACCTCAGCATTGTGACCTCAGCATTGTGACCTCAGCATTGAGACCTCAAAAAGAGGACCTCAGCATTGTGACCTCAGCATTGTGACCTCAGCATTGGGACCTCAGCAATACGACCTCAGCAATAGGACCTCAGCATTGTGACCTCAGCATTGTGACCTCAGCAATAGGACCTAAATAATAGGATCTCAGCATTAGGACCTCAGCAATAGGACCTCAGCATTGTGACCTCAGCATTGTGACCTCAGCAATAGGACCTCAGCAATAGGATCTCAGCAATAGGACCTCAGCATTGAGACCTCAAAAATAGGACCTCAGCATTGTGACGTCAGCAATAGGACCTCAGCATTGTGACCTCAGCATTGTGACCTCAGAAATAGAATCTCAGCAATAGGACCTCAGCACTGTGACCTCAGCATTGTGACCACAGCAATAGGACTTCAGCAATAGGACCTCAGCACTGTGACCTCAGCATTGTGACCTCAGCAATAGGACTTCAGCAATAGGACCTCAGCAATAGGACCTCAGCATTGTGACCTCAGCATTGTGACCTCAGCATTGTGACCTCAGCAATAGGACCTCAGTGATAGGACCTCAGCAATAGGACCTCAGAATTGTGACCTCAGCATTGTGACCTCAGCAATAGGACCTCACCAATAGGACCTCAGCATTAGGACCTCAGCAATAGGACCTCAGCATTGTGACCTCAGCATTGTGACCTCAGCATTGTGACCTCAGCATTGTGACCTCAGGAATAGGACCTCAGCAATAGGACCTCAGCAGTGTTACCTCAGCATTGTGACCTCAGCATTGTGACCTCAGCAATAGGACCTCAGCAATAGGACCTCAGCATTCTGACCTCAGCATTGTGACCTCAGCATGGTGACCTCAGCATTGTGACCTCAGCATTGTGACCTCAGCATTGAGACCTCAAAAATAGGACCTCAGCATTGTGACCTCAGCAATACGACCTCAGCATTGTGACATCAGCATAGTGACCTCAGCATTGTGACCTCAAAAATAGGACCTCAGCATTGTGACCTCAGCAATAGGACCTCAGCATTGTGACCTCAGCATTGTGACCTCAGCAATAGGACCTCAGCAATAGGACCTCAGCATTGTGACCTCAGTAATAGGACCTCAGCAATAGGACCTCAGCAATACGACCTCAGCATTGTGACCTCAGCATTGTGACCTCAGCAATAGGTCCTCAGCATTGTGACCTCAGCATTGTGACATCAGGAATAGGACCTCAGCAATAGGACCTCAGCATTATGACCTCAGCATTGTGAACTCAGCAATAGGACCTCAGCATTGTGACATCAGCATTGTGACCTCAGAAATAGAATCTCAGCAATAGGACCTCAGCACTGTGACCTCAGCATTGTGACCTCAGCAATAGGACTTCAGCAATAGGACCTCAGCAATAGGACCTCAGCATTGTGACCTCAGCAATAGGACCTCAGCAATAGGACCTCAGCATTGTGACCTCAGCAATAGGACCTCACTAATAGGACCTCAGCATTAGGACCTCAGCAATAGGACCTCAGCATTGTGACCTCAGCATTGTGACCTCAGCATTGTGACCTCAGCAATAGGTCCTCAGCGTTGTGACCTCAGCATTGTGACCTCAGCATTGTGACATAAGGAATAGGACCTCAGCAATAGGACCTCAGAAATAGGACCTCAGCATTGTGACCTCAGCAATAGGACCTCAGCATTGTGACATCAGCATTGTGACCTCAGCATTGTGACCTCAGTAATAGGACCTCAGCAATAGGACCTCAGCAATAGGACCTCAGCATTGTGACCTCAGCATTGTGACCTCAGCAATAGGTCCTCAGCATTGTGACCTCAGCATTGTGACATCAGGAATAGGACCTCAGCAATAGGACCTCAGCATTATGACCTCAGCATTGTGAACTCAGCAATAGGACCTCAGCATTGTGACATCAGCATTGTGACCTCAGAAATAGAATCTCAGCAATAGGACCTCAGCACTGTGACCTCAGCATTGTGACCTCAGCAATAGGACTTCAGCAATAGGACCTCAGCAATAGGACCTCAGCATTGTGACCTCAGCAATAGGACCTCAGCAATAGGACCTCAGCATTGTGACCTCAGCAATAGGACCTCACTAATAGGACCTCAGCATTAGGACCTCAGCAATAGGACCTCAGCATTGTGACCTCAGCATTGTGACCTCAGCATTGTGACCTCAGCAATAGGTCCTCAGCATTGTGACCTCAGCATTGTGACCTCAGCATTGTGACATAAGGAATAGGACCTCAGCAATAGGACCTCAGAAATAGGACCTCAGCATTGTGACCTCAGCAATAGGACCTCAGCATTGTGACATCAGCATTGTGACCTCAGCATTGAGACCTCAAAAATAGGACCTCAGCAATAGGACCTCAGCAATAGGACCTCATCATTGTGACCTCAGCATTGTGAACTCAGCAATAGGACCTCAGCAATACGACCTCAGCATTGTGACCTCAGCATTGTGACCTCAGCAATAGGACCTCAGCATTGTGACCTCAGCATTGTGACCTCAGCAATAGGACCTCAGCAATAGGATCTCAGCTATAGGACCTCAGCAATGAGACCTCAAAAAGAGGACCTCAGCATTGTGACCTCAGCAATAGGACCTCAGCACTGTGACCTCAGCATTGTGACCTCAGCAATAGGACCTCACCATTGTGACCTCAGCATTGTGACCTCAGCTTTGTGACCTCAGCAATAGGACCTCAGCACTGTGACCTCAGCACTGTGACCTCAGCAATAGGACTTCAGCAATAGGACCTCAGCAATAGGACCTCAGCATTGTGACCTCAGCATTATGACCTCAGCAATAGGACCTCAGCATTGTGACCTCAGCATTGTGACCTCAGCAATAGGACCTCAGCAACAGGACCTCAGCATAGTGACCTCAGCATTGTGACCTCAGCAATAGGACCTCAGCATTGTGACCTCAGCTTTATGACCTCAGAAATAGGACCTCAGCCTTGTTACCTCAGCTTTGTGACCTCAGCAATAGGACCTCAGCATTGTGACCTCAGCAATAGAACCTCAGCAACAGGACCTCAGCATTGTGACCTCAGCAATAGGACCTCAGCATTGTGACCTCAGCATTGAGACCTCAAAAGTAGGACCTCAGCATTGTGACGTCAGCAATAGGACCTCAGCATTGTGACCTCAGCATTGTGACCTCAGCAATAGGACCTCAGCAATAGGACCTCAGCATTGTGACCTCAGCATGGTGACCTCAGGAACAGGACCTCAGAAACAGGACCTCAGCATTGTGACCTCAGCATTGGGACCTCAGCAATAGGACCTCAGCATTGTGACCTCAGCATTGAGACCTCAGCAACAGGACCTCAGCATAATGACCTCAGCATTGTGACCTCAGCAATAGGACTTCAGTATTGTGACCTCAGCAGTGTGACCTCAGCATTGTGACCTCAGCAATAGGACCTCAGCATTGTGACCTCAGCATTGTGACCACAGCAATAGGAACTCAGCATTGTGACCTCAGCATTGTGACCTCAGCAATAGGACCTCAGCATTGTGACCTCAGCATTGTGACCTCAGAAATGGGACCTCAGCATTAGGACCTCAGCATTGTGACCTCAGCATTGTGACCTCAGCATTGCGACATCAGCAATAGGACCTCAGCAATAGGACCTCAGCATTGTGACCTCAGCAATAGGACCTCACCAATAGGACCTCAGCTTATTGACCTCAGCATTGTGAGCTCAGGAATAGGACCTCAGCAATAGGACCTCAGCAATAGGACCTCAGCATTGTGACCTCAGCATTTTGACCTCAGCAATAGGACCTCAGCAATAGGACCTCAGCATTGTGACCTCAGCATTGTGACCTCAGCAACAGGACCTCATCAACAGGACCTCAGCATAGTGACCTCAGCATTGTGACCTCAGCAATAGGACCTCAGTATTGTGACCTCAGCATTTTGACCTCAGCATTGTGATCTCAGCATTGTGACCTCAGCAATAGGACCTCAGCATTGTGACCTCAGCACTGAGACCTCAAAATTTGGACCTCAGCATTGTGACGTCAGCAATAGGACCTCAGCAATAGGACCTCAGCATTGTGACCTCAGCATTGTGACCTCAGCAATAGGACGTAAGCATTGTGACCTCAGCATTGTGACCTGAGCAATAGGACCTCAGCAATAGGACCTCAGCATTGTGACCTCAGAATTGTGTCCTCAGCATTGTGAACTCAGCAATAGGACCTCAGCAACAGGACATCAGCATTGTGACCTCAGCATTGTGACCTCAGCAATAGGACCTCAGCATTGTGACCTCAGCACTGAGACCTCAAAAATAGGACCTCAGCAATGAGACGTCAGCAATAGGACCTCTGCATTGTGACCTCAGCATTGTGACGTCAGCATTGTGACCTCAGCAATAGGACCTCAGCAATACGTCCTCAGCATGGTGACCTCAGCATTGTGACCTCAGCATTGTGACCTCAGCAATAGGACCTCAGCAACAGGACCTCAGCATTGTGACCTCAGCATTGTGACCTCAGCAATAGGACCTCAGCAACAGGACCTCAGCATTGTGACCTCAGCATTGTGACCTCAGCAAGAGGACTTCAGCAATAGGCCCTCAGCATTGTGACCTCAGAAAGAGGACCTCAGCATTTTCACCTCAGCAATAGGACCTCAGCATTGTGACCTCAGCATTGTGACCTCAGCAATAGGACCTCAGCATTGTGACCTCAGCATTGTGACCTCATCATTTTGACCTCAGCAATGGGACCTCAGCATTGTGACCTCAGCAATAGGACCTCAGCAATAGGACCTCAGCAATAGGACCTCAGAATTGTGACCTCAGCAATAGGACCTCAGCATTGTGACCTCAGCATTGTGACCTCAGCAATAGGACCTCAGCAATAGGACCTCAGCATTGTGACCTCAGCATTGTGACCTCAGCAATAGGACCTCAGCAATAGGACCTCAGCATTGTGACATCAGCAATAGGACCTCAGCATTGTGAGCTCAGCAATAGGACCTCAACATTGTGACATCAGCAATAGGACCTCAGCAATAGGACCTCAGCATTGTGACCTCAGCATTGTGACCTCAGCAATAGGACCTCAGCATTGTGACCTCAGCATTGTGACCTCAGCAATAGGACCTCAGCAATAGGACCTCAGCAATAGGACCTCAGAATTGTGACCTCAGCAATAGGACCTCAGCAATAGGACCTCAGCATTGTGACCTCAGCAATAGGACCTCAGCAATAGGACCTCAGCAACAGGACCTCAGCATTGTGACCTCAGCATTGTGACCTCAGCAATAGGACCTCAGCAATAGGATCTCAGCAATAGGACCTCAGCATTGAGACCTCAAAAATAGGACCTCAGCATTGTGACGTCAGCAATAGGACCTCAGCATTGTGACTTCAGCATTGTGACCTCAGAAATAGAATCTCAGCAATAGGACCTCAGCACTGTGACCTCAGCATTGTGACCTCAGCAATAGGACATCAGCATTGTGACCTCAGCATTGTGACCTCAGCATTGTGACCTCAGCAATAGGACCTCAGCAATAGGACCTCAGCATTGTGACCTCAGCAATAGGACCTCAGCAATAGGACCTCAGCAATAGGACCTCAGCATTGTGACCTCAGCATTGTGACCTCAGCAATAGGACCTCACTAATAGGACCTCAGCATTAGGACCTCAGCAATAGGACCTCAGCATTGTGACCTCAGCATTGTGACGTCAGTATTGTGACCTCAGCAATAGGTCCTCAGCATTGTGACCTCAGCATTGTGACCTCAGCATTGTGACATCAGGAATAGGACCTCAGCAATAGGACCTCAGAAATAGGACCTCAGCATTGTGACCTCAGCTATAGGACCTCAGCATTGTGACATCAGCATTGTGACCTCAGCATTGAGACCTCAAAAATAGGACCTCAGCATTGTGACTTCAGCATTGTGACATCAGCATTGTGACCTCAGCATTGAGACCTCAAAAACAGGACCTCAGCAATAGGACCTCAGCAATAGGACCTCAGCATTGTGACCTCAGCATTGTGACCTCAGCAATAGGACCTCAGCATTGTGACCTCAGCATTGTGACCTCAGCAATAGGACCTCAGCAATAGGATCTCAGCTATAGGACCTCAGCAATGAGACCTCAAAAAGAGGACCTCAGCATTGTGACCTCAGCAAAAGGACCTCACCATTGTGACCTCAGCATTGTGACCTCAGCTTTGTGACCTCAGCAATAGGACCTCAGCACTGTGACCTCAGCACTGTGACCTCAGCAATAGGACTTCAGCAATAGGACCTCAGCAATAGGACCTCAGCATTGTGACCTCAGCATTATGACCTCAGCAATAGGACCTCAGCATTGTGACCTCAGCATTGTGACCTCAGCAATAGGACCTCAGCAACAGGACCTCAGCATAGTGACCTCAGCATTGTGACCTCAGCAATAGGACCTCAGCATTGTGACCTCAGCTTTATGACCTCAGAAATAGGACCTCAGCCTTGTTACCTCAGCTTTGTGACCTCAGCAATAGGACCTCAGCATTGTGACCTCAGCAATAGAACCTCAGCAACAGGACCTCAGCATTGTGACCTCAGCAATAGGACCTCAGCATTGTGACCTCAGCATTGAGACCTCAAAAGTAGGACCTCAGCATTGTGACGTCAGCAATAGGACCTCAGCATTGTGACCTCAGCATTGTGACCTCAGCAATAGGACCTCAGCAATAGGACCTCAGCATTGTGACCTCAGCATGGTGACCTCAGGAACAGGACCTCAGAAACAGGACCTCAGCATTGTGACCTCAGCATTGGGACCTCAGCAATAGGACCTCAGCATTGTGACCTCAGCATTGAGACCTCAGCAACAGGACCTCAGCATAATGACCTCAGCATTGTGACCTCAGCAATAGGACTTCAGTATTGTGACCTCAGCAGTGTGACCTCAGCATTGTGACCTCAGCAATAGGACCTCAGCATTGTGACCTCAGCATTGTGACCACAGCAATAGGAACTCAGCATTGTGACCTCAGCATTGTGACCTCAGCAATAGGACCTCAGCATTGTGACCTCAGCATTGTGACCTCAGAAATGGGACCTCAGCATTAGGACCTCAGCATTGTGACCTCAGCATTGTGACCTCAGCATTGCGACATCAGCAATAGGACCTCAGCAATAGGACCTCAGCATTGTGACCTCAGCAATAGGACCTCACCAATAGGACCTCAGCTTATTGACCTCAGCATTGTGAGCTCAGGAATAGGACCTCAGCAATAGGACCTCAGCAATAGGACCTCAGCATTGTGACCTCAGCATTTTGACCTCAGCAATAGGACCTCAGCAATAGGACCTCAGCATTGTGACCTCAGCATTGTGACCTCAGCAACAGGACCTCATCAACAGGACCTCAGCATAGTGACCTCAGCATTGTGACCTCAGCAATAGGACCTCAGTATTGTGACCTCAGCATTTTGACCTCAGCATTGTGATCTCAGCATTGTGACCTCAGCAATAGGACCTCAGCATTGTGACCTCAGCACTGAGACCTCAAAATTTGGACCTCAGCATTGTGACGTCAGCAATAGGACCTCAGCAATAGGACCTCAGCATTGTGACCTCAGCATTGTGACCTCAGCAATAGGACGTAAGCATTGTGACCTCAGCATTGTGACCTGAGCAATAGGACCTCAGCAATAGGACCTCAGCATTGTGACCTCAGAATTGTGTCCTCAGCATTGTGAACTCAGCAATAGGACCTCAGCAACAGGACATCAGCATTGTGACCTCAGCATTGTGACCTCAGCAATAGGACCTCAGCATTGTGACCTCAGCACTGAGACCTCAAAAATAGGACCTCAGCAATGAGACGTCAGCAATAGGACCTCTGCATTGTGACCTCAGCATTGTGACGTCAGCATTGTGACCTCAGCAATAGGACCTCAGCAATACGTCCTCAGCATGGTGACCTCAGCATTGTGACCTCAGCATTGTGACCTCAGCAATAGGACCTCAGCAACAGGACCTCAGCATTGTGACCTCAGCATTGTGACCTCAGCAATAGGACCTCAGCAACAGGACCTCAGCATTGTGACCTCAGCATTGTGACCTCAGCAAGAGGACTTCAGCAATAGGCCCTCAGCATTGTGACCTCAGAAAGAGGACCTCAGCATTTTCACCTCAGCAATAGGACCTCAGCATTGTGACCTCAGCATTGTGACCTCAGCAATAGGACCTCAGCATTGTGACCTCAGCATTGTGACCTCATCATTTTGACCTCAGCAATGGGACCTCAGCATTGTGACCTCAGCAATAGGACCTCAGCAATAGGACCTCAGCAATAGGACCTCAGAATTGTGACCTCAGCAATAGGACCTCAGCATTGTGACCTCAGCATTGTGACCTCAGCAATAGGACCTCAGCAATAGGACCTCAGCATTGTGACCTCAGCATTGTGACCTCAGCAATAGGACCTCAGCAATAGGACCTCAGCATTGTGACATCAGCAATAGGACCTCAGCATTGTGAGCTCAGCAATAGGACCTCAACATTGTGACATCAGCAATAGGACCTCAGCAATAGGACCTCAGCATTGTGACCTCAGCATTGTGACCTCAGCAATAGGACCTCAGCATTGTGACCTCAGCATTGTGACCTCAGCAATAGGACCTCAGCAATAGGACCTCAGCAATAGGACCTCAGAATTGTGACCTCAGCAATAGGACCTCAGCAATAGGACCTCAGCATTGTGACCTCAGCAATAGGACCTCAGCAATAGGACCTCAGCAACAGGACCTCAGCATTGTGACCTCAGCATTGTGACCTCAGCAATAGGACCTCAGCAATAGGATCTCAGCAATAGGACCTCAGCATTGAGACCTCAAAAATAGGACCTCAGCATTGTGACGTCAGCAATAGGACCTCAGCATTGTGACTTCAGCATTGTGACCTCAGAAATAGAATCTCAGCAATAGGACCTCAGCACTGTGACCTCAGCATTGTGACCTCAGCAATAGGACATCAGCATTGTGACCTCAGCATTGTGACCTCAGCATTGTGACCTCAGCAATAGGACCTCAGCAATAGGACCTCAGCATTGTGACCTCAGCAATAGGACCTCAGCAATAGGACCTCAGCAATAGGACCTCAGCATTGTGACCTCAGCATTGTGACCTCAGCAATAGGACCTCACTAATAGGACCTCAGCATTAGGACCTCAGCAATAGGACCTCAGCATTGTGACCTCAGCATTGTGACGTCAGTATTGTGACCTCAGCAATAGGTCCTCAGCATTGTGACCTCAGCATTGTGACCTCAGCATTGTGACATCAGGAATAGGACCTCAGCAATAGGACCTCAGAAATAGGACCTCAGCATTGTGACCTCAGCTATAGGACCTCAGCATTGTGACATCAGCATTGTGACCTCAGCATTGAGACCTCAAAAATAGGACCTCAGCATTGTGACTTCAGCATTGTGACATCAGCATTGTGACCTCAGCATTGAGACCTCAAAAACAGGACCTCAGCAATAGGACCTCAGCAATAGGACCTCAGCATTGTGACCTCAGCATTGTGACCTCAGCAATAGGACCTCAGCAATACGACCTCAGCATTGTGACCTCAGCATTGTGACCTCAGCAATAGGACCTCAGCATTGTGACATCAGCATTGTGACCTCAGCAATAGGACCTCAGCAATAGGATCTCAGCAATAGGACCTCAGCATTGAGACCTCAAAAATAGGACCTCAGCATTGTGACGTCAGCAATAGGACCTCAGCATTGTGACTTCAGAATTGTGACCTCAGAAATAGAATCTCAGCAATAGGACCTCAGCACTGTGACCTCAGCATTGTGACCTCAGCAATAGGACCTCAGCATTGTGACCTCAGCATTGTGACCTCAGCATTGGGACCTCAGCAATAGGACCTCAGCAATAGGACCTCAGCATTGTGACCTCAGCAATAGGACCTCAGCAATAGGACCTCAGCAATAGGACCTCAGCATTGTGACCTCAGCATTGTGACCTCAGCAATAGGACCTCACTAATAGGACCTCAGCATTAGGACCTCAGCAATAGGACCTCAGCATTGTGACCTCAGCATTGTGACGTCAGTATTGTGACCTAAGCAATAGGTCCTCAGCATTGTGACCTCAGCATTGTGACCTCAGCATTGTGACATCAGGAATAGGACCTCAGCAATAGGACCTCAGAAATAGGACCTCAGCATTGTGACCTCAGCAATAGGACCTCAGCATTGTGATATCAGCATTGTGACCTCAGCATTGAGACCTCAAAAATAGGACCTCAGCATTGTGACCTCAGCATTGTGACATCAGCATTGTGACCTCAGCATTGAGACCTCAAAAACAGGACCTCAGCAATAGGACCTCAGCAATAGGACCTCAGCATTGTGACCTCAGCATTGTGACCTCAGCAATAGGACCTCAGCAAAACGACCTCAGCATTGTGACCTCAGCATAGTGACCTCAGCAATAGGACCTCAGCATTGTGACATCAGCATTGTGACCTCAGCAATAGGACCTCAGCAATAGGATCTCAGCAATAGGACCTCAGCATTGAGACCTCAAAAATATGACCTCAGCATTGTGACCTCAGCATTGTGAGCTCAGCTTTGTGACCTCAGCAATAGGACCTCAGCACTGTGACCTCAGCATTGTGACCTCAGCAATAGGACTTCAGCAATAGGACCTCAGCAATAGGACCTCAGCATTTTTACCTCAGCATTGTGACCTCAGCAATAGGACCGCAGTAATGGGACCTCAGCATTGTGACCTCAGGAATAGGACCTCAGCAATAGGACCTCAGCATTGTGACCTCAGCATTGTGACCTCAGCATTGTGACCTCAGGAATAGGACCTCAGCAATAGGACCTCAGCATTGTGACCTCAGCAATAGGACCTCAGCATTGTGACCTCAGCAATAGGACCTCAGCAATAGGACCTCAGCATTGTGACCTCAGCATTGTGACCTCAGCAATAGGACCTCAGCAATAGGACCTCAGCATTGTGACCTCAGCATTGTGACCTCAGCATTGTGACCTCAGCAATAGGACCTCAGCATTGTGACCTCAGCATTGTGACCTCAGCAATAGGACCTCAGAAATAGGACCTCAGCAATAGGACCTCAACATTGTGACCTCAGCATTGTGACCTCAGCAATAGGACCTCAGCAATAGGACCTCAGCATTGTGACCTCAGCATTGTGACCTCAGCATTGTGACCTCAGCAATAGGACATCAGCATTGTGACCTCAGCATTGTGACCTCAGCAATAGGACCTCAGAAACAGGACCTCAGCAATAGGACCTCAGCTTTGTGACCTCAGCAATAGGACCTCAGCAATAGGACCTCAGCAAAAGGACCTCAGCATTGTGACCTCAGCAATAGGACCTCAGCATTGTGACCTCAGCATTGAGACCTCAGCATTGTGACCTCAGCAATAGGACCTCAGCAACAGGTCCTCAAAAATAGGACCTCAGCAATAGGACCTCAGCATTGTGACCTCAGCATTGTGACCTCAGCATTGTGACCTCAGCAATAGGACCTCAGCATTGTGACCTCAGCATTGTGACCTCAGCAATAGGACCTCAGCAATAGGATCTCAGCAAAAGGACCTCAGCATTGAGACCTCAAAAATAGGACCTCAGCATTGTGACGTCAGCAATAGGACCTCAGAATTGTGACCTCAGCATTGTGACCTCAGAAATAGAATCTCAGCAATAGGACCTCAGCACTGTGACCTCAGCAATAGGACCTCAGCAATAGGACCTCAGCATTGTGACCTCAGCATTGTGACCTCAGCAATAGGACCTCACTAATAGGACCTCAGCAATAGGACCTCAGAAATAGGACCTCAGCATTGTGACCTCAGCAATAGGACCTCAGCATTGTGACATCAGCATTGTGACCTCAGCATTGTGACATCAGCAAAAGGACGTCAGAATTGTGACCTAAGCATTGTGACCTCAGCATTGTGACCTCAGCTTTGTGAACTCAGCAATAGGACCTCAGCAATACGACCTCAGCATTGTGACCTCAGCATTGTGACCTCTGCAATAGGACCTCAGCATTGTGACCTCAGCATTGTGACCTCAGCAATAGGACCTCAGCAATAGGATCTCAGCTATAGGACCTCAGCATTGAGACCTCAAAAATAGGACCTCAGCATTGTGACCTCAGCAAAAGGACCTCACCATTGTGACCTCAGCATTGTGACCTCAGCTTTGTGACCTCAGCAATAGGACCTCAGCACTGTGACCTCAGCACTGTGACCTCAGCAATAGGACTTCAGCAATAGGACCTCAGCAATAGGACCTCAGCATTGTGACCTCAGCATTATGACCTCAGCATTGGGACCTCAGCAATAGGACCTCAGCAATAGGACCTCAGCATTGTGACCTCAGCATTGTGACGTCAGCAATAGGACCTCAGTAATAGGACCTCAGTAATAGGACCTCAGCATTAGGACCTCAGCAATAGGACCTCAGCATTGTGACCTCAGCATTGTGACCACAGCAATAGGACCTCAGCAATAGGATCTCAGCAATAGGACCTCAGCATTGTGACCTCAGCAACAGGACCTCAGCATGGTGACCTCAGCATTGTGACCTCAGAAATAGAATCTCAGCAATAGGACCTCAGCACTGTAACCTCAGCATTGTGACCTCAGCAATAGGACTTCAGCAATAGGACCTCAGCATTGTGACCTCAGCAATTGGTCCTCAGCATTGTGACCTCAGCATGGTGACCTCAGCAATTGGTCCTCACTAGTAGGACCTCAGCTTTAGGACCTCAGCAATAGGACCTCAGCATTGTGACCTCAGCATTGTGACCTCAGCATTGTGACCTCAGCAATAGGACCTCAGCATTGTTACCTCAGCATTGTGACCTCAGCATTGTGACCTCAGGAATAGGACCTCAGCAATAGGACCTCAGCAGTGTGACCTCAGCATTGTGACCTCAGCATTGTGACCTCAGCAATAGGACCTCAGCAATAGGACCTCAGCATTCTGACCTCAGCATTGTGACCTCAGCATGGTGACCTCAGCATGGTGACCTCAGCATTGTGACCTCAGCATTGTGACCTCAGCATTGAGACCTCAAAAAGAGGACCTCAGCATTGTGACCTCAGCATTGTGACCTCAGCATTGGGACCTCAGCAATACGACCTCAGCAATAGGACCTCAGCATTGTGACCTCAGCAATAGGACCTCAGCAATAGGACCTCAGCATTGTGAACTCAGCATTGTGACCTCAGCAATAGGACCTCAGTAATAGGACCTCAGCATTAGGACCTCAGCAATAGGACCTCAGCATTGTGACCTCAGCATTGTGACGTCAGCATTGTGACCTCAGCAATAGGACCTCAGCAATAGGATCTCAGCAATAGGACCTCAGCATTGAGACCTCAAAAATAGGACCTCAGCATTGTGACCTCAGCAATAGGACCTCAGCATTGTGACCTCAGCATTGTGACCTCAGAAATAGAATCTCAGCAATAGGACCTCAGCACTGTGACCTCAGCATTGTGACCACAGCAATAGGACTTCAGCAATAGGACCTCAGCACTGTGACCTCAGCATTGTGACCTCAGCAATAGGACTTCAGCAATAGGACCTCAGCAATAGGACCTCAGCATTGTGACCTCAGCATTGTGACCTCAGCATTGTGACCTCAGCAATAGGACCTCAGTGATAGGACCTCAGCAATAGGACCTCAGCATTGTGACCTCAGCATTGTGACATCAGCATTGTGACCTCAGCATTGAGACCTCAAAAACAGGACCTCAGCAATAGGACCTCAGCAATAGGACCTCAGCATTGTGACCTCAGCATTGTGACCTCAGCAATAGGACCTCAGCAATACGACCTCAGCATTGTGACCTCAGCATTGTGACCTCAGCAATAGGACCTCAGCATTGTGACATCAGCATTGTGACCTCAGCAATAGGACCTCAGCAATAGGATCTCAGCAATAGGACCTCAGCATTGAGACCTCAAAAATATGACCTCAGCATTGTGACCTCAGCATTGTGAGCTCAGCTTTGTGACCTCAGCAATAGGACCTCAGCACTGTGACCTCAGCATTGTGACCTCAGCAATAGGACTTCAGCAATAGGACCTCAGCAATAGGACCTCAGCATTTTTACCTCAGCATTGTGACCTCAGCAATAGGACCTCAGCATTGTGACCTCAGCATTGTGACCTCAGCATTGTGACCTCAGGAATAGGACCTCAGCAATAGGACCTCAGCATTGTGACCTCAGCAATAGGACCTCAGCATTGTGACCTCAGCAATAGGACCTCAGCAATAGGACCTCAGCATTGTGACCTCAGCATTGTGACCTCAGCAATAGGACCTCAGCAATAGGACCTCAGCATTGTGACCTCAGCATTGTGACCTCAGCATTGTGACCTCAGTAATAGGACCTCAGCATTGTGACCTCAGCATTGTGACCTCAGCAATAGGACCTCAGAAATAGGACCTCAGCAATAGGACCTCAACATTGTGACCTCAGCATTGTGACCTCAGCAATAGGACCTCAGCAATAGGACCTCAGCATTGTGACCTCAGCATTGTGACCTCAGCATTGTGACCTCAGCAATAGGACATCAGCATTGTGACCTCAGCATTGTGACCTCAGCAATAGGACCTCAGAAACAGGACCTCAGCAATAGGACCTCAGCTTTGTGACCTCAGCAATAGGACCTCAGCAATAGGACCTCAGCAACAGGACCTCAGCATTGTGACCTCAGCAATAGGACCTCAGCATTGTGACCTCAGCATTGAGACCTCAGCATTGTGACCTCAACAATAGGACCTCAGCAACAGGTCCTCAAAAATAGGACCTCAGCAATAGGACCTCAGCATTG
This sequence comes from Anas acuta, assembly GCF_963932015.1. Classification (NCBI taxonomy): domain Eukaryota; kingdom Metazoa; phylum Chordata; class Aves; order Anseriformes; family Anatidae; genus Anas; species Anas acuta. The sequence continues at coordinate 10,703,984 of NC_089016.1, forward strand.
TGACCTCAGCATTGTGACCTCAGCATTGTGACCTCAGCAATAGGACCTCAGCATTGTGACCTCAGCATTGTGACCTCAGCAATAGGACCTCAGCAATAGGATCTCAGCAAAAGGACCTCAGCATTGAGACCTCAAAAATAGGACCTCAGCATTGTGACGTCAGCAATAGGACCTCAGCATTGTGACCTCAGCATTGTGACCTCAGAAATAGAATCTCAGCAATAGGACCTCAGCACTGTGACCTCAGCAATAGGACCTCAGCAATAGGACCTCAGCATTGTGACCTCAGCATTGTGACCTCAGCAATAGGACCTCACTAATAGGACCTCAGCAATAGGACCTCAGAAATAGGACCTCAGCATTGTGACCTCAGCAATAGGACCTCAGCATTGTGACATCAGCATTGTGACCTCAGCATTGTGACATCAGCAAAAGGACGTCAGAATTGTGACCTAAGCATTGTGACCTCAGCATTGTGACCTCAGCTTTGTGAACTCAGCAATAGGACCTCAGCAATACGACCTCAGCATTGTGACCTCAGCATTGTGACCTCTGCAATAGGACCTCAGCATTGTGACCTCAGCATTGTGACCTCAGCAATAGGACATCAGCAATAGGATCTCAGCTATAGGACCTCAGCATTGAGACCTCAAAAATAGGACCTCAGCATTGTGACCTCAGCAAAAGGACCTCACCATTGTGACCTCAGCATTGTGACCTCAGCTTTGTGACCTCAGCAATAGGACCTCAGCACTGTGACCTCAGCACTGTGACCTCAGCAATAGGACTTCAGCAATAGGACCTCAGCAATAGGACCTCAGCATTGTGACCTCAGCATTATGACCTCAGCATTGGGACCTCAGCAATAGGACCTCAGCATTGTGACCTCAGCATTGTGACCACAGCAATAGGACCTCAGCAATAGGATCTCAGCAATAGGACCTCAGCATTGTGACCTCAGCAACAGGACCTCAGCATGGTGACCTCAGCATTGTGACCTCAGAAATAGAATCTCAGCAATAGGACCTCAGCACTGTAACCTCAGCATTGTGACCTCAGCAATAGGACTTCAGCAATAGGACCTCAGCATTGTGACCTCAGCAATTGGTCCTCAGCATTGTGACCTCAGCATGGTGACCTCAGCAATTGGTCCTCACTAGTAGGACCTCAGCTTTAGGACCTCAGCAATAGGACCTCAGCATTGTGACCTCAGCATTGTGACCTCAGCATTGTGACCTCAGCAATAGGACCTCAGCATTGTTACCTCAGCATTGTGACCTCAGCATTGTGACCTCAGGAATAGGACCTCAGCAATAGGACCTCAGCAGTGTGACCTCAGCATTGTGACCTCAGCATTGTGACCTCAGCAATAGGACCTCAGCAATAGGACCTCAGCATTCTGACCTCAGCATTGTGACCTCAGCATGGTGACCTCAGCATTGTGACCTCAGCATTGTGACCTCAGCATTGAGACCTCAAAAAGAGGACCTCAGCATTGTGACCTCAGCATTGTGACCTCAGCATTGGGACCTCAGCAATACGACCTCAGCAATAGGACCTCAGCATTGTGACCTCAGCAATAGGACCTCAGCAATAGGACCTCAGCAATAGGACCTCAGCATTGTGACCTCAGCATTGTGACCTCAGCAATAGGACCTCAGTAATAAGACCTCAGCATTAGGACCTCAGCAATAGGACCTCAGCATTGTGACCTCAGCATTGTGACGTCAGCATTGTGACCTCAGCAATAGGACCTCAGCAATAGGATCTCAGCAATAGGACCTCAGCATTGAGACCTCAAAAATAGGACCTCAGCATTGTGACCTCAGCAATAGGACCTCAGCATTGTGACCTCAGCATTGTGACCTCAGAAATAGAATCTCAGCAATAGGACCTCAGCACTGTGACCTCAGCATTGTGACCACAGCAATAGGACTTCAGCAATAGGACCTCAGCACTGTGACCTCAGCATTGTGACCTCAGCAATAGGACTTCAGCAATAGGACCTCAGCAATAGGACCTCAGCATTGTGACCTCAGCATTGTGACCTCAGCATTGTGACCTCAGCAATAGGACCTCAGTGATAGGACCTCAGCAATAGGACCTCAGAATTGTGACCTCAGCATTGTGACCTCAGCAATAGGACCTCACCAATAGGACCTCAGCATTAGGACCTCAGCAATAGGACCTCAGCATTGTGACCTCAGCATTGTGACCTCAGCATTGTGACCTCAGCATTGTGACCTCAGGAATAGGACCTCAGCAATAGGACCTCAGCAGTGTTACCTCAGCATTGTGACCTCAGCATTGTGACCTCAGCAATAGGACCTCAGCAATAGGACCTCAGCATTCTGACCTCAGCATTGTGACCTCAGCATGGTGACCTCAGCATTGTGACCTCAGCATTGTGACCTCAGCATTGAGACCTCAAAAATAGGACCTCAGCATTGTGACCTCAGCATTGTGACATCAGCATAGTGACCTCAGCATTGTGACCTCAAAAAAGGACCTCAGCATTGTGACCTCAGCAATAGGACCTCAGCATTGTGACCTCAGCATTGTGACCTCAGCAATAGGACCTCAGCAATAGGACCTCAGCATTGTGACCTCAGCAATAGGACCTCAGCAATAGGACCTCAGCAATAGGACCTCAGCATTGTGACCTCAGCATTGTGACCTCAGCAATAGGACCTCACTAATAGGACCTCAGCATTAGGACCTCAGCAATAGGACCTCAGCATTGTGACCTCAGCATTGTGACCTCAGCATTGTGACCTCAGCAATAGGTCCTCAGCATTGTGACCTCAGCATTGTGACATCAGGAATAGGACCTCAGCAATAGGACCTCAGCATTATGACCTCAGCATTGTGAACTCAGCAATAGGACCTCAGCATTGTGACATCAGCATTGTGACCTCAGAAATAGAATCTCAGCAATAGGACCTCAGCACTGTGACCTCAGCATTGTGACCTCAGCAATAGGACTTCAGCAATAGGACCTCAGCAATAGGACCTCAGCATTGTGACCTCAGCAATAGGACCTCAGCAATAGGACCTCAGCATTGTGACCTCAGCAATAGGACCTCACTAATAGGACCTCAGCATTAGGACCTCAGCAATAGGACCTCAGCATTGTGACCTCAGCATTGTGACCTCAGCATTGTGACCTCAGCAATAGGTCCTCAGCATTGTGACCTCAGCATTGTGACCTCAGCATTGTGACATAAGGAATAGGACCTCAGCAATAGGACCTCAGAAATAGGACCTCAGCATTGTGACCTCAGCAATAGGACCTCAGCATTGTGACATCAGCATTGTGACCTCAGCATTGAGACCTCAAAAATAGGACCTCAGTAACAGGACCTCAGCAATAGGACCTCATCATTGTGACCTCAGCATTGTGAACTCAGCAATAGGACCTCAGCAATACGACCTCAGCATTGTGACCTCAGCATTGTGACCTCAGCAATAGGACCTCAGCATTGTGACCTCAGCAATAGGACCTCAGCAATAGGATCTCAGCTATAGGACCTCAGCATTGAGACCTCAAAAATAGGACCTCAGCATTGTGACCTCAGCAAAAGGACCTCACCATTGTGACCTCAGCATTCTGACCTCAGCATGGTGACCTCAGCATGGTGACCTCAGCATTGTGACCTCAGCATTGTGACCTCAGCATTGAGACCTCAAAAAGAGGACCTCAGCATTGTGACCTCAGCATTGTGACCTCAGCATTGGGACCTCAGCAATACGACCTCAGCAATAGGACCTCAGCATTGTGACCTCAGCAATAGGACCTCAGCAATAGGACCTCAGCAATAGGACCTCAGCATTGTGACCTCAGCATTGTGACCTCAGCAATAGGACCTCAGTAATAAGACCTCAGCATTAGGACCTCAGCAATAGGACCTCAGCATTGTGACCTCAGCATTGTGACGTCAGCATTGTGACCTCAGCAATAGGACCTCAGCAATAGGATCTCAGCAATAGGACCTCAGCATTGAGACCTCAAAAATAGGACCTCAGCATTGTGACCTCAGCAATAGGACCTCAGCATTGTGACCTCAGCATTGTGACCTCAGAAATAGAATCTCAGCAATAGGACCTCAGCACTGTGACCTCAGCATTGTGACCACAGCAATAGGACTTCAGCAATAGGACCTCAGCACTGTGACCTCAGCATTGTGACCTCAGCAATAGGACTTCAGCAATAGGACCTCAGCAATAGGACCTCAGCATTGTGACCTCAGCATTGTGACCTCAGCATTGTGACCTCAGCAATAGGACCTCAGTGATAGGACCTCAGCAATAGGACCTCAGAATTGTGACCTCAGCATTGTGACCTCAGCAATAGGACCTCACCAATAGGACCTCAGCATTAGGACCTCAGCAATAGGACCTCAGCATTGTGACCTCAGCATTGTGACCTCAGCATTGTGACCTCAGCATTGTGACCTCAGGAATAGGACCTCAGCAATAGGACCTCAGCAGTGTTACCTCAGCATTGTGACCTCAGCATTGTGACCTCAGCAATAGGACCTCAGCAATAGGACCTCAGCATTCTGACCTCAGCATTGTGACCTCAGCATGGTGACCTCAGCATTGTGACCTCAGCATTGTGACCTCAGCATTGAGACCTCAAAAATAGGACCTCAGCATTGTGACCTCAGCATTGTGACATCAGCATAGTGACCTCAGCATTGTGACCTCAAAAATAGGACCTCAGCATTGTGACCTCAGCATTGTGACCTCAGCAATAGGACCTCACTAATAGGACCTCAGCATTAGGACCTCAGCAATAGGACCTCAGCATTGTGACCTCAGCATTGTGACCTCAGCATTGTGACCTCAGCAATAGGTCCTCAGCATTGTGACCTCAGCATTGTGACATCAGGAATAGGACCTCAGCAATAGGACCTCAGCATTATGACCTCAGCATTGTGAACTCAGCAATAGGACCTCAGCATTGTGACATCAGCATTGTGACCTCAGAAATAGAATCTCAGCAATAGGACCTCAGCACTGTGACCTCAGCATTGTGACCTCAGCAATAGGACTTCAGCAATAGGACCTCAGCAATAGGACCTCAGCATTGTGACCTCAGCAATAGGACCTCAGCAATAGGACCTCAGCATTGTGACCTCAGCAATAGGACCTCACTAATAGGACCTCAGCATTAGGACCTCAGCAATAGGACCTCAGCATTGTGACCTCAGCATTGTGACCTCAGCATTGTGACCTCAGCAATAGGTCCTCAGCATTGTGACCTCAGCATTGTGACCTCAGCATTGTGACATAAGGAATAGGACCTCAGCAATAGGACCTCAGAAATAGGACCTCAGCATTGTGACCTCAGCAATAGGACCTCAGCATTGTGACATCAGCATTGTGACCTCAGCATTGAGACCTCAAAAATAGGACCTCAGTAACAGGACCTCAGCAATAGGACCTCATCATTGTGACCTCAGCATTGTGAACTCAGCAATAGGACCTCAGCAATACGACCTCAGCATTGTGACCTCAGCATTGTGACCTCAGCAATAGGACCTCAGCATTGTGACCTCAGCAATAGGACCTCAGCAATAGGATCTCAGCTATAGGACCTCAGCATTGAGACCTCAAAAATAGGACCTCAGCATTGTGACCTCAGCAAAAGGACCTCACCATTGTGACCTCAGCATTGTGACCTCAGCTTTGTGACCTCAGCAATAGGACCTCAGCACTGTGACCTCAGCACTGTGACCTCAGCAATAGGATTTCAGCAATACGTCCTCAGCAATAGGACCTCAGCATTGTGACCTCAGCATTGTGACCTCAGCAATAGGACCTCAGCATTGTGACCTCAGCAATAGGACCTCAGCATTGGGACCTCAGCAATACGTCCTCAGCAATAGGACCTCAGCATTGTGACCTCAGCAATAGGACCTCAGCAATAGGACCTCAGCATTGTGACCTCAGAACTGTGACCTCAGCAATAGGACCTCAGTAATAGGACCTCAGTAATAGGACCTCAGCATTAGGACCTCAGCAATAGGACCTCAGCATTGTGACCTCAGCATTGTGACCTCAGCATCAGGACCTCAGCAATAGAACCTCAGCAACAGGACCTCAGCATTGTGACCTCAGCATTGTGACCTCAGCAATAGGACCTCAGCATTGTGACCTCAGCATTGAGACCTCAAAAATAGGACCTCAGCATTGTGACCTCAGCAATAGGACCTCAGCATTGTGACCTCAGCATTGGGACGTCAGCAATAGGACCTCAGCATTGTGACCTCAGCATTGTGACCTCAGCAATAGGACCTCAGCAATAGGACCTCAGCATTGTGACGTCAGCATTGTGACCTCATCAATAGGACCTCAGCAATAGGACCTCAGTATGGTGACCTCAGCATTGTGACCTCAGCAATAGGACCTCAGCAATAGGACCTCAGCATTGTGACCTCAGCTTTGTGACCTCAGCAATAGGACCTCAGCATTGTGACCTCAGCATTGTGACCTCACCATCAGGACCTCAGCAATAGGACCTCAGCATTGTGACCTCAGCATTGGGACGTCAGTAATAGGACCTCAGCATTGTGACCTCAGCATTGGGACGTCAGCAATAGGACCTCAGCATTGTGACCTCAGCAATAGGACCTCAGCAATAGGACCTCAGCATTGTGACCTCAGCAATAGGACCTCAGCAATAGGACCTCAGCACTGTGACCTCAGCATTGTGACCTCAGAATTGTGACCTCAGCAATAGGACCTCAGCAACAGGACCTCAGCATTTTCACCTCAGCAATATGACCTCAGCATTGTGACCTCAGCAAGAGGACCTCAGAATTGTGACCTCAGCATTGTGACCTCAGCAATAGGACCTCAGCATTGTGACCTCAGCATTGTGACCTCAGCATTGTGACCTCAGCAATAGGACCTCAGCAATAGGACATCAGCATTGTGACCTCAGAAATAGGACATCAGCAATAGGACCTCAGCATTGTGACCTCAGCTTTGTGACCTCAGCAATAGGACCTCAGCATTGTGACCTCAGCATTGTGACATCAGGAATAGGACCTCAGCAATAGAACCTCAGCAACAGGACCTCAGCATTGTGACCTCAGCATTGTGACCTCAGCAATAGGACCTCAGCATTGTGACCTCAGCATTGAGACCTCAAAAATAGGACCTCAGCATTGTGACCTCAGCAATAGGACCTCAGCATTGTGACCTCAGCATTGGGACGTCAGCAATAGGACCTCAGCATTGTGACCTCAGCATTGTGACCTCAGCAATAGGACCTCAGCAACAGAACCTCATCATTGTGACCTCAGCATTGTGACCTCAGCATTGAGTCCTCAAAAATAGGACCTCAGCATTGTGACGTCAGCAATAGGACCTCAGCATTGTGACCTCAGCAATAGGACCTCTGTATGGTTACCTCAGCATTGTTACCTCAGCAATAGGACCTCAGCAATAGGACCTCAGCAACAGGACCTCAGCATTGTGACCTCAGCATTGTGATCTCAGAAATAGGACCTCAGCATTGTGACCTCAGCATTGTGACCTCAACATCAGGACCTCAGCAATAGGACCTCAGCAACAGGACCTCAGCATTGTGACCTCAGTATTGTGACCTCAGCATTGAGACCTCAAAAATAGGACCTCAGCATTGTGACGTCAGCAATAGGACCTCAGCAGTAGGACCTCAGCATTGTGACCTCAGCACTGTGACCTCAGAAATACGACCTCAGCACTCTGACCACAGCAATAGGACCTCAGCAATAGGACCTCAGCAATAGGACCTCAGCATTGTGACCTCAGCAATAGGACCTCGGCATTATGACCTCAGCATTGTGACCTCAGCAATAGGACCTCAGCATTGTAACCTCAGCATTGTGACCTCAGCATTGTGACCTCAGCAATAGGACCTCAGCATTGTGACCTCAGCATTTTGACCTCAGCATTGTGACCTCAGAAATAGGACCTCAGCATTGTGACCTCAGCATTGAGACCTCAAAAATAGGACCTCAGCATTGTGACGTCAGCAATAGGACCTCAGCATTGTAACCTCAGCAATAGGACCTCTGTATGGTTACCTCAGCATTGTTACCTCAGCAATAGGACCTCAGCAATAGGACCTCAGCAACAGGACCTCAGCATTGTGACCTCAGCATTGTGATCTCAGAAATAGGACCTCAGCATTGTGACCTCAGCATTGTGACCTCAACATCAGGACCTCAGCAATAGGACCTCAGCAACAGGACCTCAGCATTGTGACCTCAGTATTGTGACCTCAGCATTGAGACCTCAAAAATAGGACCTCAGCATTGTGACGTCAGCAATAGGACCTCAGCAGTAGGACCTCAGCATTGTGACCTCAGCACTGTGACCTCAGAAATACGACCTCAGCACTCTGACCACAGCAATAGGACCTCAGCAATAGGACCTCAGCAATAGGACCTCAGCATTGTGACCTCAGCAATAGGACCTCGGCATTATGACCTCAGCATTGTGACCTCAGCAATAGGACCTCAGCATTGTAACCTCAGCATTGTGACCTCAGCATTGTGACCTCAGCAATAGGACCTCAGCATTGTGACCTCAGCATTTTGACCTCAGCATTGTGACCTCAGAAATAGGACCTCAGCATTGTGACCTCAGCATTGTGACCTCAGCATTGTGACGTCAGCATTGTGACCTCAGAAATAGGACCTCAGCATTGTGACCTGAGCAATAGGACCTCAGCATTGTGATCTCAGCATTGGGACCTCAGCATTATGACCTCAGCAAGAGGACCTCAGCATTGTGACCTCAGCATTGTGACCTCAGCAATACGACCTCAGCATTGTGACGTCAGCAATAGGACCTCTGCATTGTGACCTCAGCATTGTGACCTCAGCAATAGTATCTCAGCATTGTGACCTCAGCTTTGTGACCTCCCGAATAGGACCTCAGCAATAGGACCTCAGCATTGTGACCTCAGCATTGTGACCTCAGCATTGTGATCTCAGCAATAGGACCTCAGCAATAGGACCTCAGCATTGTGACCTCAGCATTGTAACCTCAGCATTGTGACCTCATCAATAGGACCTCAGCAATAGGACCTCAGCATTGTGACCTCAGCTTTGTGACCTCAGCATTGTGACCTCAACAATAGGACCTCAGCATTGTGACCTCAGCAATCGGACCTCAGCATTGTGACCTCAGCATTGTGACCTCAGCAATAGGACGTCAACATTGTGACCTCAGCATTGTGACCTCAGCAATAGGACCTCAGCAATAGGACTTCAGCATTGTGACCTCAGTAAGAGGACCTCAGCAATAATACTTCAGCATTGTGACCTCAGAAAGAGGACCTCAGCATTGTGACCTCAGCAATACCACCTCAGCATTGTGACCTCAACATTTTGACCTCAGCATTTTGACCTCAGCATTGACACCTCAAAAATAGGACCTCATTATTGTGACGTCAGAAATAGGACCTCAGCATTGTGACCTCAGCATTGTGACCTCAGCACTGTGACCTCAGCAATAGGACCTCAGGAATAGGACCTCAGCATTATGACCTCAGCATTGTGACCTCAGCAATAGGACCTCAGCAACAGGACCTCAGCATAGTGACCTCAGCATTGTGACCTCAGCAATAGGACCGCAGCAATAGGACCTCAGCAATAAGACCTCAGAATTGTGACCTCAGCAATAGGAGCTCAGCAATAGGACCTCAGCATTTTGACCACCGCATTGTGACCTCAGCAATAGGACCTCAGCAATAGGACCTCTGCATTGTGACCTCAGCATTGTTATCTCAGCATTGTGACCTCAGCATTATGACCTCAGCAATAGGACCTCAGCATTGTGACCTCAGCATTGTGACCTCAGCATTGTGACCTCAGCAATAGGACCTCAGCATTGTGACCTCAGCAATAGGACCTCAGCATTGTGACCTCAGCATTGTGACATCAGCAATAGAATCTCAGCAATAGGACCTCATCAATAGGACCTCAGCATTGTGACCTCAGCATTGTGACCTCAGCATTGTGACCTCAGCATTGTGACCTCAGCAATAGGACCTCAGCATTGTGACCTCAGCATTGTGACCTCAGCATTGTGTCCTCAACAATAGGACCTCAGCATGGTGACCTCAGCATTGTTACCTCAGCAATAGGACCTCAGCAATAGGACCTCAGCATTGTGACCTCAGCATGGTAACCTCAGCATTGTGGCCTCAGCAATAGGACCTCATCATTGTGACCTCAGCATTGTGACCTCAGCATTGTGACCTCAGCAATAGGACCTCAGCGTAGGACCTCAGCATTGTGACCTCAGCAATAGGACCTCAGTAATGGGACCTCAGCAACAGGACATCAGCAATAGGACCTCAGCATTGTGACCTCAGCAAAAGGACCTCAGCATTGTGACCTCAGCAGTAGTACCTCAGCATTGTGACCTCAGCATTGTGACCTCAGCAATAGGACCTCAGCATTGTGACCTCAGCATAGTGACCTCAGCATTGTGACCTCAGCAATAGGACCTCAGCAATAGGACCTCAGCATTGTGACCTCAGCAATACCACCTCAGCAATAGGACCTCAGCAATAGGACCTCAGCAATAGGACCTCAGCATTGTGACCTCAGCATTGTGACCTCAGCATTGTGACCTCAGCAATAGGACCTCAGCATTGTGACCTCAGCATTGTGACTTCAGCATTGTGACCTCAGCAATAGGACCTCAGCATTGTGACCTCAGCATTGTAACCTCAGCAATAGGACCTCAGCAATAGGACCTCAGCATTGTGACCTCAGCATTGTGACCTCAGCAATAGGACCTCAGCAATAGGACCTCAGCATTGTGACCTCAGCATTGTAACCTCAGCATTGTGATCTCAGCAATAGGACCTCAGGAATAGGACCTCAGCAATAGGACCTCAGCAATAAGACCTCAGCAATAGGACCTTAGCATTCTGACCTCAGCATTGTGACCTCAGCAATAGGACCTCAGCATTGCGACCTCAGCATTGTGACCTCAGAATTGTGACCTCAGCAATAGGACCTCAGCATTGCGAACTCAGCATTGCGACCTCAGCATTGCGACCTCAGCATTGTGACCTCAGCATTGAGACCTCAAAAATAGGACCTCAGCATTGTGATGTCAGCAATAGGACCTCAGCAATAGGACCTCAGCATTGTGACCTCAGCACTGTGACCTCAGAATTACGACCTCAGCACTGTGACCACAGCAATAGGACCTCAGCAATTGGACCTCAGCAATAGGACCTCAGCATTATGACCTCAGCATTGTGACCTCAGCAATAGGACCTCAGCACTGTGACCTCAGCATTGTGACCTCAGCATTGTGACCTCAACAATAGGACCTCAGCAATACGACCTCAGCATTGTGACCTCAGCATTGTGACCTCAGCAATAGGACCTCAGCATTGTGACCTAAGCATTGTGACCTCAGAAATAGGACCTCAGCATTGTGACCTCAGCATTGTGACCTCAGCATTATGACCTCAGCAATAGGACCTCTGCATTGTGACCTCAGCATTGTAACCTCAGCATTGTGACCTCAGCAATAGGACCTCAGCATTGTGATCTCAGCAATAGTATCTCAGCATTGTGACCTCAGCTTTGTGACCTCCTGAATAGGACCTCAGCAATAGGACCTCAGCGTTGTGACCTCAGCATTGTGACCTCAGCATTGTGACCTCAGCAATAGGACCTCTGTATGGTGACCTCAGCATTATTACCTCAGCAATAGGACGTCAGCAATAGGACCTCAGCAACAGGACCTCAACATTGTGACCTCAGCATTGTGATCTCAGAAATAGGACCTCAGCATTGTGACCTCAGCATTGTGACCTCAACATCAGGACCTCAGCAATAGGACCTCAGCAACAGGACCTCAGCATTGTGACCTCAGTATTGTGACCTCAGCATTGAGACCTCAAAAATAGGACCTCAGCATTGTGACGTCAGCAATAGGACCTCAGCAGTAGGACCTCAGCATTGTGACCTCAGCACTGTGACCTCAGAAATACGACCTCAGCACTGTGACCACAACAATAGGACCTCAGCAATAGGACCTCAGCAACAGGACCTCAGCATTGTGACCTCAGCATTGTGATCTCAGAAATAGGACCTCAGCATTGTGACCTCAGCATTGTGACCTCAACATCAGGACCTCAGCAATAGGACCTCAGCAACAGGACCTCAGCATTGTGACCTCAGTATTGTGACCTCAGCATTGAGACCTCAAAAATAGGACCTCAGCATTGTGACGTCAGCAATAGGACCTCAGCAGTAGGACCTCAGCATTGTGACCTCAGCACTGTGACCTCAGAAATACGACCTCAGCATTGTGACCTCAGCAATAGGACCTCGGCATTATGACCTCAGCATTGTGACCTCAGCAATAGGACCTCAGCATTTTGACCTCAGCATTGTGACCTCAGCATTGTGACCTCAGCAATAGGACCTCAGCATTGTGACCTCAGCATTTTGACCTCAGCATTGTGACCTCAGAAATAGGACCTCAGCATTGTGACCTGAGCAATAGGACCTCAGCATTGTGATCTCAGCATTGGGACCTCAGCATTATGACCTCAGCAAGAGGACCTCAGCATTGTGACCTCAGCATTGTGACCTCAGAAATAGGACCTCAGCATTGTGACGTCAGCAATAGGACCTCTGCATTGTGACCTCAGCATTGTGACCTCAGCAATAGTATCTCAGCATTGTGACCTCAGCTTTGTGACCTCCCGAATAGGACCTCAGCAATAGGACCTCAGCATTGTGACCTCAGCATTGTGACCTCAGCATTGTGATCTCAGCAATAGGACCTCAGCAATAGGACCTCAGCATTGTGACCTCAGCATTGTAACCTCAGCATTGTGACCTCAGCAATAGGACCTCAGCAATAGGACCTCAGCATTGTGACCTCAACATTGTGACCTCAGCATTGTGACCTCAGCAATCGGACCTCAGCATTGTGACCTCAGCATTGTGACCTCAGCAATAGGACCTCAACATTGTGACCTCAGCATTTTGACCTCAGCAATAGGACCTCAGCAATAGGACTTCAGCATTGTGACCTCAGTAAGAGGACCTCAGCAATAATACTTCAGCATTGTGACCTCAGAAAGAGGACCTCAGCATTGTGACCTCAGCAATACGACCTCAGCATTGTGACCTCAACATTTTGACCTCAGCATTTTGACCTCAGCATTGACACCTCAAAAATAGGACCTCATTATTGTGACGTCAGAAATAGGACCTCAGCATTGTGACCTCAGCATTGTGACCTCAGCACTGTGACCTCAGCAATAGGACCTCAGGAATAGGACCTCAGCATTATGACCTCAGCATTGTGACCTCAGCAATAGGACCTTTGCATTGTGACCTCAGAATTGTGACCTCAGCAATAGGACCTCAGCAACAGGACCTCAGCATTGTGACCTCAGCATTGTGACCTCAGCAATAGGACCGCAGCAATAGGACCTCAGCAATAAGACCTCAGAATTGTGACCTCAGCAATAGGAGCTCAGCAATAGGACCTCAGCATTTTGACCACCGCATTGTGACCTCAGCAATAGGACCTCAGCAATAGGACCTCAGCATTGTGACCTCAGCATTGTGACCTCAGCATTGTGACCTCAGCAATAGGACCTCTGCATTGTGACCTCAGCATTGTGACCTCAGCATTGTGACCTCAGCAATAGGACCTCAGCATTGTGACCTCAGCATTGTGACATCAGCAATAGAATCTCAGCAATAGGACCTCATCAATAGGACCTCAGCATTGTGACCTCAGCATTGTGACCTCAGCATTGTGACCTCAGCAATAGGACCTCAGCATTGTGACCTCAGCATTGTGACCTCAGCATTGTGTCCTCAACAATAGGACCTCAGCATTGTGACCTCAGCATTGTGACCTCAGCAATAGGACCTCAGCAATAGGACCTCAGCATTGTGACCTCAGCATTGTAACCTCAGCATTGTGGCCTCAGCAATAGGACCTCATCATTGTGACCTCAGCATTGTGACCTCAGCATTGTGACCTCAGCAATAGGACCTCAGCGTAGGACCTCAGCATTGTGACCTCAGCAATAGGACCTCAGTAATGGGACCTCAGCAACAGGACATCAGCAATAGGACCTCAGCATTGTGACCTCAGCATTGTAACCTCAGCAATAGGACCTCAGCAATAGGACCTCAGCATTGTGACCTCAGCAATAGGACCTCAGCAATAGGACCTCAGCATTGTGACCTCAGCATTGTGACCTCAGCAATAGGACCTCAGCATTGTGACCTCAGCATTGTGACTTCAGCATTGTGACCTCAGCAATAGGACCTCAGCATTGTGACCTCAGCATTGTAACCTCAGCAATAGGACCTCAGCAATAGGACCTCAGCATTGTGACCTCAGCATTGTGACCTCAGCAATAGGACCTCAGCAATAGGACCTCAGCATTGTGACCTCAGCATTGTGATCTCAGCAATAGGACCTCAGGAATAGGACCTCAGCAATAGGACCTCAGCAATAGGACCTCAGCAATAAGACCTCAGCAATAGGACCTCAGCATTCTGACCTCAGCATTGTGACCTCAGCAATAGGACCTCAGCATTGCGACCTCAGCATTGTGACCTCAGCATTGTGACCTCAGCAATAGGACCTCAGCATTGCGTACTCAGCATTGCGACCTCAGCATTGCGACCTCAGCATTGTGACCTCAGCATTGAGACCTCAAAAATAGAACCTCAGCATTGTGACGTCAGCAATAGGACCTCAGCAATAAGACCTCAGCATTGTGACCTCAGCACTGTGACCTCAGAATTACGACCTCAGCACTGTGACCACAGCAATAGGACCTCAGCAATAGGACCTCAGCAATAGGACCTCAGCATTATGACCTCAGCATTGTGACCTCAGCAATAGGACCTCAGCATTGTGACCTCAGCATTGTGACCTCAGCATTGTGACCTCAACAATAGGACCTCAGCAATACGACCTCAGCATTGTGACCTCAGCATTGTGACCTCAGCAATAGGACCTCAGCATTGTGACCTCAGCATTGTGACCTCAGAAATAGGACCTCAGCATTGTGACCTCAGCATTGTGACCTCAGCATTATGACCTCAGCAATAGGACCTCTGCATTGTGACCTCAGCATTGTGACCTCAGCATTGTGACCTCAGCAATAGGACCTCAGCATTGTGATCTCAGCATTGTGACCTCAGCATTATGACCTCAGCAATAGGACCTCAGCATTGTGACCTCAGCAATAGTATCTCAGCATTGTGACCTCAGCTTTGTGACCTCCTGAATAGGACCTCAGCAATAGGACCTCAGCGTTGTGACCTCAGCATTGTGACCTCAGCATTGTGACCTCAGGAATAGGACCTCAGCAATAGGACCTCAGCATTGTGACCTCAGCATTGTGACCTCAGCATTGTGACCTCAGCAATAGGACCTCAGCAATAGGACCTCAGCATTGTGACCTCAGCAATAGGACCTCAGCAATAGGACCTCAACATTGTGACCTCAGCATTGTGACCTCAGCAATAGGACCTCAGCAACAGGACCTCAGCATTGTGACCTCAGCATTGTGACCTCAACATTGTGACCTCAGCAATAGGACATCAGCATTGTGACCTCAGCATTTTGATCTCAGCATTGTGACCTCAGCAATAGGACCTCAGCAATAGGACTTCAGCATTGTGACCTCAGCAAGAGGACCTCAGCAATACTATTTCAGCATTGTGACCTCAGAAAGAGGACCTCAGCATTGTGACCTCAGCAATAGGACCTCAGCATTGTGACCTCAGCATTGTGACCTCAGCATTGTGACGTCAGCAATAGTACCTCAGCAACAGGACCTCAGCATAGTGACCTCAGCATTGTGACCTCAGCAATAGGACCTAGCAATAAGACCTCAGAATTGTGACCTCAGCAATAGGAGCTCAGCAATAGGACCTCAGCATTGTGACCTCAGCATTGTGACCTCAGCAATAGGACCTCAGCAATAGGACCTCAGCATTGTGACCTCAGCATTGTTATCTCAGCATTGTGACCTCAGCATTATGACCTCAGCAATAGGACCTCTGCATTGTGACCTCAGCATTGTGACCTCAGCATTGTGACCTCAGAAATAGGACCTCAGCATTGTGACCTCAGCAATAGGACCTCAGCATTGTGACCTCAGCATTGTTACATCAGCAATAGAATCTCAGCAATAGGACCTCATCAATAGGACCTCAGCATTGTGACCTCAGCATTGTGACCTCAGCAATAGGACCTCAGCATTGTGACCTCAGCATTGTGACCTCAACAATAGGACCTCAGCATTGTGACCTCAGCATTGTGACCTCAGCAATAGGACCTCAGCAATAGGACCTCAGCATTGTGACCTCAGCATTGTAACCTCAGCAATAGGACCTCAGCAATAGGACCTCATCATTGTGACCTCAGCATTGTGACCTCAGCATTGTGACCTCAGCAATAGGACCTCAGCGTAGGACCTCAGCATTGTGACCTCAGCAATTGGACCTCAGTAATGGGACCTCAGCAACAGGACATCAGCAATAGGACCTCAGCATTATGACCTCAGCAAGAGGACCTCAGCATTGTGACCTCAGCAGTAGTACCTCAGCATTGTGACCTCAGCATTAGGACCTCAGCAATAGGACCTCAGCATTGTGACCTCAGCATTGTGACCTCAGGAGTGTGACCTCAGGAATGTGACCTCAGCAATAGGACCTCAGCATTGTGACCTCAGCATTGTGACCTCAGCAAGAGGACCTCAGCATTGTGACCTCAGCAGTAGTACCTCAGCATTGTGACCTCAGCATTAGGACCTCAGCAATAGGACCTCAGCATTGTGACCTCAGCATTGTGACCTCAGGAATGTGACCTCAGGAATGTGACCTCAGCAATAGGACCTCAGCATTGTGACCTCAGCATTGTGACCTCAGCAATAGGACCTCAGCATTGTGACCTCAGCATTGTGACCTCAGGAATGTGACCTCAGGAATGTGACCTCAGCAGTAGTACCTCAGCATTGTGACCTCAGCATTGGGACCTCGCAATAAGACCTCAGCATTGTGACCTCAGCATTGTAACCTCAGCAATAGGACCTCAGCAATAGGACCTCATCATTGTGACCTCAGCATTGTGACCTCAGCATTGTGACCTCAGCAATAGGACCTCAGCGTAGGACCTCAGCATTGTGACCTCAGCAATTGGACCTCAGTAATGGGACCTCAGCAACAGGACATCAGCAATAGGACCTCAGCATTGTGACCTCAGCAAGAGGACCTCAGTATTGTGACCTCAGCACTGTGACCTCAGCATTGTGACCTCAGCATTGTGACCTCAGCAATCGGACCTCAGCATTGTGACCTCAGGAATAGGACCTCAGCACTGTGACCTCAGCATTGTGACCTCAGCAATAGGACCTCAGCAATAGGACCTCAGCATTGTGACCTCAGCATTGTGACCTCAGCATTGTGACCTCAGCAATAGGACCTCAGCATTGTGACCTCATCATTGTGACCTCAGCAACAGGACCTCAACAATAGGACCTCAGCAATAGGACCTCAGCATTGTGACCTCAGCAATAGGACCTCAGCAATAGGACCTCAGCAATAGGACCTCAGCATTGTGACCTCAGCAATAAGACCTCGGCAATAGGATTTAAACAATAGGCCCTCAGCATTGTGACCTCAGCATTGTCACTTCAGCAATAGGACCTCAGCAATAGGACCTCAGCAAAGGGACCTCAGCAAGAGGACCTAAGCATTGTGACCTCAGCATTGTGACCTCAGGAATAGGACCTCAGCAATAGGACCTCAGCAATAGGACCTCAGCATTGTGACCTCAGCATTGTGACCTCAGCAATAGGACCTCAGCAATAGGACCTCACCAATAGGACCTCAGCATTAGGACATCAGCAGTAGGACCTCAGCATTGTCACCTCAGCAATAGGACCTCAGCAATAGGACCTCAGCAATAGGACCTCAGCATTGTGACCTCACCAATAGGACCTCAGCATTGCGACCTCAGGATTGTGACCTCAGCATTGTGACCTCAGCAATAGGACCTCAGCAATAGGACCTCAGCATTGTGACCTCAGCATTATGACCTCAGCCTTGTGACCTCAGCATTGTCGCCTCAGCAATAGGACCTCAGCAACAGGACCTTTGCATTGTAACCTCAGCATTGTGACCTCAGCAATAGGACCTCAGCATTGTGACCTCAGGATTGTGACCTCAGCATTGTGACCTCAGCAATAGGACCTCAGCAATAGGACCTCAGCAATAGTACCTCAGCATTGTGACCTCAGCAATAGGACCTCAGCAATAGGACCTCAGCATTGTGACCTCAGCAATAAGACCTCAGAAAATTGACCTCAGCTTTGTGACCTCAGCATGGTGACCTCAGCAATAGGACCTAAGCAATAGGACCTCAGCATAGTGACCTCAGCACTGTGACCTCAGCATTGTGACCTCAGCATTGTGACCTCAGCATTGTGACCTCAGCAATCGGACCTCAGCATTGTGACCTCAGGAATAGGACCTCAGCACTGCGACCTCAGCATTGTGACCTCAGCAATAGGACCTCAGCAATATGACCTCAGCATTGTGACCTCAGCATTGTGACCTCAGAATTGTGACCTCAGCAATAGGACCTCAGCATTGTGACCTCAGCATTGTGACCTCAGCAACAGGACCTCAACAATAGGACCTCAGCAATAGGACCTCAGCATTGTGACCTCAGCAATAGGACCTCAGCAATAGGACCTCAGCAATAGGACCTCAGCATTGTGACCTCAGCAATAGGACCTCGGCAATAGGATTTAAGCAATAGGCCCTCAGCATTGTGACCTCAGCATTGTGACTTCAGCAATGGGACCTCAGCAATAGGACCTCAGCAAGGGGACCTCAGCAAGAGGAACTAAGCATTGTGACCTCAGCATTTGACCTCAGGAATAGGACCTCAGCAATAGGACCTCAGCAATAGGACCTCAGCATTGTGACCTCAGCATTGTGACCTCAGCAATAGGACCTCAGCAATAGGACCTCAGCAAGAGGACCTCAGCAAGAGGACCTCAGCAATAGGACCTCAGCAATAGGACCTCAGCATTGTGACCTCAGCAATAGGACCTCAGCAATAGGACCTCAGCAATAGGACCTCAGCATTGTCACCTCAGCAATAGGACCTCAGCAATAGGACCTCAGCAATAGGACCTCAGCATTTTGTCCACAGGAATAGGACCTCAGCAATAGGGTCTCAGCATTGTGACCTCAGCATTATGACCTCAGCCTTGTGACCTCAGCATTGTCGCCTCAGCAATAGAACCTCAGCAACAGGACCTTTGCATTGTGACCTCAGCATTGTGACCTCAGCAATAGGACCTCAGCATTGTGACCTCAGGATTGTGACCTCAGCATTGTGACCTAAGCAATAGGACCTCAGCAATAAGATCTCAGGATTGTGACCTTAGCATTGTGACCTCAGCAATAGGACCTCAGCATTGTGACCTCAGCATTGTGACCTCAGCAATAGGACCTGAGCATTGTGACCTCAGCATTGTGACCTCAGCAATAGGACCTCAGCAATAGGATCTCAGCATTGTGACGTCAGCATTGTGACCTCAGTAATAGGACCTCAGCAATAGGATCTCTGCATATTGACCTCAGCATTGTGACCTCAGCATTGTGACCTCAGCAATAGGACCTCAGCAATAGGACCACAGCATTGTGACCTCAGCAATAGGACCTCAGCTATCTGACCTCAGTAATAGGACCTCAGCAATAGGACCTGAGCAACAGCACCTCAGCAATAGGACCACAGCAATAGGACCTCAGCATTGTGACCTCAGCAATAGGACATCAGCACTGTGACCAGAGCAATAGGACTTCAGCAATAAGACCTCAGCAATAGGACCTCGGCAATAGGACCTCAGCAATAGGACCTCAGCATTGTGACCTCAGCATTGTGACCTCAGCAATAGGACCTCAGCAATAAGTCCTCAGTAAAAGGACTTGAGCATTGTGACCTCAGCATTGTGACCTCACCAATAGGACCTCAGCAACAGGACCTCGGCAATACGACATCAGCAATAGGACCTCAGCATTGTGACCCGAGCATTGTGACCTCAGCAATAGGACCTCAGCAATAGGACCTCAGCATTGTGACCTCAGCAATAAGACCTCAGAATTGTGACGTCAGCATTGTGACCTAGGCATTGGGACCTCAGCAATAGGACCTAAGCAATAGGACGTCAGCATTGTGACCTCAGCACTGTGACCTCAGCATTGTGACCTCAGCACTGTGACCTCAGCATTGTGACCTCAGCAATAGGACCTCAGCAATAGGACCTCAGCATTGTGACCTCAACATTGTGACCTCAGAATTGTGACCTCAGCAATAGGACCTCAACAATAGGACCTCAGCAATAGGACCTCAGCATTGTGACCTCAGCAATAGGACCTCAGCAATAGGACCTCAGCATTGTGACCTCAGCAATAGGACCTCAGCAATAGGACCTCAGCATTGTGACCTCAGCATTGTGACCTCAGCAATAGGACCTCGGCAATAGGATTTCAGCAATAGGCCCTCAGCATTGTGACCTCAGCATTGTGACCTCAGCAATAGGACCTCAGCAATAGGACCTAAGCAATAGGACCTCAGCATTGTGACCTCAGCATTGTGACCTCAGCAATAGGACCTCAGCAATAGGACCTCAGCAATAGGACCTCAGCATTGTGACATCAGTAAAAGGACCTCAGCAAAAGGACCTCAGCAATAGGACCTCAGCATTGTGACCTCAGCATTGTGACCTCAAGAATAGGACCTCAGCAATAGGACCTCAGCAATAGGACCTCAGCATTGTGACCTCAGCAATAGGACCTCAGCAATAAGACCTCAGAATTGTCACCTCAGCATTGTGACCTCAGCAATAGGACCTCAGCATTTTGTCCTCAGGAATAGGACCTCAGCAATAGGGTCTCAGCATTGTGACCTCAGCATTATGACCTCAGCATTGTCACCTCAGCATTGTGACCTCAGCATTGTGACCTCAGCATTGTGACATCACCATTGTGACCTCAGCAATAGGACCTCAGCATTGTGACCTCAGCATTGTGACCTCAGCATTGTGACCTCAGCAATAGGACCTCAGAAATAAGATCTCAGGATTGTGACCTCAGCATTGTGACCTCAGCAATAGGACCTCAGCATTGTGACCTCAGCATTGTGACCTCAGCAATAGGACCTCAGCAATAGGATCTCAGCATTGTGACGTCAGCATTGTGACCTCAGTAATAGGACCTCAGCAATAGGATCTCTGCATATTGACCTCAGCATTGTGACCTTAGCATTGTGACCTCAGCAATAGGACCTCAGCAATAGGACATCAGCACTGTGACCTCAGCATTGTGACCTCAGCAATAGGACCTCAGCAATAGGACCACAGCATTGTGACCTCAGCATTGTGACCTCAGTAATAGGACCTCAGCAATAGGATCTCAGCATTGTGACCTCAGCATTGTAACCTCAGCATTGTGACCTCAGCATTACGACCTCAGCATTTTGACCTCAGCAATAGGACCTGAGCAACAGCACCTCAGCAATAGGACCACAGCAATAGGACCTCAGCATTGTGACCTCAGCAATAGGACCTCAGCAATAGGACCTCAGCATTGTGACCTCAGCATTGTGACCTCAAGAATAGGACCTCAGTATTGTGACCTCAGCATTGTGACCTCAAGAATAGGACCTCAGCAATAAGACCTCAGCAATAGGACCTCAGAAATCGGACCTCAGCAATAGGACCTCAGCACTGTGACCGCAGCACTGTGACCTCAGCAATAGGACCTCAGCATTGTGACCTCAGAAATAGGACCACAGCATTGTGACCTCAGCAATAGGACCTCTGCAATACGACCTCAACATTGTGACCTCAGCAATTGGACCTCTGCAATAGGACCTCAGCATTGTGACCTCAGCAAGAGGACCTCAGCAATAGGACCTAAGCAATAGGACCTCAGCATTGTGACCTCAACAATAGGACCTCAGCAATAGGACCTCAGCAATATGACCTGAGCATTGTGACCTCAGCATTGTGACCTCAGCAATAGGACCTCAGCAATAGGACCTCAAAAATAGGACCTCCGCATTGTGACCACAGCATTGTGACTTCAGCAATAGGACCTCAGCATTGTGACCTCAGCGTTGTGACCTCAGCAATAGGACCTCAGCAAAAGGACCTCAGCATTGTGACCTCAGCAATAAGACCTCAGAAATAGGACCTCAGCATTGTGACCTCAGCTTTGTGACCTCAGCATTGTGACCTCAGCATTGTGACCTCATCATTGTGACCTCAGCAGTAGGACCTCAGCAATAGGACCTCAGAAATAGGACCTCAGCAATAGGACCTCAGCAATAGGACCTCAGCAATAGGACCTCAGCATTGTGACCTCAGCAAGAGGACCTCAGCAATAGGACCTCAGCAATAGGACCTCAGCAATAGGACCTCAGCATTGTGACCTCAGCAATAGGACCTCAGCATTGTGACCTCAGCACTGTGACATCAGCATTGTGACCTCAGCATTGTGACCTCAGCAATCGGACCAAAGCATTGTGACCTCAGCAATAGGACCTCAGCACTGTGACCTCAGCATTGTGACCTCAGCAATAGGACCTCAGCATTGTGACATCAGCATTGTGACCTCAAGAATAGGACCTCAGCAATAAGACCTCAGCAATAGGACCTCAGAAATCGGACCTCAGCAATAGGACCTAAGCAATAGGACCTCAGCATTGTGACCTCAGCTTTGTGACCTCAGCATTGTGACCTCAGCAATAAGACCTCAGCAATAGGACCTCAGCAATAGGACCACAGCATTGTGACCTCAGCATTAGGACCTCTGCAATAGGACCTCAGCAAGAGGATCTCAGCAAGAGGACCTCAGCAAGACGACCTCAGCATTGTGACATCAGCATTGTGACCTCAGCAATAGGACCTCAGAATTGTGACCTCAGCATTGTGACCTCAGCATTAGGACCTCAGCATTGTGACCTCAGCATTGTGACCTCAGCAATAGGACCTCAGCAATAGGACCTCAGCAAGAGGACCTCAGCAAGAGGACCTCAGCATTGTGACCTCAGCATTGTGACCTCAGCAATAGGACCTCAGAATTGTGACCTCAGCATTGTGACCTCAAGAATAGGACCTCAGCATTGTGACCTCAGCAATAGGACCTCAGCAATAGCACCTCAGCATTGTGACCTCAGCATTGTGACCTCAGCAATAGCACCTCAGCATTGTGACATCAGCATTGTGACCTCAGCATTTTGACCTCAGCAATAGGACCTCAGCATTGTGAACTCAGCGTTTTGGCTTCAGCATTGTGACCTCAGCATTGTGACCTCAGCATTGTGACCTCAGCAATAGGACCTCAGCAATAGGACCTCAGCAATAGGACCACAGCATTGTGACCTCAGCATTAGGACCTCTGCAATAGGACCTCAGCAAGAGGACCTCAGCAAGAGGACCTCAGCAAGACGACCTCAGCATTGTGACATCAGCATTGTGACCTCAGCAATAGGACCTCAGAATTGTGACCTCAGCATTGTGACCTCAGCAATAGGACCTCAGCATTGTGACCTCAGCATTGTGACCTCAGCAATAGGACCTCAGCAATAGGACCTCAGCAAGAGTACCTCAGCAAGAGGACCTCAGCATTGTGACCTCAGCATTGTGACCTCAGCAATAGGACCTCAGCATTGTGACCTCAGCATTGTGACCTCAGCAATAGGACCTCAGCATTGTGACCTCAGCAATAGGACCTCAGCAATAGCACCTCAGCATTGTGACCTCAGCATTGTGACCTCAGCAATAGCACCTCAGCATTGTGACATCAGCATTGTGACCTCAGCATTTTGACCTCAGCAATAGGACCTCAGCATTGTGAACTCAGCGTTTTGGCTTCAGCATTGTGACCTCAGCATTTTGACCTCAGCAATAGGACCTCAGCAATAGGACCTCAGCAATAGGACCTAAGCATTGTGACCTCAGCATTGTGACCTCAGCAATAGGACCTCAGCATTGTGACCTCAGCATTGTGACCTCAGCAATAGGACCTCAACAATAGTACCTCAGCAATAGAACCTCAGCATTGTGACCTCAGCAATAGGACATCGGCAATAGGACCTCAGCAGTAGGACCTCAGCTTTGTTACCTCAGCATTGTGACCTCAGCAATAGGACCTCAGCAATAGGACCTCAGCATTGTGACCTCAGCACTGTGACATCAGAATTGTGACCTCAGCAATAGAACCTCTGCATGGTGACCTCAGCAATACGTCCTCAACAATAGGACCTCAGCAATAGGACCTCAGCATTGTGACCTCAGCATTGTGACCTCAGCAATAGGACCTCAGCATTGTGACCTCAGCATTGTGACATCAGCATTGTGACATCACCATTGTGACGTCAGCAATAGGACCTCAGCAATAGGACCTCAGCAATAGGACCTCAGCATTGTGACCTCAGCAATAGGACCTCAGCAATAGGACCTCAGCAATAGGACCTCAGCATTGTGACCTCAGCATTGTGACCTCAGAAATAGGACCTCAGCATTGTGACATCAGCAATAGGACCTCAGCAATAGGACCTCAGAATTGTGACCTCAGCTTTGTGACCTCAGCATTGTGACCTCAGCAGTAGGACCTAAGCAATAGGACCTCAGCATTGTGACATCAGAATTATGTCCTCAGCAATAGGACCTCAGCAATAGGACCTCAGCATTGTGACCTCATCATTGTAAGCTCAGCACTGTGACCTCAGCATTGTGACCTCAGCATTGTGACCTCAGCATTGTGACCTCAGCAATAGGACCTCAGCATTGTGAAATCAGCATTGTGACCTCAGAATTGTGACCTCAGCAAAGGGACCTCAGCAATAGCACCTCAGCATTGTGACCTCAGCATTGTGACCTCAGCAATAGCACCTCAGCATTGTGACCTCAGCATTTTGTCCTCATCATTGTGACCTCAGGAATAGGACCTCAACAATAGGACCTAAGAAGTAGGACCTCAGCATTGTGACCTCAGCAATAGTACCTCAGAATTGTGACCTCAGCATTGTGAACTCAGCAATAGGACCTCAGAAATAGGACCTCAGCATTGTGACCTCAGCATTGTGACCTCAGCAATAGGACCTCGGCAATAGGACCTCAGCAATAGGACCACAGCATAGTGACCTCAGCATTGTGACCTCAGCAATAGGACCTCAGCATTGTCACCTCAGCATTGTGACCTCAGCATTGTGACCTCAGCATTGTGACATCACCATTGTGACCTCAGCAATAGGACCTCAGCAATAGGACCTCAGCAATAGGACCTCAGCATTGTGACCTCAGCAATAGGACCTCAGCGTTGTGACCTCAGCATTGTGACCTCAGAAATAGGACCTCAGCATTGTGACATCAGCAATAGGACCTCAGCAATAGGACCTCAGAATTGTGACCTCAGCTTTGTGACCTCAGCAATAGGACCTCAGCATTGTGACCTCAGCATTTTGTCCTCATCATTGTGACCTCAGGAATAGGACCTCAACAATAGGACCTAAGAAGTAGGACCTCAGCACTGTGACCTCAGCAATAGGACCTCAGCATTGTGACCTCAGCATTGTGAGCTCAGCACTGTGACCTCAGCATTGTGACCTCAGCATTGTGACCTCATCATTGTGACCTCAGCAATAGGACCTCAGCATTGTGACATCAGCATTGTGACCTCAGAATTTTGACCTCAGCAAAGGGACCTCACCAATATGACCTCAGCATTGTGACCTCAGCATTGTGACCTCAGCATTGTGACCTCAGCAATATGACCTCAGCATTGTGACCTCAGCAATAGTACCTCAACAATAGGACCTCAGCAATAGGACCTCAGCATTGTGACCTCAGCAATAGCACCTCAGCATTGTGACCTCAGCATTGTGACCTCAGCATTGTGACCTCAGCAATAGGATCTCAGCATTGTGATCTCAGCATTGTGACCTCAGAATTGTGACCTCAGCTAAGGGACCTCAGCAATAGGACCTCAGCATTGTGACCTCAGCATTGTGACCTCAGCAATAGGACCTCAGCATTCTGACCTCAGCATTTTGTCCTCATCATTGTGACCTCAGGAATAGGACCTCAACAATAGGACCTAAGAAGTAGGACCTCAGCATTGTGACCTCAGCATTGTGAACTCAGCACAGTGACCTCAGCATTGTGACCTCAGCATTGTGACCTCAGCAATAGGACCTCAGAAATAGGACCTCAGCATTGTGACCTCAGCAATAGCACCTCAGCAATAGCACCTCAGCAATAGAACCTCAGCATTGTGACCTCAGCAATAGGACCTCAGCAATAGGACCTCAGCATTGTGACCTCAGCATTGTGACCTCAGCATTGTGACCTCAGCAATAGGACCTCAGCAATAGGACCTCAGCATTGTGACCTCAGCATTGTGACCTCAACAATAGGACCTAAGAAGTAGGACCTCAGCAATAGGACCTCAGCATTGTGACCTCAGCATTGTGACCTCAGCGATAGGACCTCAGCAATGTGACCTCAGGAATAGGACCTCAGCATGGTGACCTCAGCATTGTGACCTCAGCAATAGGACCTCAGCAATGTGACCTCAGGAATAGGACCTCAGCATGGTGACCTCAGCATTGTGACCTCAGCAATAAGACCTCAGCAATAGGACCTCAGCAATGTGACCTCAGGAATAGGACCTCAGCATTGTGACCTCAGCATTGTGACCTCAGCAATAAGACCTGAGCATTGTGACCTCAGCAATAGGACCTCAGCAGTAGGATCTCAGCATTGTGACCTCAGCATTGTGACCTCAGCATTGTGACCTCTTCAATAGGACCTCAGCAATAGGACCTCAACATTGTGACCTCTGCAATAGGACCTCAGCATTGTGACCTCAGCATTGTGACCTCAGCAATAGGACCTCAGCAATAAGACCTCAGCAATAGGACCTCAGCATTGTGACCTCAGCAATAGGACCTCAGCAATAGGACATCAGCAAAAGGACCTCAGCATTGTGACCTCAGCAATAAGACCTCAGAATTGTGACCTCAGTTTTGTGACCTCAGCATTGTGACCTCAGCAATAGGACCTCAGCAATAGGACCTCAGCAATAGGACCTCAGCATAGGACCTCAGCATTGTGACCTCAGCCTTGTGACCTCATCATTGTGACCTCAGCAGTAGGACCTCTGCAATAGGACCTCGGAAATAGGACCTCAGCAATAGGACCTCAGCAATAGGATCTTAGCTTTGTGACCTCAACATTTTGACCTCAGCATTGTGACCTCAGCATTGTGACCTCAGCAATAGGACCTCAGCAACAGTACCTCGGCAATAGGACCTCAGCATTGTGACCTCAGCATTGTGACCTCAGCAATAGGACCTCACCATTGTGACCTGAGCAATAGGACCTCAGCAATAGGACCTCAGCATTGTGACCTCAGCAATAAGACCTCAGAATTGTGACCTCAGCTTTGTGACCTCAGCATTGTGACCTCAGCTATAGGACCTCAGAAATAGGACCTCAGCATTGTGACCTCAGCAATAGGACCTCAGAATTGTGACCTCAGCTTTGTGACCTCAGCATTGTGACCTCAGCAATAGGACCTCAGCAATAGGACCTCAGCATTGTGACCTCAACAATAGGACCTCAGCAATAGGACCTCAGCATTGTGACCTCAGCAATAGGACCTCAACAATAGGACCTCAGCAACAGGACCTCAGCAATAGGACCTCAACATTGTGACCTCAGCAACAGGACCTCAGAAAGAGGACCTCAGCATTGTGACCTCAACATTGTGACCTCAGCATTGTGACCTCAGCATTGTGACCTCAGCAATAGGACCTCAGCAATAGGACCTCAGTATTTTGACCTCAGCTTTGTGACCTCAGCATTGTGACTTCAGCAATAGGACCTCAGCATTGTGACCTCAGCATTGTGACCTCAGCAATAGGACCTCAGCAATAGGACCTCAGAAATAGGACCTCAGAAATAGGACTTCAGCAATAGGACCTCAGCACAGTCACCTCAGCATTGTGACCTCAGCAATAGGACCTCAGCAATAAGACCTCAGCATTGTGACCTCAGAAATAGGACCTCAGTATTGTGACCCCAGCAATAGGACCTCAGCAATAGGACCTCAGAAATAGGACCTCAGAAATAGGACTTCAGCAATAGGACCTCAGCACTGTGACCGCAGCACTGTGACCTCAGCAATAGGACCTCAGCAATAAGACCTCAGCATTGTGACCTCAGAAATAGGACCTCAGTATTGTGACCCCAGCAATAGGACCTCAGCAATAGGACCTGAGAAATAGGATCTCAGCAATAGGACCTCTGCAATATGACCTCAACATTGTGACCTCAGCAATAGAACCTCAGCATTGTGACCTCAGCAATAGGACCTCAGCAATAGGACCTCAGCAATAGGACCTCAACATTGTGACCTCAGCAATAAGACCTCAGCATTGTGACCTCAGCAATAGGACCTCAGCCATAGGACCTCATGAATAGGACCTCAGCATTGTGACCTCAGCATTGTGACCTCAGCAATAGGACCTCAGCAATAGGACATCAGCATTGTGACCTCAGCATTGTGACCTCAGCAATAGGACCTCAGCAATAGGACCTCAGCATTGTGACCTCAGCATTCTGACCTCAGCAATAGGACCTCAGCAATAGGACCTCAGCATTGTGACCTCAGCATTGTAACCTCAGAATTCTTATCTCAGCAATAGGACCTCAGCAATAGGACATCAGAAATAGGACCTCAGAAATAGGACCTCAGCAATAGGACCTCAGCATTGTCACCTCATTAATAGGACCTCAGCATTGTGACCTCAGCATTGTGACCTCAGCATTGTGACCTCAGCAATAGGACCTCAGCAATAGGACCTCAGCATTGTGACCCCAGCAATAGGACCTCAGCAATAGGACCTGAGAAATAGGATCTAAGTAATAGGACCTCTGAAATACGACCTCAGCATTGTGACCTCATCAATAGGACCTCAGCAATAGGACCTCAGCATTATGACCTCAGCAATAGGACCTCAGCAATAGGACCAAAGCATTGTGACCACAGCAATAGGACCTCAGCAATAGGACCTAAGCATAGTGACCTCAGGAGTACGACCTCAGCAATAGGACCTCAGCATTGTGACCTCAGCAATAGGACCTCAGCAAGAGGACCTCAGCATTGTGACCTCAGCATTGTGACATAAGCCATAGGACCTCAGCAATAGGACCTCAGCAATAGGACCTCAGCATTGTGACCTCAGCAATAGGATCTGAACAATAGGACGTCAGCAATAGGACCTCAACATTGTGACCTCAGCAATAGGACCTCAGAAACAGGACCTCAGCATTGTGACCTCAGCATTGTGACCTCAGCAATAGGACCTCAGCAATAGGACCTCAGCATTGTGACGTCAGCATTGTGACCTCAGCATTGTGACCTCAGCAATAGGACCTCAGCAATAGGACCTCAGCATTGTGACCTCAGCATTTTGACCTCAGCAATAGGACCTCAGCAATAGGACCTCAGCAATAGGACCTCAGCATTGTGACCTCAGCATTGTGACCTTAGCATTGTGACCTCAGCAATAGGACCTCAGCATTGTGACCTCAGCTATAGGACCTCAGGAATAGGACCTCAGCAATAGGACCAAAGCATTGTGACCTCAGCAATAGGACCTCAGCAATAGGACCTCAGCATTGTGACCTCAGCATTGTGACCTCAGAACTGTGACCTCGGCATTGTGACCTCAGCATTGTGACCTCAGCAATAGGACCTCAGCAATAGGACCTCAGCATTGTGACCTCAGCATTGTGACCTCAGCAATAGGACCTCAGCAATAGGACCTCAGCATTGTGACCTCAGCATTGTGACCTCAGCATTAGGACCTCAGCAAGAGGACCTCAGCATTGTGACCTCAGCATTGTGGCCTCATCATTGTGACCTCAGCAATAGGACTTCATCTTTGTGACCTCAGAAATAGGACCTCAGCAATAGGACCTCAGCATTGTGACCTCAGCATTGTGACCTCAGCAATAGGACCTCAGCAATAGGACCTCAGCATTGTGACCTCAGCATTGTGACCTCAGCATTAGGACCTCAGCAAGAGGACCTCAGCATTGTGACCTCAGCATTGTGACCTCAGCAATAGGACCTCAGAATAGGACCTCAGCATTGTGACCTCAGCATGGTGACCTCAGCACAGTGACCTCAGCATTGTGACTTCAGCATTGTGACCTCAGCAATAGGACCTCTGCATTGTGACCTCAGAAATAGGACCTCAGCATTGTGACCCCAGCAATAGGACCTCAGCAATAGGACCTGAGAAATAGGATCTCAACATTGTGACCTCTGCAATAGGACCTCAGCATTGTGACCTCAGCATTGTGACCTCAGCATTGTGACCTCAGCATTGTGACCTCAGCAATAGGACCTCAGCAATAGGACCTCAGCATTGTGAACTCAGCGTTGTGGCTTCAGCATTGTGACCTCAGCATTGTGACCTCAGCAATAGGACCTCAGCAATAGGACCTCAGCATTGTGACCTCAGCAATAGGACCTCAGCAATAGGACCTCAGCATTGTGATCTCAGCATTGTGACCTCAGCAATAGGACCTCAGCAATAGGACCTCAGCAATAGGACCTCAACATTGTGACCTCTGCAATAGGACCTCAGCATTGTGACCTCAGCATTGTGACCTCAGCAATAGGACCTCAGCATTGTGACCGCAGCTATAGGACCTCAGCATTGTGACCTCAGCATTGTGTCCTCATCATTGTGACCTCAGAAATAGGACCTCAACAATAGGACCTAAGAAGTAGGACCTCAGCATTGTGACCTCAGCATTGTGAACTCAGCACAGTGACCTCAGCATTGTGACCTCAGCAATAGGACCTCAGAAATAGGACCTCAGCATTGTGACCTCAGCAATAGGACCTCAGCAATAGCACCTCAGCAATAGGACCTCAGGAATAGGACCTCATCTTTGTGACCTCAGCTTTGTGACCTCAGCAATAGGACCTCAGCAATAGGACCTCAGCATTGTGAACTCAGCGTTGTGGCTTCAGCATTGTGACCTCAGCATTGTAACCTCAGCATTGTGACCTCAGCATTGTGACCTCAGCAATAGGACCTCAGCATTGTGACCTCAGCATTGTTACCTCAGCAATAGGACCTCAGCATTGTGACCTCAGCAATAGGACCTCAGCAATGTGACCTCAGGAATAGGACCTCAGCATGGTGACCTCAGCATTGTGACCTCAGCAATAGGACCTCAGCAATAGGACCTCAGCAATAGGACCTCAGCAATAGGACCTCAACACTGTGACCTCAGCATTGTGACCTCAGCAATAGGACCTTAGCAATAGGACCTCAGCATTATGACCTCAGCAATAGGACCTCAGCATTGTGACCTCATCAATAGGACCTCAGCAAAAGGACCTCAGCATTATGACCTCAGCAATAGGACCTCAGCATTGTGACCTCAGCATTGTGACCTCAGCATTGTGACCTCAGCACAGAGACCTCAGCATTGTGACCTCAGCAATAGGACCGCAGCATTGTGACCTCAGCATTGTGACCTCAGCATTGTGACCTCAGCATTGTGACCTCAGCAATAGGACCTCAGCAATAGGACCTCAGCATTGTGACCTCAGCAATAGGACCTCAGCAATAGGATCTGAACAATAGGACGTCAGCAATAGGACCTCAACATTGTGACCTCAGCAATAGGACCTCAGAAACAGGACCTCAGCATTGTGACCTCAGCATTGTGACCACAGCAATAGGACCTCAGCAATAGGACCTCAGCAATAGGACCTCAGCATTGTGACCTCAGCATTGTGACCTCAGCATTGTGACCTCAGCAATAGGACCTCAGCAATAGGACCTCAGCATTGTGACCTCAGCATTTTGACCTCAGCAATAGGACCTCAGCAATAGGACCTCAGCAATAGGACCTCAGCATTGTGACCTCAGCATTGTGACGTTAGCATTGTGACCTCAGCAATAGGACCTCAGCAATAGGACCTCAGCATTGTGACCTCAGCAATAGGACCTCAGCAATAGGACCTCAGAAATAGGACCTCAGCATTGTGACCTCAGCATTGTGACCTCAGCATTAGGACCTCAGCAAGAGGACCTCAGCATTGTGACCTCAGCATTGTGGCCTCATCATTGTGACGTCAGCAATCGGACCTCAGCAATAGGACTTCAGCATTGTGACCTCAGAAATAGGACCTCAGCAATAGGACCTCAGCATTGTGACCTCAGCATTGTGACCTCAGCAATAGGACCTCAGCAATAGGACCTCAGCATTGTGACCTCAGCATTGTGACCTCAGCATTAGGACCTCAGCAAGAGGACCTCAGCATTGTGACCTCAGCATTGTGACATCAGCAATAGGACCTCAGAATAGGACCTCAGCATTGTGACCTCAGCATGGTGACCTCAGCACAGTGACCTCAGCATTGTGACTTCAGCATTGTGACCTCAACAATAGGACCTCTGTATTGTGACCTCAGAAATAGGACCTCAGCATTGTGACCCCAGCAATAGGACCTCAGCAATAGGACCTGAGAAATAGGATCTCAGCAATAGGACCTCTGCAATACGACCTCAGCATTGTGACTTCAGCAATAGAACCTCAGCATTGTGAAATCAGTATTGAGACCTCAGCAATAGGACCTCAGCTATAGGACCTCAACATTGTGACCTCAGCATTGTGACCTCAGCAATAGGACCTCAGCATTGTGACCTCAGCATTGTGACCTCAGCAATAGGACCTCAGCAATAGGACCTCAGCAATAGGACCTCAACATTGTGACCTCTGCAAAAGGACCTCAGCATTGTGACCTCAGCATTGTGACCTCAGCAATAGGACCTCAGCATTGTGACCACAGCATTGTGACTTCAGCAATAGGACCTCAGCATTGTGACCTCAGCATTGTGAC
Source organism: Anas acuta (assembly GCF_963932015.1). Lineage (NCBI taxonomy): Eukaryota > Metazoa > Chordata > Aves > Anseriformes > Anatidae > Anas > Anas acuta. The sequence continues at coordinate 10,737,031 of NC_089016.1, forward strand.
CTCAGCAATAGGACCTCAACAATAGTACCTCAGCAATAGAACCTCAGCATTGTGACCTCAGCAATAGGACCTCAGCAATAGGACCTCAGCATTGTGACCTCAGCAATAGGACCTCAGCATTGTGACCTCAGCATTGTTACCTCAGCAATAGGACCTCAGCATTGTGACCTCAGCATTGTGACCTCAGCAATAGGACCTCAGCAATGTGACCTCAGGAATAGGACCTCAGCATGGTGACCTCAGCATTGTGACCTCAGCAATAGGACCTCAGCAATAGGACCTCAGCAATAGGACCTCAGCAATAGGACCTCAACATTGTGACCTCAGCATTGTGACCTCAGCAATAGGACCTTAGCAATAGGACCTCAGCATTATGACCTCAGCAATAGGACCTCAGCATTGTGACCTCATCAATAGGACCTCAGCAATAGGACCTCAGCATTATGACCTCAGCAATAGGACCTCAGCATTGTGACCTCAGCATTGTGACCTCAGCATTGTGACCTCAGCACAGAGACCTCAGCATTGTGACCTCAGCAATAGGACCGCAGCATTGTGACCTCAGCATTGTGACCTCAGCATTGTGACCTCAGCATTGTGACCTCAGCAATAGGACCTCAGCAAGAGGACCTCAGCATTGTGACATCAGCAATAGGACCTCAGCAATAGGACCTCAGCATTGTGACCTCAGCAATAGGACCTCAGCAATAGGATCTGAACAATAGGACGTCAGCAATAGGACCTCAACATTGTGACCTCAGCATTGTGACCTCAGCAATAGGACCTTAGCAATAGGACCTCAGCATTATGACCTCAGCAATAGGACCTCAGCATTGTGACCTCATCAATAGGACCTCAGCAATAGGACCTCAGCATTATGACCTCAGCAATAGGACCTCAGCATTGTGACCTCAGCATTGTGACCTCAGCATTGTGACCTCAGCACAGAGACCTCAGCATTGTGACCTCAGCAATAGGACCTCAGCAATAGGACCTCAGCATTGTGACCTCAGCATTGTGACCTCAGCAATAGGACCTCAGCAATAGGACCTCAGCATTGTGACCTCAGCATTTTGACCTCAGCAATAGGACCTCAGCAATAGGACCTCAGCAATAGGACCTCAGCATTGTGACCTCAGCAATAGGACCTCAGCAATAGGACCTCAGCAATAGGACCTCAGCAATAGGACCTCAGCATTGTGACCTCAGCATTGTGACCTCAGGAATAGGACCTCAGCAATAGGACCTCAGCAATAGGACCTCAGCATTGTGACCTCAGCATTGTGACCTCAGCAATAGGACCTCAGCAATAGGACCTCAGCAAGAGGACCTCAGCAATAGGACCTCAGCAGTAGGACCTCAGCATTGTCACCTCAGCAATAGGACCTCAGCAATAGGACCTCAGCAATAGGACCTCAGCATTGTGACCTCACCAATAGGACCTCAGCATTGTGACCTCAGGATTGTGACCTCAGCATTGTGACCTCAGCAATAGGACCTCAGCAATAGGACCTCAGCATTGTGACCTCAGCATTATGACCTCAGCCTTGTGACCTCAGCATTGTCGCCTCAGCAATAGGACCTCAGCAACAGGACCTTTGCATTGTAACCTCAGCATTGTGACCTCAGCAATAGGACCTCAGCATTGTGACCTCAGGATTGTGACCTCAGCATTGTGACCTCAGCAATAGGACCTCAGCAATAGGACCTCAGCAATAGTACCTCAGCATTGTGACCTCAGCAATAGGACCTCAGCAATATGACCTCAGCATTGTGACCTCAGCATTGTGACCTCAGAATTGTGACCTCAGCAATAGGACCTCAGCATTGTGACCTCAGCATTGTGACCTCAGCAACAGGACCTCAACAATAGGACCTCAGCAATAGGACCTCAGCATTGTGACCTCAGCAATAGGACCTCAGCAATAGGACCTCAGCATTGTGACCTCAGCAATAGGACCTCGGCAATAGGATTTAAGCAATAGGCCCTCAGCATTGTGACCTCAGCATTGTGACTTCAGCAATGGGACCTCAGCAATAGGACCTCAGCAAGGGGACCTCAGCAAGAGGAACTAAGCATTGTGACCTCAGCATTGTGACCTCAGGAATAGGACCTCAGCAATAGGACCTCAGCAATAGGACCTCAGCATTGTGACCTCAGCATTGTGACCTCAGCAATAGGACCTCAGCAAGAGGACCTCAGCAAGAGGACCTCAGCAATAGGACCTCAGCAATAGGACCTCAGCATTGTGACCTCAGCAATAGGACCTCAGCAATAGGACCTCAGAAATAGGACCTCAGCATTGTCACCTCAGCAATAGGACCTCAGCAATAGGACCTCAGCAATAGGACCTCAGCAATAGGACCTCAGCATTTTGTCCTCAGGAATAGGACCTCAGCAATAGGGTCTCAGCATTGTGACCTCAGCATTATGACCTCAGCCTTGTGACCTCAGCATTGTCGCCTCAGCAATAGAACCTCAGCAACAGGACCTTTGCATTGTGACCTCAGCATTGTGACCTCAGCAATAGGACCTCAGCATTGTGACCTCAGGATTGTGACCTCAGCATTGTGACCTAAGCAATAGGACCTCAGCATTGTGACCTCAGCATTGTGACCTCAGCAATAGGACCTCAGCATTGTGACCTCAGCAATAGGACCTCAGCATTGTGACCTCAGCATTGTGACCTCAGCAATAGGACCTGAGCATTGTGACCTCAGCATTGTGACCTCAGCAATAGGACCTCAGCAATAGGATCTCAGCATTGTGACGTCAGCATTGTGACCTCAGTAATAGGACCTCAGCAATAGGATCTCTGCATATTGACCTCAGCATTGTGACCTCAGCATTGTGACCTCAGCAATAGGACCTCAGCAATAGGACCACAGCATTGTGACCTCAGCAATAGGACCTCAGCTATCTGACCTCAGTAATAGGACCTCAGCAATAGGATCTCAGCATTGTGACCTCAGCATTGTAACCTCAGCATTGTGACCTCAGCATTACGACCTCAGCATTTTGACCTCAGCAATAAGACCTCAGCAATAGGACCTCGGCAATAGGACCTCAGCAATAGGACCTCAGCATTGTGACCTCAGCATTGTGACCTCAGCAATAGGACCTCAGCAATAGGACCTCAGCAATAGGACCTCAGCATTGTGACCTCAGCAATAGGACCTCAGCATTGTGACCTCAGCATTGTAACCTCAGCATTGTGACCTCAGCATTACGACCTCAGCATTTTGACCTCAGCAATAAGACCTCAGCAATAGGACCTCGGCAATAGGACCTCAGCAATAGGACCTCAGCATTGTGACCTCAGCATTGTGACCTCAGCAATAGGACCTCAGCAACAGGACCTCGGCAATACGACATCAGCAATAGGACCTCAGCATTGTGACCCGAGCATTGTGACCTCAGCAATAGGACCTCAGCAATAGGACCTCAGCATTTTGACCTCAGCAATAAGACCTCAGAATTGTGACGTCAGCATTGTGACCTCAGCATTGGGACCTCAGCAATAGGACCTAAGCTATAGGACGTCAGCATTGTGACCTCAGCACTGTGACCTCAGCATTGTGACCTCAGCATTGTGACCTCAGCATTGTTACCTCAGCAATAGGACCTCAGCACTGTGACCTCAGCATTGTGACCTCAGCAATAGGACCTCAGCAATAGGACCTCAGCATTGTGACCTCAACATTGTGACCTCAGAATTGTGACCTCAGCAATAGGACCTCAGCATTGTGACCTCAGCAATAGGACCTCAACAATAGGACCTCAGCATTGTGACCTCAGCATTGTGACCTCAGCAATAGGACCTCGGCAATAGGATTTCAGCAATAGGCCCTCAGCAATGTGACCTCAGCATTGTGACCTCAGCATTGTGACCTCAGCAATAGGACCTCAGCAATAGGACCTAAGCAATAGGACCTCAGCATTGTGACCTCAGCATTGTGACCTCAGCAATAGGACCTCAGCAATAGGACCTCAGCAATAGGACCTCAGCATTGTGACATCAGTAAAAGGACCTCAGCAAAAGGACCTCAGCAATAGGACCTCAGCATTGTGACCTCAGCATTGTGACCTCAAGAATAGGACCTCAGCAATAGGACCTCAGCAATAGGACCTCAGCATTGTGACCTCAGCAATAGGACCTCAGCAATAAGACCTCAGAATTGTCACCTCAGCATTGTGACCTCAGCAATAGGACCTCAGCATTTTGTCCTCAGGAATAGGACCTCAGCAATAGGGTCTCAGCATTGCGACCTCAGCATTATGACCTCAGCCTTGTGACCTCAGCATTGTCGCCTCAGCAAAAGGACCTCAGCAATAGGACCTCAGCATTGTGACCTCAGCAATAGGACCTCAGCATTGTGACCTCAGCATTGTGACCTCAGCATTGTGACCTCAGCAATAGGACCTCAAAATAAGATCTCAGGATTGTGACCTCAGCATTGTGACCTCAGCAATAGGACATCAGCACTGTGACCTCAGCATTGAGACCTCAGCATTGTGACCTCAGCAATAGGACCTGAGCATTGTGACCTCAGCATTTTGACCTCAGCAATAGGACCTCAGCAATAGGATCTCAGCATTGTGACGTCAGCATTGTGACCTCAGTAATAGGACCTCAGCAATAGGATCTCTGCATATTGACCTCAGCATTGTGACCTTAGCATTGTGACCTCAGCAATAGGACCTCAGCAATAGGACATCAGCACTGTGACCTCAGCATTGTGACCTCAGCAATAGGACCTCAGCAATAGGACCACAGCATTGTGACCTCAGCATTGTGACCTCAACAATAGGACCTCAGCTATCTGACCTCAGTAATAGGATCTCAGCAATAGGATCTCAGCATTGTGACCTCAGCATTGTAACCTCAGCATTGTGACCTCAGCATTACGACCTCAGCATTTTGACCTCAGCAATAGGACCTGAGCAACAGCACCTCAGCAATAGGACCACAGCAATAGGACCTCAGCATTGTGACCTCAGCAATAGGACCTCAGCAATAGGACCTCAGCATTGTGACCTCAGCATTGTGACCTCAAGAATAGGACCTCAGTATTGTGACCTCAGCATTGTGACCTCAAGAATAGGACCTCAGCAATAAGACCTCAGCAATAGGACCTCAGAAATCGGACCTCAGCAATAGGACCTCAGCACTGTGACCGCAGCACTGTGACCTCAGCAATAGGACCTCAGCATTGTGACCTCAGCAATAGGACCTCTGCAATACGACCTCAACATTGTGACCTCAGCATTGTGACCTCAGCAATAGTACCTCAGCATTGTGACCTCAGCAAGAGGACCTCAGCAATAGGACCTAAGCAATAGGACCTCAGCATTGTGACCTCAACAATAGGACCTCAGCAATAGGACCTCAGCAATATGACCTGAGCATTGTGACCTGAGCATTGTGACCTCAGCAATAGGACCTCAGCAATAGGACCTCAAAAATAGGACCTCCGCATTGTGACCACAGCATTGTGACTTCAGCAATAGGACCTCAGCATTGTGACCTCAGCGTTGTGACCTCAGCAATAGGACCTCAGAAATAGGACCTCAGCAATAGGACCTCAGCAATAGGACCTCAGCAATAGGACCTCAGCATTGTGACCTCAGCAATAGGACCTCAGCATTGTGACCTCAGCACTGTGACATCAGCATTGTGACCTCAGCATTGTGACATCAGCAATCGGACCAAAGCATTGTGACCTCAGCAATAGGACCTCAGAAATAGGACCTCAGCAATAGGACCTCAGCAATAGGACCTCAGCAATAGGACCTCAGCATTGTGACCTCAGCAAGAGGACCTCAGCAATAGGACCTCAGCAATAGGACCTCAGCATTGTGACCTCAGCAATAGGACCTCAGCATTGTGACCTCAGCACTGTGACATCAGCATTGTGACCTCAGCATTGTGACCTCAGCAATCGGACCAAAGCATTGTGACCTCAGCAATAGGACCTCAGCACTGTGACCTCAGCATTGTGACCTCAGCAATAGGACCTCAGCATTGTGACATCAGCATTGTGACCTCAAGAATAGGACCTCAGCAATAAGACCTCAGCAATAGGACCTCAGAAATCGGACCTCAGCAATAGGACCTAAGCAATAGGACCTCAGCATTGTGACCTCAGCTTTGTGACCTCAACATTGTGACCTCAGCAATAGGACCTCAGAAATAGGACCTCAGCATTGTGACATCAACATTGTGACCTCAGCATTGTGACCTCAGCAATAAGACCTCAGCAATAGGACCTCAGCAATAGGACCACAGCATTGTGACCTCAGCATTAGGACCTCTGCAATAGGACCTCAGCATTGTGAAATCAGCATTGTGACCTCAGAATTGTGACCTCAGCAAAGGGACCTCAGCAATAGGACCTCAGCATTTTGACCTCAGCATTGTGACCTCAGCAATAGGACCTAAGCATTGTGACCTCAACAATAGGACCTCAGAAATAGCACCTCAGCATTGTGACCTCAGCATTGTGACCTCAGAAATAGCACCTCAGCATTGTGACCTCAGCAATAGGACCTCAGCATTGTGACCTCAGCATTTTGTCCTCATCATTGTGACCTCAGGAATAGGACCTCAACAATAGGACCTAAGAAGTAGGACCTCAGCATTGTGACCTCAGCAATAGTACCTCAGAATTGTGACCTCAGCATTGTGACCTCAGCAATAGGACCTCGGCAATAGGACCTCAGCAATAGGACCACAGCATAGTGACCTCAGCATTGTGACCTCAGCAATAGGACCTCAGCATTGTCACCTCAGCATTGTGACCTCAGCATTGTGACCTCAGCATTGTGACATCACCATTGTGACCTCAGCAATAGGACCTCAGCAATAGGACCTCAGCAATAGGACCTCAGCATTGTGACCTCAGAAATAGGACCTCAGCATTGTGACATCAGCAATAGGACCTCAGCAATAGGACCTCAGAATTGTGACCTCAGCTTTGTGACCTCAGCAATAGGACCTCAGCATTGTGACCTCAGCATTTTGTCCTCATCATTGTGACCTCAGGAATAGGACCTCAACCATAGGACCTAAGAAGTAGGACCTCAGCATTGTGACCTCAGCAATAGGACCTCAGCATTGTGACCTCAGCATTGTGAGCTCAGCACTGTGACCTCAGCATTGTGACCTCAGCATTGTGACCTCAGCAATAGGACCTCAGCATTGTGACATCAGCATTGTGACCTCAGCATTGTGACCTCAGCATTGTGACCTCATCAATATGACCTCAGCATTGTGACCTCAGCAATAGTACCTCAACAATAGGACCTCAGCAATAGGACCTCAGCATTGTGACCTCAGCAATAGCACCTCAGCATTGTGACCTCAGCATTGTGACCTCAGCATTGTGACCTCAGCAATAGGATCTCAGCATTGTGATCTCAGCATTGTGACCTCAGAATTGTGACCTCAGCTAAGGGACCTCAGCAATAGGACCTCAGCATTGTGACCTCAGCATTGTGACCTCAGCAATAGGACCTCAGCATTCTGACCTAAGCATTTTGTCCTCATCATTGTGACCTCAGGAATAGGACCTCAACAATAGGACCTAAGAAGTAGGACCTCAGCATTGTGACCTCAGCATTGTGAACTCAGCACAGTGACCTCAGCATTGTGACCTCAGCATTGTGACCTCAGCAATAGGACCTCAGAAATAGGACCTCAGCATTGTGACCTCAGCAATAGCACCTCAGCAATAGCACCTCAGCAATAGAACCTCAGCATTGTGACCTCAGCAATAGGACCTCAGCAATAGGACATCAGCATTGTGACCTCAGCATTGTGACCTCAGCATTGTGACCTCAACAATAGGACCTAAGAAGTAGGACCTCAGCAATAGGACCTCAGCATTGTTACCTCAGCAATAGGACCTCAGCATTGTGACCTCAGCATTGTGACCTCAGCGATAGGACCTCAGCAATGTGACCTCAGGAATAGGACCTCAGCATGGTGACCTCAGCATTGTGACCTCAGCAATAGGACCTCAGCAATGTGACCTCAGGAATAGGACCTCAGCATGGTGACCTCAGCATTGTGACCTCAGCAATAAGACCTCAGCAATAGGACCTCAGCAATGTGACCTCAGGAATAGGACCTCAGCATTGTGACCTCAGCATTGTGACCTCAGCAATAAGACCTGAGCATTGTGACCTCAGCAATAGGACCTCAGCAGTAGGATCTCAGCATTGTGACCTCAGCATTGTGACCTCAGCATTGTGACCTCTTCAATAGGACCTCAGCAATAGGACCTCAACATTGTGACCTCTGCAATAGGACCTCAGCATTGTGACCTCAGCATTGTGACCTCAGCAATAGGACCTCAGCAATAAGACCTCAGCAATAGGACCTCAGAAATAGGACTTCAGCAATAGGACCTCAGCACAGTCACCTCAGCATTGTGACCTCAGCAATAGGACCTCAGCAATAGGACCTCAGCATTGTGACCTCAGCAATAGGACCTCAGAAATAGGACCTCAGAAATAGGACCTCAGAAATAGGACTTCAGCACAGTCACCTCAGCATTGTGACCTCAGCAAGAGGACCTCAGTATTTTGACCTCAGCTTTGTGACCTCAGCATTGTGACTTCAGCAATAGGACCTCAGCATTGTGACCTCAGCATTGTGACCTCAGCAATAGGACCTCAGCAATAGGACCTCAGAAATAGGACCTCAGAAATAGGACTTCAGCAATAGGACCTCAGCACAGTCACCTCAGCATTGTGACCTCAGCAATAGGACCTCAGCAATAGGACCTCAGCACTGTGACCGCAGCACTGTGACCTCAGCAATAGGACCTCAGCAATAAGACCTCAGCATTGTGACCTCAGAAATAGGACCTCAGTATTGTGACCCCAGCAATAGGACCTCAGCAATAGGACCTGAGAAATAGGATCTCAGCAATAGGACCTCTGCAATATGACCTCAACATTGTGAACTCAGCAATAGAACCTCAGCATTGTGACCTCAGCATTGTGACCTCAGCAATAGGACCTCAGCAATAGGACCTCAGCAATAGGACCTCAACATTGTGACCTCAGCAATAAGACCTCAGCATTGTGACCTCAGCAATAGGACCTCAGCCATAGGACCTCATGAATAGGACCTCAGCACTGTGACCTCAGCATTGTGACCTCAGCAATAGGACCTCAGCAATAGGACATCAGCATTGTGACCTCAGCATTGTGACCTCAGCAATAGGACCTCAGCAATAGGACCTCAGCATTGTGACCTCAGCATTCTGACCTCAGCAATAGGACCTCAGCAATAGGACCTCAGAAATAGGACCTCAGAAATAGGACCTCAGCAATAGGACCTTAGCACTGTGAACTCAGCAATAGGACCTCAGCATTGTGACCTCATTAATAGGACCTCAGCATTGTGACCTCAGCATTGTGACCTCAGCATTGTGACCTCAGCAATAGGACCTCAGCAATAGGACCTCAGCATTGTGACCCCAGCAATAGGACCTCAGCAATAGGACCTGAGAAATAGGATCTAAGTAATAGGACCTCTGAAATACGACCTCAGCATTGTGACCTCATCAATAGGACCTCAGCAATAGGACCTCAGCATTATGACCTCAGCAATAGGACCTCAGCAATAGGACCAAAGCATTGTGACCCCAGCAATAGGACCTCAGCAATAGGACCTAAGCATAGTGACCTCAGGAGTACGACCTCAGCAATAGGACCTCAGCATTGTGACCTCAGCAATAGGACCTCAGAAAGAGGACCTCAGCATTGTGTCCTCAGCATTGTGACATAAGCCATAGGACCTCAGCAATAGGACCTCAGCAATAGGACCTCAGCATTGTGACCTCAGCAATAGGATCTGAACAATAGGACGTCAGCAATAGGACCTCAACATTGTGACCTCAGCAATAGGACCTCAGAAACAGGACCTCAGCATTGTTACCTCAGCATTGTGACCTCAGCAATAGGACCTCAGCAATAGGACCTCAGCATTGTGACGTCAGCATTTTGACCTCAGCATTGTGACCTCAGCAATAGGACCTCAGCAATAGGACCTCAGCATTGTGACCTCAGCATTTTGACCTCAGCAATAGGACCTCAGCAATAGGACCTCAGCAATAGGACCTCAGCATTGTGACCTCAGCATTGTGACCTTAGCATTGTGACCTCAGCAATAGGACCTCAGCATTGTGACCTCAGCAATAGGACCTCAGGAATAGGACCTCAGCAATAGGACCAAAGCATTGTGACCTCAGCAATAGGACCTCAGCAATAGGACCTCAGCATTGTGACCTCAGCATTGTGACCTCAGAACTGTGACCTCGGCATTGTGACCTCAGCATTGTGGCCTCATCATTGTGACCTCAGCAATAGGACTTCATCTTTGTGACCTCAGAAATAGGACCTCAGCAATAGGACCTCATCATTGTGACCTCAGCATTGTGACCTCAGCAATAGGACCTCAGCAATAGGACCTCAGCATTGTGACCTCAGCATTGTGACCTCAGCATTAGGACCTCAGCAAGAGGACCTCAGCATTGTGACCTCAGCATTGTGACCTCAGCAATAGGACCTCAGAATAGGACCTCAGCATTTTGACCTCAGCATGGTGACCTCAGCACAGTGACCTCAGCATTGTGACTTCAGCATTGTGACCTCAGCAATAGGACCTCTGCATTGTGACCTCAGAAATAGGACCTCAGCATTGTGACCCCAGCAATAGGACCTCAGCAATAGGACCTGAGAAATAGGATCTCAACATTGTGACCTCTGCAATAGGACCTCAGCATTGTGACCTCAGCATTGTGACCTCAGCAATAGGACCTCAGCAATAGGACCTCAGCATTGTGAACTCAGCGTTGTGGCTTCAGCATTGTGACCTCAGCATTGTGACCTCAGCAATAGGACCTCAGCAATAGGACCTCAGCATTGTGACCTCAGCAATAGGACCTCAGCAATAGGACCTCAGCATTGTGATCTCAGCATTGTGACCTCAGCAATAGGACCTCAGCAATAGGACCTCAGCAATAGGACCTCAACATTGTGACCTCAGCATTGTGACCTCAGCATTGTGACCTCAGCATTGTGACCTCAGCAATAGGACCTCAGCATTGTGACCGCAGCTATAGGACCTCAGCATTGTGACCTCAGCATTTTGTCCTCATCATTGTGACCTCAGAAATAGGACCTCAACAATAGGACCTAAGAAGTAGGACCTCAGCATTGTGACCTCAGCATTGTGAACTCAGCACAGTGACCTCAGCATTGTGACCTCAGCAATAGGACCTCAGAAATAGGACCTCAGCATTGTGACCTCAGCAATAGGACCTCAGCAATAGCACCTCAGCAATAGGACCTCAGGAATAGGACCTCATCTTTGTGACCTCAGCTTTGTGACCTCAGCAATAGGACCTCAGCAATAGGACCTCAGCATTGTGAACTCAGCGTTGTGGCTTCAGCATTGTGACCTCAGCATTGTGACCTCAGCAATAGGACCTCAGCAATAGGACCTCAGCATTTTGACCTCAGCATTGTGACCTCAGCAATAGGACCTCAGCATTGTGACCTCAGCATTGTGACCTCAGCAATAGGACCTCAACAATAGTACCTCAGCAATAGGACCTCAGCAATGTGACCTCAGGAATAGGACCTCAGCATGGTGACCTCAGCATTGTGACCTCAGCAATAGGACCTCAGCAATAGGACCTCAGCAATAGGACCTCAGCAATAGGACCTCAACATTGTGACCTCAGCATTGTGACCTCAGCAATAGGACCTTAGCAATAGGACCTCAGCATTATGACCTCAGCAATAGGACCTCAGCATTGTGACCTCATCAATAGGACCTCAGCAATAGGACCTCAGCATTATGACCTCAGCAATAGGACCTCAGCATTGTGACCTCAGCATTGTGACCTCAGCATTGTGACCTCAGCACAGAGACCTCAGCATTGTGACCTCAGCAATAGGACCGCAGCATTGTGACCTCAGCATTGTGACCTCAGCATTGTGACCTCAGCATTGTGACCTCAGCAATAGGACCTCAGCAATAGGACCTCAGCATTGTGACCTCAGCAATAGGACCTCAGCAATAGGATCTGAACAATAGGACGTCAGCAATAGGACCTCAACATTGTGACCTCAGCAATAGGACCTCAGAAACAGGACCTCAGCATTGTGACCTCAGCATTGTGACCACAGCAATAGGACCTCAGCAATAGGACCTCAGCAATAGGACCTCAGCATTGTGACCTCAGCATTGTGACCTCAGCATTGTGACCTCAGCAATAGGACCTCAGCAATAGGACCTCAGCAATAGGACCTCAGCATTGTGACCTCAGCATTGTGACGTTAGCATTGTGACCTCAGCAATAGGACCTCAGCAATAGGACCTCAGCATTGTGACCTCAGCAATAGGACCTCAGCAATAGGACCTCAGAAATAGGACCTCAGCATTGTGACCTCAGCATTGTGACCTCAGCAATAGGACCTCAGCAATAGGACCTCAGCATTGTGACCTCAGCATTGTGACCTCAGCATTAGGACCTCAGCAAGAGGACCTCAGCATTGTGACCTCAGCATTGTGGCCTCATCATTGTGACCTCAGCAATCGGACCTCAGCAATAGGACTTCAGCATTGTGACCTCAGAAATAGGACCTCAGCAATAGGACCTCAGCATTGTGACCTCAGCAATAGGACCTCAGCAATAGGACCTCAGCATTGTGACCTCAGCATTGTGACCTCAGCATTGTGACCTCAGCATTAGGACCTCAGCAAGAGGACCTCAGCATTGTGACCTCAGCATTGTGACCTCAGCAACAGGACCTCAGAATAGGACCTCAGCATTGTGACCTCAGCATGGTGACCTCAGCACAGTGACCTCAGCATTGTGACTTCAGCATTGTGACCTCAGCAATAGGACCTCTGCATTGTGACCTCAGAAATAGGACCTCAGCATTGTGACCCCAGCAATAGGACCTCAGCAATAGGACCTGAGAAATAGGATCTCAGCAATAGGACCTCTGCAATACGACCTCAGCATTGTGACTTCAGCAATAGAACCTCAGCATTGTGAAATCAGTATTGAGACCTCAGCAATAGGACCTCAGCTATAGGACCTCAACATTGTGACCTCAGCATTGTGACCTCAGCAATAGGACCTAAGCAATAGGACCTCAGCATTGTGAACTCAGCGTTGTGGCTTCAGCATTGTGACCTCAGCATTGTGACCTCAGCAATAGGACTTCAGCATAGTGACCTCAGCATTGTGACCTCAGCATTGTGACCTCAGCAATAGGACCTCAGCAATAGGACCTCAGCAATAGGACCTCAACATTGTGACCTCTGCAAAAGGACCTCAGCATTGTGACCTCAGCATTGTGACCTCAGCAATAGGACCTCAGCATTGTGACCGCAGCAATAGGACCTCAGAAATAGGATCTCAGAAATCGGACCTCAGCAATAGGACCTCAACAATAGTACCTCAGCAATAGAACCTCAGCATTGTGACCTCAGCAATAGGACCTCAGCAATAGGACCTCAGCATTGTGACCTCAGCATTGTGACGTCAGCAACAGGACCTCAGCATTGTGACCTCAGCATTGTTACCTCAGCAATAGGACCTCAGCGTTGTGACCTCAGCATTGTGACCTCAGCAATAGGACCTCAGCAATGTGACCTCAGGAATAGGACCTACGCATGGTGACCTCAGCATTGTGACCTCAGCAATAGGACCTCAGCCATAGGACCTCAGCAATAGGACCTCAGCAAAAGGACCTCAACATTGTAACCTCAGCATTGTGACCTCAGCAATAGGACCTTAGCAATAGGACCTCAGCAAAAGGACCTCAGCATTGTGACCTCAGCATTGTGACCTCAGCATTGTGACCTCAGCAATAAGACCTGAGCATTGTGACCTCAGCAATAGGACCTCAGCAGTCGGATCTCAGCATTGTGACCTCAGCATTGTGACCTCAGCATTGTGACCTCTTCAATAGGACCTCAGCATTGTGACCTCAGCAATAGGACCTCAGCAATAAGACCTCAGCAATAGGACCTCAGCATTGTGACCTCAGCAATAGGACCTCAGCAAAAGGACCTCAGCATTGTGACCTCAGCAATAGGACCCTAGCAATAGGACCTCAGCATTGTTCCCTCAGCAATAAGACCTCAGAATTGTGACCTCAGTTTTGTGACCTCAGCATTGTGACCTCAGCAAGAGGACCTCAGCAATAGGACCTCAGCAATAGGACCTCAGCTATAGGACCTCAGCATTGTGACCTCAGCAGTAGGACCTCAGCATTGTGACCTCAGCCTTGTGACCTCATCATTGTGACCTCAGCAGTAGGACCTCTGCAATAGGACCTCGGAAATAGGACCTCAGCAATAGGACCTCAGCAATAGGATCTTAGCTTTGTGACATCAACATCTTGACCTCAGCATTGTGACCTCAGCAATAGGACCTCAGCAATAAGACCTCAGCATTGTGACCTCAGCATTGTGACCTCAGCAATAGGACCTCAACATTGTGACCTCAGCATTGTGACCTGAGCAATAGGACCTCAGCACTGTGACCGCAGCACTGTGACCTCAGCAATAGGACCTCAGCAATAGGACCTCAGCAATACTACCTCAGCATTGTGACCTCAGCATTAGGACCTCAGCAAGAAGACCTCAGCATTGTGACCTCAGCATTGTGGCCTCATCATTGTGACCTCAGCAATCGGACCTCAGCAATAGGACTTCAGCATTGTGACCTCAGAAATAGGACCTCAGCAATAGGACCTCAGCATTGTGACCTCAGCATTGTGACCTCAGCAATAGGACCTCAGCAATAGGACCTCAGAAATAGGACCTCAGCATTGTGACCTCAGCATTGTGACCTCAGCAAGAGGACCTCAGCATTGTGACCGCAGCATTGTGACCTCAGCATTAGGACCTCAGCAAGAGGACCTCAGCATTGTGACCTCAGCATTGTGGCCTCATCATTGTGACCTCAGCAATCGGACCTCAGCAATAGGACTTCAGCATTGTGACCTCAGAAATAGGACCTCAGCAATAGGACCTCAGCATTGTGACCTCAGCAATAGGACCTCAGCAATAGGACCTCAGAATAGGACCTCAGCATTGTGACCTCAGCATGGTGACCTCAGCACAGTGACCTCAGCATTGTGACTTCAGCATTGTGACCTCAGCAATAGGACCTCTGCATTGTGACCTCAGAAATAGGACCTCAGCATTGTGACCCCAGCAATAGGACCTCAGCAATAGGACCTGAGAAATAGGATCTCAGCAATAGGACCTCTGCAATACGACCTCAGCATTGTGACTTCAGCAATAGAACCTCAGCATTGTGAAATCAGTATTGAGACCTCAGCAATAGGACCTCAGCTATAGGACCTCAACATTGTGACCTCAGCATTGTGACCTCAGCAATAGGACCTAAGCAATAGGACCTCAGCATTGTGAACTCAGCGTTGTGGCTTCAGCATTGTGACCTCAGCATTGTGACCTCAGCAATAGGACTTCAGCATAGTGACCTCAGCATTGTGACCTCAGGAATAGGACCTCAGCAATAGGACCTCAGCAATAGGACCTCAGCAATAGGACCTCAACATTGTGACCTCTGCAAAAGGACCTCAGCATTGTGACCTCAGCATTGTGACCTCAGCAATAGGACCTCAGCATTGTGACCGCAGCAATAGGACCTCAGCAATAGGACCTCAGGAATAGGACCTCAACATTGTGACCTCTGCAATAGGACCTCAGCATTGTGACCTCAGCATTGTGACCTCAGCAATAGGACCTCAGAAATAGGATCTCAGAAATCGGACCTCAGCAATAGGACCTCAACAATAGTACCTCAGCAATAGAACCTCAGCATTGTGACCTCAGCAATAGGACCTCAGCAATAGGACCTCAGCATTGTGACCTCAGCATTGTGACGTCAGCAATAGGACCTCAGCATTGTGACCTCAGCATTGTTACCTCAGCAATAGGACCTCAGCGTTGTGACCTCAGCATTGTGACCTCAGCAATAGGACCTCAGCAATGTGACCTCAGGAATAGGACCTCAGCATGGTGACCTCAGCATTGTGACCTCAGCAATAGGACCTCAGCAATAGGACCTCAGCAATAGGACCTCAGCAAAAGGACCTCAACATTGTAACCTCAGCATTGTGACCTCAGCAATAGGACCTTAGCAATAGGACCTCAGCAAAAGGACCTCAGCATTGTGACCTCAGCATTGTGACCTCAGCATTGTGACCTCAGCAATAAGACCTGAGCATTGTGACCTCAGCAATAGGACCTCAGCAGTAGGATCTCAGCATTGTGACCTCAGCATTGTGACCTCAGCATTGTGACCTCTTCAATAGGACCTCAGCATTGTGACATCAGCAATAGGACCTCAGCAATAGGACTTCAACATTGTGACCTCAGCATTGTGACCTCAGCAATAGGACCTCAGCAATAAGACCTCAGCAATAGGACCTCAGCATTGTGACCTCAGCAATAGGACCTCAGCAATAGGACCTCAGCAAAAGGACCTCAGCATTGTGACCTCAGCAATAGGACCCTAGCAATAGGACCTCAGCATTGTTCCCTCAGCAATAAGACCTCAGAATTGTGACCTCAGTTTTGTGACCTCAGCATTGTGACCTCAGCAATAGGACCTCAGCAATAGGACCTCAGCAATAGGACCTCAGCTATACGACCTCAGCATTGTGACCTCAGCAGTAGGACCTCAGCATTGTGACCTCAGCAATAGGACCTCAGCATTGTGACCTCAGCCTTGTGACCTCATCATTGTGACCTCAGCAGTAGGACCTCTGCAATAGGACCTCGGAAATAGGACCTCAGCAATAGGACCTCAGCAATAGGATCTTAGCTTTGTGACATCAACATCTTGACCTCAGCATTGTGACCTCAGCAATAGGACCTCAGCAATAAGACCTCAGCATTGTGACCTCAGCATTGTGACCTCAGCAATAGGACCTCAGCATAGTGACCTCAGCATTGTGACCTCAGCAATAGGACCTCAGAATTGTGACCTCAGCAATAGGACCTCAGCCTTGTGACCTCAGCAATAAGACCTCAGAATTATGACCACAGCTTTGTGACCTCAGCATTGTGACCTCAGCAATAGGACCTCAGCAATAGGACCTCAGCACTGTGACCGCAGCACTGTGACCTCAGCAATAGGACCTCAGCAATAGGACCTCAGCAATACTACCTCAGCATTGTGACCTCAGCAACAGGACCTCAGCAATAGGACCTCAGCATTGTGACCTCAGCATTGTGACCACAGCAATAGGACCTCAGAAATAGGATCTCAGAAATCGGACCTCAGCAATAGGACCTAAGAAATAGGTCCTCAGCATTGTGACCTCAGCAAGAGGACCTCAGCATTGTGAACTCAGCATTGTGACCTCAGCATTGTGACCTCAGCAATAGGACCTCAGCAATAGGACCTCAGCATTGTGACCTCAACAATAGGACCTCAGCAATAGGACCTCAGCATTGTGACCTCAGCATTGTTACCTCAGCAATAGGACCTCAACAATAGGACCTCGGCAACAGGACCTCAGCAATAGGACCTCAACATTGTGACCTCAGCAATAGGACCTCAGAAAGAGGACCTCAGCATTGTGACCTCAACATTGTGACCTCAGCATTGTGACATCAGCAATAGGACCTCAGCAATAGGACCTCAGTATTTTGACCTCAGCTTTGTGACCTCAGCATTGTGACCTCAGCAATAGGACCTCAGCATTGTGACCTCAGCATTGTGACCTCAGCAATAGGACCTCAGCAATAGGACCTCAGCAATAGGACCTCAGAAATAGGACCTCAGAAATAGGACCTCTGCAATATGCCCTCAACATTGTGACCTCAGCAATAGAACCGCAGCATTGTGACCTCAGTATTGAGATCTCAGCAATAGGACCTCAGCAATAGGACCTCAACATTGTGACCTCAGCAATAGGACCTCAGCATTGTGACCTCAGCATTAGGACCTCAGCATTGTGACCTCAGCATTGTGACCTCAGCATTGTGACCTCAGCAATAGGACCTCAGCATTGTGACCTCAGCAATAGGACCTCAGCAACAGGACCAAAGCATTGTGACCACAGCAATAGGACCTCAGCACTGTGACCTCAGCATTGTGACCTCAGCAATAGCACCTCAGCAATAGGACCTCAGCATTGTGATCTCAACAATAGGACCTCAGCAATAGCACCTCAGCATTGTGATCTCAGCATTGTGACCTCAGCAATAGTACCTCAGCAATAGGACATCAGCATTGTGACCTCAGCATTGTGACTTCAGCAATAGGACCTCAGCAATAGGACCTCAGCATTGTGACCTCAGCATTGTGACCTCAGCATTGGGACCTCAGCGATAGGACCTCAGCATTGTGACCTCAGCATTGTGACCTCAGCAATAGGACCTCAGCAATAGGACCTCAGCAATAGGACCTCAGCATTGTGACCTCAGCCCTAGGACCTCAGCATTGTGACCCCAGCAATAGGACCTCAGCAATAGGACCTGAGAAATAGGATCTAAGTAATAGGACCTCTGAAATACGACCTCAGCATTGTGACCTCATCAATAGAACCTCAGCAATAGGACCTCAGCATTATGACCTCAGCAATAGGACCTCAGCATTGTTACCTCAGCATTGTGACCTCAGCATTGTGACCTCAGCACAGAGACCTCAGCATTGTGACCTCAGCAATAGGACCTCAGCAAGAGGACCTCAGCATTGTGACATCAGCAATAGGACCTCAGCAATAGGACCTCAGCAATAGGACCTCAGCAATAGGACTTCAGCATTGTGACCTCAGCATTTTGACCTCAGCAATAGGACCTCAGCAATAGGACCTCAGCAATAGGACCTCAGCATTGTGACCTCAGCATTGTGACCTTAGCATTGTGACCTCAGCAATAGGACCTCAGCAATAGGACCTCAGAAATAGGACCTCAGCATTGTGACCTCAGCATTGTGACCTCAGCAATAGGACCTCAGCATTGTGACCTCAGCAATCGGACCTCAGCAATAGGACTTCAGCATTGTGACCTCAGAAATAGGACCTCAGCAATAGGACCTCAGCATTGTGACCTCAGCAATAGGACCTCAGCAATAGGACCTCAGCAATAGGACCTCAGCATTGTGACCTCAGCATTGTGACCTCAGCATTAGGACCTCAGCAAGAGGACCTCAGCATTGTGACCTCAGCATTGTGGCCTCATCATTGTGACCTCAGCAATCGGACCTCAGCAATAGGACTTCAGCATTGTGACCTCAGAAATAGGACCTCAGCAATAGGACCTCAGCATTGTGACCTCAGCATTGTGACCTCAGCAATAGGACCTCAGCAATAGGACCTCAGCATTGTGACCTCAGCATTGTGACCTCAGCATTAGGACCTCAGCAAGAGGACCTCAGCTTTGTGACCTCAGCATTGTGACCTCAGCAATAGGACCTCAGAATAGGACCTCAGCATTGTGACCTCAGCATGGTGACCTCAGCACAGTGACCTCAGCATTGTGACTTCAGCATTGTGACCTCAGCAATAGGACCTCTGCATTGTGACCTCAGAAATAGGACCTCAGCATTGTGACCCCAGCAATAGGACCTCAGCAATAGGACCTGAGAAATAGGATCTCAGCAATAGGACCTCTGCAATACGACCTCAACATTGTTACTTCAGCAATAGAACCTCAACATTGTGAAATCAGTATTGAGACCTCAGCAATAGGACCTCAGCTATAGGACCTCAACATTGTGACCTCAGCATTGTGACCTCAGCAATAGGACCTAAGCAATAGGACCTCAGCATTGTGAACTCAGCGTTGTGGCTTCAGCATTGTGACCTCAGCATTGTGACCTCAGCAATAGGACCTCAGCATTGTGACCTCAGCATTGTGACCTCAGCATTGTGACCTCAGCAATAGGACCTCAGCAATAGGACCTCAGCAATAGGACCTCAACATTGTGACCTCTGCAAAAGGACCTCAGCATTGTGACCTCAGCATTGTGACCTCAGCAATAGGACCTCAGCATTGTGACCGCAGCAATAGGACCTCAGCAATAGGACCTCAGCAATAGGACCTCAACATTGTGACCTCTGCAATAGGACCTCAGCATTGTGACCTCAGCATTGTGACCTCAGCAATAGGACCTCAGAAATAGGATCTCAGAAATCGGACCTCAGCAATAGGACCTAAGAAATAGGACCTCAGCATTGTGACCTCAGCAAGAGGACCTCAGCATTGTGACCTCAGCATTGTGACCTCAGCATTGTGACCTCAGCAATAGGACCTCAGCAATAGGACCTCAGCATTGTGACCTCAACAATAGGACCTCAGCAATAGGACCTCAGCATTGTGTCCTCAGCATTGTGACCTCAGCAATAGGACCTCAACAATAGGACCTCAGCAACAGGACCTCAGCAATAGGACCTCAACATTGTGACCTCAGCAATAGGACCTCAGAAAGAGGACCTTCAGCATTGTGACCTCAACATTGTGACCTCAGCATTGTGACATCAGCAATAGGACCTCAGCAATAGGACCTCAGTATTTTGACCTCAGCTTTGTGACCTCAGCATTGTGACCTCAGCAATAGGACCTCAGCATTGTGACCTCAGCATTGTGACCTCAGCAATAGGATCTCAGCAATAGGACCTCAGCAATAGGACCTCAGAAATAGGACCTCAGAAATAGGACTTCAGCAATAGGACCTCAGCACAGTCACCTCAGCATTGTGACCTCAGCAATAGGACCTCAGCAATAGGACCTCAGCACTGTGACCGCAGCACTGTGACCTCAGCAATAGGACCTCAGCAATAAGACCTCAGCATTGTGACCTCAGAAATAGGACCTCAGTATTGTGACCCCAGCAATAGGACCTCAGCAATAGGACCTGAGAAATAGGATCTCAGCAATAGGACCTCTGCAATATGACCTCAACATTGTGACCTCAGCAATAGAACCTCAGCATTGTGACCTCAGTATTGAGATCTCAGCAATAGGACCTCAGCATTGTGACCTCAGCAACAGGACCTCAACATTGTGACCTCAGCAATAGGACCTCAGCATTGTGACCTCAGCATTAGGACCTCAGCATTGTGACCTCAGCATTGTGACCTCAGCAATAGGACCTCAGCATTGTGACCTCAGCAATAGGACCTCAGCAACAGGACCAAAGCATTGTGACCACAGCAATAGGACATCAGCACTGTGACCTCAGCATTGTGACCTCAGCAATAGCACCTCAGCAATAGGACCTCAGCATTGTGACCTCAACAATAGGACCTCAGCAATAGGACCTCAGCATTGTGACCTCAGCATTGTGACCTCAGCAATAGTACCTCAGCAATAGGACATCAGCATTGTGACCTCAGCATTCTGACTTCAGCAATAGGACCTCAGCAATAGGACCTCAGCATTGTGACCTCAGCATTGTGACCTCAGCATTGGGACCTCAGCGATAGGACCTCAGCATTGTGACCTCAGCATTGTGACCTCAGCAATAGGACCTCAGCAATAGGACCTCAGCAATAGGACCTCAGCATTGTGACCTCAGCCCTAGGACCTCAGCATTGTGACCCCAGCAATAGGACCTCAGCAATAGGACCTGAGAAATAGGATCTAAGTAATAGGACCTCTGAAATACGACCTCAGCATTGTGACCTCATCAATAGGACCTCAGCAATAGGACCTCAGCATTATGACCTCAGCAATAGGACCTCAGCATTGTGACCTCAGCATTGTGACCTCAGCATTGTGACCTCAGCAATAGGACCTCAGCAATAGGACCTCAGCAAGAGGACCTCAGCATTGTGACATCAGCAATAGGACCTCAGCAATAGGACCTCAGCAATAGGACCTCAGCAATAGGACCTCAGCACTGTGACCTCAGCATTGTGACCTCAGCATTGTGGCCTCATCATTGTGACCTCAGCAATCGGACCTCAGCAATAGGACTTCAGCATTGTGACCTCAGAAATAGGACCTCAGCAATAGGACCTCAGCATTGTGACCTCAGCATGGTGACCTCAGCACAGTGACCTCAGCATTGTGACTTCAGCATTGTGACCTCAGCAATAGGACCTCTGCATTGTGACCTCAGAAATAGGACCTCAGCATTGTGACCCCAGCAATAGGACCTCAGCAATAGGACCTGAGAAATAGGATCTCAGCAATAGGACCTCTGCAATACGACCTCAACATTGTGACTTCAGCAATAGAACCTCAGCATTGTGAAATCAGTATTGAGACCTCAGCTATAGGACCTCAACATTGTGACCTCAGCATTGTGACCTCAGCAATAGGACCTAAGCAATAGGACCTCAGCATTCTGAACTCAGCGTTGTGGCTTCAGCATTGTGACCTCGGCATTGTGACCTCAGCAATAGGACCTCAGCATTGTGACCTCAGCATAGTGACCTCAGCATTGTGACCTCAGGAATAGGACCTCAGCAATAGGACCTCTGCAAAAGGACCTCAGCATTGTGACCTCAGCATTGTGACCTCAGCAATAGGACCTCAGCATTGTGACCGCAGCAATAGGACCTCAGCATTGTGACCTCAGCATTGTGACATCAGCAATACGACCTCAGCAATAGGACCTCAGCAATAGGACCTCAGCATTGTGACCTCAGCATTGTGACCTCAGCAATAGGACCTCAGCAATAGGACCTCAGCAATAGGACCTCAGCATTCTGACCTCAGCAATAGGACATGAGAAATAGCACCTCAGCAATAGGACCTCAGGAATAGGACCTCAGCATTGTGACCTCAGCATTGTGACCTCGGCAATAGGACCTCAGCATTGTGACCTCAGCATTGTGACCTAGGCAATAGGACCTCAGCAAAAGGACCTCAACATTGTGACCTCAGCATTGTGACCTCAGCAATAGGACCTCAGCAATAGGACCTCATCAACAGGACTTGAGAAATAGGATCTCAGCATTGTGACCTCAGCAATAGGACCTCAGCAATAGGACCTCAGCATTGTGACCTCAGCATTGTGTCGTCAGAATTGTGACCTCATCAGTAGGACCTCAGCAATATGACCTCAGCATTGTGACCTCAGCAATAGGACCTCAGCATTGTGACCTCAGCATTGTGACCTCAGCAATAGGACCTCAGCAATAGGACCTCAGCATTGTGACCTCAGCATTGTGACCTCAGCAATAGGACCTCAGCAATAGGACCTCAGCAATAGGACCTCAGCATTGTGACCTCTGCAATAGGACCTCAGCATTGTGACCTCAGCAATAGGACCTCAGCAATAGGACCTCAGCATTGTGACCGCAGCTATAGGACCTCAGCATTGTGACCTCAGCATTGTGACATCAGCATTGTGACCTCAGCAATAGGACCTCAGCAATAGGACCTCAGCATTGTGACCTCAGCATTGTGACCTCAGCAATCGGACCTCAGCAATAGGACCTCAGCAATAGGACCTCAGCATTCTGACCTCAGCATTGTGACCTCAGCATTGTGACCTAAGCAATAGGACCTCAGCAATAGGACCTCAGCATTGTGACCTCAGCATTGTGACCTCAGCAATAGCACCTCAGCAATAGGACCTCAGGAATAGGACCTCAGCATTGTGACCTCAGCATTGTAACCTCAGCATTGTGACCTAAGCAATAGGACCTCAGCATTGTGACCTCAGGAATAGGACCTCAGCAATAGGACCTTAGCATTGTGACCTCAGCAATAGGACCTCAGCAATAGGACCTCAGCATTGTGACCTCAGCAATAGGACCTCAGCAATAGGACCTCAGCATTGTGACCTCAGCATTGTGTCCTCAGAATTGTGACCTCATCAGTAGGACCTCAGCAATATGACCTCAGCATTGTGACCTCAGCAATAAAACCTCAGCATTGTGACCTCAGCATTGTGACCTCAGCAATAGGACCTCAGCAATAGGACCTCAGCATTGTGACCTCAGCATTGTGACCTCAGCAATAGGACCTCAGCAATAGGACCTCAGCAATAGGACCTCAGCATTGTGACCTCTGCAATAGGACCTCAGCATTGTGACCTCAGCAATAGGACCTCAGAAATAGGACCTCAGCATTGTGACCGCAGCTATAGGACCTCAGCATTGTGACCTCAGCATTGTGACATCAGCATTGTGACCTCAGCAATAGGACCTCAGCAATAGGACCTCAGCATTGTGACCTCAGCATTGTGACCTCAGCAATCGGACCTCAGCAATAGGACCTCAGCAATAGGACCTCAGCAATAGGACCTCAGCATTGTGACCTCAGCATTGTGACCTCAGCAATAGCACCTCAGCAATAGGACCTCAGGAATAGGACCTCAGCATTGTGACCTCAGCATTGTAACCTCAGCATTGTGACCTAAGCAATAGGACCTCAGCATTGTGACCTCAGGAATAGGACCTCAGCAATAGGACCTTAGCATTGTGACCTCAGCAATAGGACCTCAGCAATAGGACCTCAGCATTGTGACCTCAGCAATAGGACCTCAGCAATAGGAACAAAGCATAGTGACCTCAGCAGTACGACCTCAGCAATAGGACCTCATCATTGTGACCTCAGCATTGTGACCTCAGCAATAGGACCTCAGCAATAGGACCTCAGCATAGTGACCTCAGCAATAGGACCTCAGCAATAGGACCTCAGCAATAGGACCTCAGCAATAGGACCTCATCATTGTGACCTCAGCATTGTGACCTCAGCAATAAGACCTCAGCAATAGGAACTCAGCAATAGGACCTCAGCATTGTGACCTCAGCATTGTGACCTCAGCAATAGGACCTCAGCATTGTGACCTCAGCAATAGGACCTCAGCAATAGGACTTCAGCAATAGGACCTCAGCATTGTGTCCTCAGCATTGTGACCTCAGCAATAGGACCTCAGCAATAGTACCTCAGCAATAGGACCTTAGCATTGTGACCTCAGCATTGTGACCTCCTGCACTGTGACCTCAGCATTGTGACCTCAGCAACAGGACCTCAGCAATAGCACCTCAGCATTGTGACCTCAGCAATAGAACCTCAGCAATAGGACCTCAGCAATACGACCTCAGCATTGTGACCTCAGGAATAGGACCTCAGCATTGTGACCTCAGCAATAGGACCTCAGCAATAGGACCTCAGCATTGTGACCTCAGCAATAGGACCTCAGCAATAAGACCAAACATTGTGACCTCAGCATTGTGACCTCAGCATTGTGACCTCAGCAATAGGACCTCAGCAATAGGACCTCAGCATTGTGAACTAAGCGTTGTGGCTTCAGCATTGTGACCTCAGCATTGTGACCTCAGCAATAGGACCTCAGCAATTGGACCTCAGCATTGTGACCTCAGGAATAGGACCTCAGCAATAGGACCTTAGCATTGTGACCTCAGCAATAGGACCTCAGCAATAGGACCTCAGCATTGTGACCTCAGCAATAGGACCTCTGAAATAGGACCTCAGCATTGTGACCTCAGCAATAGGACCTCAGCATTGTGACCTCAGCATTGTGACCTCAGCAATAGCACCTCAGAATTATGACCTCAGCATTGTGACCTCAGCAATAGGACCTCGGCAATAGGACCTCAGCAATAGGACCTCAGCATAGTGACCTCAGCATTGTGACCTCAGCAATAGGACCTCAGCATTGTCACCTCAGCATTGTGACCTCAGCATTGTGACCTCAGCAATAGGACCTCAGCAATAGGACCTCAGCAATAGGACCTCAGCATTGTGACCTCAGCATTGTGACCTCAGCAATAGGACCTCAGCAATAGGACCTCAGCATTGTGACCTCAGCATTGTGACCTAAGCATTGTGACATCAGCAATAGGACCTCAGCATTGTGACCTTAGCCATAGGACCTCAGCATTGTGACCTCAGTTTTGTGACGTCAGCAATAGGACCTCAACAATAGGACCTCAGCAATACGACCTGAGAAATAGGATCTCATCAATAGGGCCTCAGCAATAGGACCTCAGCAATAGGACCTCAGCAATAGGACCTCAGCATTGTGACCTCAGCAATAGGACCTCAGCAATAGGACTTCAGCAATAGGACCTTAGCATTGTGACCTCAGCATTGTGACCTCAGCAACAGGACCTCAGCAATAGCACTTCAGCATTATGACCTCAGCATTGTGACCTCAGCAATAGAACCTCAGCAATAGGACCTCAGCAATAGGACCTCAACATTGTGACCTCAGCATTGTGACCTCAGCAATAGGACCTCAGCAATAGGACCTCAGCAATACGACCTGAGAAATAGGATCTCAGCAATAGGACCTCAGCAATACGACCTCAGCATTGAGACCTCAGCAATAGGACCTCAGCATTGTGACCTCAGCTTTTTGACCTCAGCAATAGGACCTCAGCAAGAGGAACTCAGCATTGTGACCTCAGCAATAGGACCTCAGCAATAGGACCACAGCAATAGGACCTCAGCATTGTGACCTCAGCAATAGGACCTCAGCAATACGACCTCAGCATTGTGACCTCAGCAATAGGACCTGAGCAATACGACCTCAGCATTGTGACCTAAGCAATAGGACCTCAGCTATAGGACCTCAGCACTGTGACCTCAGCATACTGACCTCAGCAGTACGACCTCAGCAATAAGACCTCAGCATTGTGACCTCAGCATTGTGACCTCAGCAATAGGACCTCAGCAATAGGACCTCAGCAATAGGACCTCAGCAATAGGACCTCAGCATTGTGACTTCAGCAATAGGACCTCAGCAATAGGACCAAAGCATTGTGACCTCAGCAATAGGACCTCAGCAATAGGATCTCAGCATTGTGACCTCAGCATTGTGACCTCAGCAATAGGACCTCAGCAATAGGACCTCATCACTGTGACCGCAGCACTGTGACCTCAGCAATAGGACCTCAGCAATAGGACCTCAACATTGTGACCTCAGAAATAGGACCTCAGCATTGTGACCACAGCATTGTGACTTCAGCAATAGGACCTCAGCAATAGGACGTCAGCATTGTGACCTCAGCAATAGGACCTCAACATTGTGACCTCAGCATTGTGACCTCAGCATTGTGACCTCAGCAATAGGACCTCAGCAATAGGACCTCAGCATTGTGACCTCAGCATTGTGACCTCAGCAATAGGACCTCAGCAATAGGACCTCAGCAAGAGGACCTCAGCAATAGGACCTCAGCATTGTGACCTCAGCAATAGGACCTCAGCAACAGGACCAAAGCATTGTGACCACAGCATTGTGACCTCAGCAATAGCACCTCAGCAATAAAACCTCAGCATTGTGACCTCAACAATAGGACCTCAGCAATAGGACCTCAGCATTGTGACCTCAGCATTGTGACCTCAGCAATAGGACCTCAACAATAGGACATCAGCATTGTGACCTCAGCATTGTGACCTCAGCAATAGGACCTCAGCAATAGGACCTCAGCATTGTGACCTCAGCATTGTGACCTCAGCATTGGGACCTCAGCGATAGGACCTCAGCATTGTGACCTCAGCATTGTAACCTCAGAATTCTGATCTCAGCAATAGGACCTCAGCAATAGGACCTCAGAAATAGGACCTCAGAAATAGGACCTCAGCAATAGGACCTTAGCACTGTGAACTCAGCAATAGGACCTCAGCATTGTGACCTCATTAATAGGACCTCAGCATTGTGACCTCAGCATTGTGACCTCAGCATTGTGACCTCAGCAATAGGACCTCAGCATTGTGACCTCAGCACTAGGACCTCAGCATTGTGACCCCAGCAATAGGACCTCAGCAATAGGACCTGAGAAATAGGATCTAAGTAATAGGACCTCTGAAATACGACCTCAGCATTGTGACCTCATCAATAGGACCTCAGCATTGTGACCTCAGCATTGTGACCTCAGCAATAGGACCTCAGCAATAGGACCTCAGCATTGTGACCTCATAAACAGGACCTAAGCAATGTGACCCCAGCAATAGGACCTCAGCAATAGGTCCTCAGCAATAGGACCTGAGAAATAGGATCTCAGCAATAGGACCTCAGCAATAGGACCTCAGCATTGTGACCTCAGCAATAGGACCTCAGCAATAGGACCTCAACATAGTGACCTCAGCATTGTGACCTCAGCAATAGGACCTCATCAATAGGACCTCAGCAATAGGACCTCAGCAATAAGACCTCAGCATTCTGACCTCAGCATTGTGATCTCAGCATTGTGACCTCAGCATTGTGACCTCAGCAATAGGACCTCAGCATTGTGACCTCAGCAATAGGACCTGAGCAATAGGACCGCAGCAATAAGACCTCAGCATTCTGACCTCAGCATTGTGACCTCAGCATTGTGACCTCAGCAATAGGACCTCAGCAATAGGACCTCAGCAATAGGACCTCAGCAATAGGACCTCAGCATTGTGACTTCAGCAATAGGACCTCAGCATTGTGACCTCAGCATTGTGACCTCAGCAATAGGACCTCAGCAATAGGACCTCAGCAATAGGACCTCATCACTGTGACCGCAGCACTGTGACCTCAGCAATAGGACCTCAGCAATAGGACCTCAACATTGTGACCACAGAAATAGGACCTCAACAATAGGACATCAGCATTGTGACCTCAGCATTGTGACCTCAGCAATAGGACCTCAGCAATAGGACCTCAGCATTGTGACCTCAACATTGTGACCTCAGCATTGTGACCTCAGCATTGTGACCTCAGCAATAGGACCTCAGCAATAGGACCTCAGCATTGTGACCTCAGCATTGTGACCTCAGCAATAGGACCTCAGCAATAGGACCTCAGCAAGAGGACCTCAGCAATAGGACCTCAGCATTGTGACCTCAGCAATAGGACCTCAGCAACAGGACGAAAGCATTGTGACCACAGCATTGTGACCTCAGCAATAGCACCTCAGCAATAGGACCTCAGCATTGTGACCTCAACAATAGGACCTCAGCAATAGGACCTCA
The DNA here is from genome assembly GCF_963932015.1 of Anas acuta. NCBI lineage: Eukaryota > Metazoa > Chordata > Aves > Anseriformes > Anatidae > Anas > Anas acuta. The sequence goes on from NC_089016.1 coordinate 10,765,983, forward strand.
GCATTGTGACCTCAGCATTGTGACCTCAGCAATAGGACCTCAACAATAGGACATCAGCATTGTGACCTCAGCATTGTGACCTCAGCAATAGGACCTCAGCAATAGGACCTCAGCATTGTGACCTCAGCATTGTGACCTCAGCATTGGGACCTCAGCGATAGGACCTCAGCATTGTGACCTCAGCATTGTAACCTCAGAATTCTGATCTCAGCAATAGGACCTCAGCAATAGGACCTCAGAAATAGGACCTCAGAAATAGGACCTCAGCAATAGGACCTTAGCACTGTGAACTCAGCAATAGGACCTCAGCATTGTGACCTCATTAATAGGACCTCAGCATTGTGACCTCAGCATTGTGACCTCAGCATTGTGACCTCAGCAATAGGACCTCAGCATTGTGACCTCAGCACTAGGACCTCAGCATTGTGACCCCAGCAATAGGACCTCAGCAATAGGACCTGAGAAATAGGATCTAAGTAATAGGACCTCTGAAATACGACCTCAGCATTGTGACCTCATCAATAGGACCTCAGCATTGTGACCTCAGCATTGTGACCTCAGCACAGAGACCTCAGCATTGTGACCTCAGCAATAGGACCTCAGCAATAGGACCTCAGCAATAGGACCTCAGCATTGTGACCTCAGCATTGTGACCTCAGCACAGAGACCTCAGCATTGTGACCTCAGCAATAGGACCTCAGCAATAGGACCTCAGCAATAGGACCTCAGCATTGTGACCTCAGGATTGTGACCTCAGCATTGTGACCTCAGCAATAGGACCTCAGCAATAGGACCTCAGCAATAGGACATCAGCATTGTGACCTCAGCATTGTGACCTCAGCACAGAGACCTCAGCATTGTGACCTCAGCAATAGGACCTCAGCAATAGGACCTCAGCAAGAGGACCTCAGCATTGTGACCTCAGCATTGTGACATAAGCCATAGGACCTCAGCAATAGGACCTCAGCATTGTGACATCAGCAATAGGACCTCAGCAATAGGACCTCAGCATTGTGACCTCAGCATTGTGACCTCAGCAATAGGATCTGAACAATAGGACGTCAGCAATAGGACCTCAACATTGTGACCTCAGCAATAGGACCTCAGAAACAGGACCTCAGCATTGTGACCTCAGCATTGTGACCACAGCAATCGGACCTCAGCAATAGGACCTCAGCAATAGGACCTCAGCATTGTGACCTCAGCATTTTGACCTCAGCAATAGGACCTCAGCAATAGGACCTCAGCATTGTGACCTCAGCATTGTGACCTTAGCATTGTGACCTCAGCAATAGGACCTCAGCATTGTGACCTCAGCTATAGGACCTCAGGAATAGGACCTCAGCAATAGGACCAAAGTATTGTGACCTCAGCAATAGGACCTCAGCAATAGGACCTCAGAAATAGGACCTCAGCATTGTGACCTCAACATTGTGACCTCAGCAATAGGACCTCAGCAATAGGACCTCAGCATTGTGACCTCAGCATTGTAACCTCAGCATTAGGACCTCAGCAAGAGGACCTCAGCATTGTGACCTCAGCATTGTGGCCTCATCATTGTGACCTCAGCAATCGGACCTCAGCAATAGGACCTCAGAAATAGGACCTCAGCATTGTGACCTCAGCATTTTGACCTCAGAAATAGGACCTCAGCAATAGGACCTCAGCATTGTGACCTCAGCATTGTGACCTCAGCAATAGGACCTCAGCAATAGGACCTCAGCATTGTGACCTCAGCATTGTGACCTCAGCAATAGGACCTCAGAATAGGACCTCAGCATTGTGACCTCAGCATGGTGACCTCAGCACAGTGACCTCAGCATTGTGACTTCAGATTGTGACCTCAGCAATAGGACCTCTGCATTGTGACCTCAGAAATAGGACCTCAGCATTGTGACCCCAGCAATAGGACCTCAGCAATAGGACCTGAGAAATAGGATCTCAGCAATAGGACCTCTGCAATACGACCTCAACATTGTGACATCAGCAATAGGACCTAAGCAATAGGACGTCAGAAATAGTACGTCAGCATTGTGACGTCAGTAATAGGACCTCAGCAATAGGACCTCAGCATTGTGAACTCAGCGTTGTGGCTTCAGCATTGTGACCTCAGCATTGTGACCTCAGCAATAGGACCTCAGCATTGTGACCTCAGCATTGTGACCTCAGCATTGTGACCTCAGCAATAGGACCTCAGCAATAGGACCTCAGCAATAGGACCTCAACATTGTGACCTCTGCAATAGGACCTCAGCATTGTGACCTTAGCATTATGACCTCAGCAATAGGACCTCAGCATTGTGACCGCAGCAATAGGACCTCAGCAATAGGACCTCAGCATTGTGACCTCAGCATTGTGACATCAGCAATACGACCTCAGCATTGTGACCTCATCAATAGGACCTCAGCATTGTGACCTCAGCATTGTGACCTCAGCAACAGGACCTCAGCAATAGGACCTCAGCAATAGGACCTGAGAAATAGCACCTCATCAATAGGACCTCAGGAATAGGACCTCAGCATTGTGACCTCAGCATTGTGACCTCAGCAATAGGACCTCAGCAAAAGGACCTCAACATTGTGACCTCAGCATTGTGACCTCAGCAATAGGACCTCAGAAATAGGACCTCATCAACAGGACTTGAGAAATAGGATCTCAGCATTGTGACCTCAGCAATAGGACCTCAGCAATAGGACCTCAGCATTGTGACCTCAGCAATAGGACCTCAGCAAGAGGACCTCAGCATTGTTACCTCAGCAATAGGACCTCAGCAATAGGACCACAGCAATAGGACCTCAGCAATAGGACCTCAGCATTTTGACCTCAGCATTGTGACCTCAGCATTGTGACCTCAGCATTGTGACCTAAGCATTGTGACCTCAGCAATAGGACCTCAGCATTGTGACCTCAGCAATAGGACCTGAGCAATACGACCTCAGCATTGTGACCTCAGCAATAGGACCTCAGCTATAGGACCTCAGCATTGTGACCTCAGCAATAGGACCTCAGCATTGTGACCTCAGCATACTGACCTCAGCAGTACGACCTCAGCAATAGGACCTCAGCATAGTGATCTCAGCATTGTGACCTCAGCAATAGGACCTCAGCAATATTACCTCAGCAATAGGACCTCAGCATTGTGTCCTCAGCATTGTGACCTCAGCAATAGGACCTCAGCATTGTGACCTCAGCATTGTGACCTCAGCAATAGGTCCTCAGCAATAGGACCTCAGCATTGTGACCTCAGCAATAGGACCTCAGCAATAGGACCTCAGCAAGAGGACCTCAGCAAGAGGACCTCAGCACTGTGACCTCAGCAATAGGACCTCAGCATGGTGACCTCAGCATTGTGACCTCAGCATTGTGACCTCAGCAATAGGACCTCAAAAATAGGACCTCAGCATTGTGACCTCAGCATTGTGACCTCAGCAATAGGACCTCAGCATTGTGACCTCATAAACCGGACCTAAGCAATGTGACCCCAGCAATAGGACCTCAGCAATAGGTCCTCAGCAATAGGACCTGAGAAATAGGATCTCAGCAATAGGACCTCAGCAATACGACCTCAGCATTGTGACCTCAGCAAAAGGACCTCAGCAATAGGACCTCAACATAGTGACCTCAGCATTGTGACCTCAGCAATAGGACCTCATCAATAGGACCTCAGCAATAGGACCTCAGCAATAAGACCTCAGCATTCTGACCTCAGCAATAGGACCTCAGCATTGTGACCTCAGCAATAGGACCTGAGCAATAGGACCACAGCAATAGGACCGCAGCAATAAGACCTCAGCATTCTGACCTCAGCATTGTGATCTCAGCAATAGGACCTCAGCATTGTGACCTCAGCAATAGGACCTGAGCAATAGGACCTCAGCATTGTGACCTCATCAATAGGACCTCAGCAATAGGACCTCAGCATTGTGACCTCAGCAATAGGACCTCAGCAATAGGACCTCAGCATTGTGACCTCAGCAATAGGACCTCAGCAATAGGACCTCAGCATTGTGACTTCAGCAATAGGACCTCAGCAATAGGACCAAAGCATTGTGACCTCAGCAATAGGACCTCAGCAATAGGACCTCAGCAATAGGACTTCAGCATTGTGACCTCAGCATTGTGACCTCAGCACAGTAACCTCAGCATTGTGACCTCAGCAATAAGACCTCAGCAAGAGGACCTCAGCATTGTGACCTCAGCATTGTGACCTCAGCATTGTGACCTCAGCAATAGGACCTCAGCATTGTGACATCAGCAATAGGACCTCAGCAATAGGACCTCAGCAATAGGACCTCAGCAATAGGACCTCAACATTGTGACCTCAGCAATAGGACCTCAGAAATAGGACCTCAGCATTGTGACCTCAACATTGTGACCTCAGCATTGTGACCTCAGCAATAGGACCTCAGAAATAGGACCTCAGCATTGTGACCTCAGCATTGTGACCTCAGCAATAGGACCTCAACAATAGGACCTCAGCAATAGGACCTCAGCAATAGGACCTCAACATTGTGACCTCAGCAATAGGACCTCAGAAATAGGACCTCAGCATTGTGACCTCAACATTGTGACCTCAGCATTGTGACCTCAGCAATAGGACCTCAGCAATAGGACCTCAGCAATAGGACCTCAGCAATAGGACCTCAACATTGTGACCTCAACATTGTGACCTCAGCATTGTGACCTCAGCAATAGGACCTCAACAATAGGACCTCAGCAATAGGACCTCAGCAATAGGACCTCAACATTGTGACCTCAGGAATAGGACCTCAGAAATAGGACCTCAGCATTGTGACCTCAGCATTGTGACCTCAGCAATAGGACCTCAACAATAGGACCTCAGCAATAGGACCTCAGCAATAGGACCTCAACATTGTGACCTCAGCAATAGGACCTCAGAAATAGGACCTCAGCATTGTGACCTCAACATTGTGACCTCAGCATTGTGACCTCAGCAATAGGACCTCAGAAATAGGACCTCAGCATTGTGACCTCAACATTGTGACCTCAGCATTGTGACCTCAGCAATAGGACCTCAACAATAGGACCTCAGCAATAGGACCTTAGCATTGTGACCTCAGCATTGTGACCTCAGCAATAGGACCTCAACAATAGGACCTCAGCAATAGGACCTAAGCAATAGGACCTCAACATTGTGACCTCAGCAATAGGACCTCAGAAATAGGACCTCAGCATTGTGACCTCAACATTGTGACCTCAACATTGTGACCTCAGCAATAGGACCTCAGAAATAGGACCTCAGCATTGTGACCTCAACATTGTGACCTCAGCATTGTGACCTCAGCAATAGGACCTCAGAAATAGGACCTGAACATTGTGACCTCAGCATTGTGACCTCAGCATTGTGACCTCAGCATTGTGACCTCAGCAATAGGACTTCAGCAATAGGACCTCAGCAATAGGACCTCAGCATTGTGACCTCAGCATACTGACCTCAGCAGTACGACCTCAGCAATAGGACCTCAGCATAGTGAACTCAGCATTGTGACCTCAGCAATAGGACCTCAGCAATAGGACCTCAGCAATAGGACCTCAGCATTGTGACCTCAGCATTGTGACCTCAGCAATAGGACCTCAGCAATAGGACCTCAGCAATAGGACCTCAGAAATAGGACCTCAGCATTTTGACCTCAGCAATAGGTCCTCAGCATTGTGACCTCAGCATTGTGACCTCAGCAATAGGACCTCAGCAATAGCACCTCAGCATTGTGACCTCAGCATTGTGACCTCAGCAATAGGACCTCAGCAATAGGACCTCAACATTGTGACCTCAGCATTGTGACCTCAGCAATAGGACCTCAGCAATAGGACCTCAGCACTGTGACCTCAGCATTGTGACCTCAGTTTGTGACTTCAGCAATATGAACTCAGCAATAGGACCTCAGCAATAGGACCAAAGCATTGTGACCTCAGCAATAGGACCTCATCAATATGATCTCAGCAATAAGATCTCAGAATTGTGACCTCAGCATTGTGACCTCATCATTGTGACCTCAGCAATCGGACCTCAGCAATAGGACCTCAGCATTGTGACCTCAGCATTGTGACCTCAGCAATAGGACCTCAGAATAGGACCTCAGCATTGTGACCTCAGCATGGTGACCTCAGCAATAGGACCTCAGAATTATGACCTCAGCATTGTGACCTCAGCATTTTGACCTCAGCACAGTAACCTCAGCATTGTGACCTCAGCAATAGGACCTCAGCAATAGGATCTCATCATTGTGACCTCAGCATTGTGACCTCAGCATTGTGACCTCAGCAATAGGACCTCAGCTTTGTGACCTCAGCTATAGGACCTCAGCAATAGGACCTCAGCAATAGGACCTCAGCAATAGGACCTCAGCATTGTGACCTCAGCAATAGGACCTCAGCAATAGGACTTTAGCAATAGGACCTCAGCATTGTGACCTCAGCATTGTGACCTCAGCATTGTGACCTCAGCATTAGGACCTCAGCATTGTGACCTCAGCAATAGGACCTCAGCAATAGGACCTCATGTTATAAATGGCTCAGGATTCAAATTAGGATTAAATAAAAAAATAGGATTTATTAAAAGAATATAAAGGAATAGAGGTAAGCAAACAGCGCTGGGTGCACCGGGAGTCTCCGCTCCAGCAGGACGCACACCAGTTACATCAAGCAGCTGATTTTTATGCACCTAGACTAATACATATTCATTACTACTTCTAAAAAAGTAGATTATTATAATTAGCTTCCGGGGTCCAGTTCCTCCTACTGGAGCATGCGCATCAGTCTCCTCTGGGGGTCTCTAGGGGTCTTTCATGCTGAAGGCTCGTAGTCTTCCTCTCACCCTTTGTACTTACTCGGCACTATTCCAAGTTTATGGAACACTCTCTGTACACTCTCCGCAGGTCTTGTCTCCCAACCGTCCTTCAGCTTCTTCTTTCTTCCTCTTAATCTCTTGGCCCCCCTGGCCAGATACCAAGGATCTCATAACAGTCACTAGTTGTTATCAGTTGTTCTAAAACTCCCAGACATCAAACACAAACAGCTTTCTTATTTGACGCTTCACGAGTAATTAAAACATTCTTCCCCAGCCATTCACAGACACATCTATAGCAGTGTTAATTTAATCTCGAAGAAGACAGGAAAAAAGGCCGTAACTGTTAGAAATAGAAGTCCGGAATAACAAAAGCAAACAGGTTCATAAATTTAAGGAGTGTTTTCTGAAGACGTGATAAATTGAGTAGAATGAGGGGGAGACTGGGACACACTGCATCTGTGGTTCAAGAACTAAATTGCCAGTGCAGGGCCCAGAGGCAGACAGGATTCAAACAGAATTATTCTTTATGGACACGAATTTATAGACATGAATTTATGGACACGAATTTATGGACACGAATTTTTGGACACGAATTGGAATTGTTAAAACATTCCTCACAGTTATCTCCCTTTATGATGACATGGAGCACATTTTCAGCTCATTTGTGGCTGATGCCAAGCTAGGAGGAGTCCTTGAGCAACTTCACCTTGCGCAGAGCACAACACTATGTGGGCTGCTGCAGGGCAAGTTAACTCCATCCCTGTCAGACCCAGTACAAGCAGACACTCGGTTGCCATGCCGACTGTGAGATCCCCTCTGCCTACATACCTAGTAGGACCCTTACAGGAAGAAGACCTGGCTATAGGTTGTCATGTTCCTTCTTGGTGGTAAGGAACTGGACAGGCTTGAGAGGTTGCTTGTGGGAAACTCATGAGACTCCCACCTGCTCTCATGAGACACCACCTGGAGTACTGCGTTCAGCTCTGGGGCTCCCAATACAAGAATGACTTGAAGCTATTAGGGTGAGTCCAATCAAGGACCACAAGGATGATCAAGGGGCTGGAGCACCTCTCCTATTAAAACAGGCAGAGGGAGTTGGTGTTGTTCAGCCTGGAGAAGGCTCTGAGGAGACCTTAGAGCATCCATCCAGTATTTAAAGTGGGCCAACAGAAAAGCCGGGGAGAGACTTTTTCTCAGGGTGTGCAGTGATAGGACAAGGGGAATGGTTTTAAACTTAAAGAGGGTAGATTTAGAGTGGATAGTCAGATGAAATTCTTGATTTGGAAGTGAGGCACTGGAACCGGTGCTGTGGGTCCAGAGGACACCCAGAGGGAGTTTGGATCAGCCCATGCCCTTGTGTTTGAAGGAACAGCTAGTGAGAGTGGAGAGGCAGCAGTGAAATCATGGGAATATCGGAGTGAGAGCAAGGTGGGGAAGAGAAGTGCCTGTCTGCAGCCTTCAGAGAGGTGTGGAACAGCATAGAAAAGTCTGCAGAGGAGAAAGCAGAGGGCTTTGACAAGAATGGAAGGCTGCAGCAGCACTGCTACCTTTGTCCCCTTGGCCATGGCTTATGAGGAGACGTGTTATACTTGCAATAAATGACCGAGTCCCAAATAGGATTGCAATTAAAATTTACAATTTCTTAAAGGAATAGAGGCAAGGAAACAGCACTGGGTGCGCCAGGAGTCTCCGCTCCACCAAGATGCACACCTATTACATCAGATGGCTGTTTTTTATGCTCCTAGGCTAATACATATTCTACACCACTTTTTTGAGAAGTCAGGGTTATTATAATTAGTTTCCCGGCATCCGAACCATCCCATGGACGCATGCGTATCAGTCTCCGGTGGTCCCTCTGGGGGGTCGCTCGTACTGAAGGCTCATAGTCTTCCTTCCAGTCTTTGTCCTTCAATTGTTCTTCATCTTCCCCCCTTCTTCTTATTTGGTCATATCTTAGCTGGATCTCAGAGACCCGTGTAGCGCCACATGCAGTAGTTAGCAGTTATTTTGAAACCCCTTTGTTCTCTTATCCCAGATATCAGAGACTTGTCTCATGCAAAAGTCAGCAGTTTTTGGAAACTCCTTTGTTCTCTTATCCCCTAGACCCGAGTCTCAGGGTTTATCCTTCAAACGCTCTATTGACACGAACTGCTAGACAATTCTTTTGCAAGATACAAGAACTATATACATTAACCACTCTGTTTCACTTAGACGTGTGGTTATCCAAGGGTATGTAAGCCAGAAGGTCACATTTATCATACCATGCAGCCCTAGCATTGTTCCATATCGACACGAATCAGATGAACATATTTCACATACTCGTGGCATTGGGACAATGTATTCTCCTTTCAACGATGTGAAAATGCTGGATGGTATCATAATGCTGTCCTTCACATGATATTATGGGCATCGTCCTACCCCACAGACTCCAGGAAGTGCCCTGAGTGAGACATGGAGGTGCTGAGGGTGCAGGATCTCCCCTCCCAGTGGCTGGGATCAGGCCTTGGCCTTCTGCTTCAGCAAAACAAACCAAGACTTTTCTCAGCACAGTGCCTTTGCCTGTCTGTAATCATGGCCTCTAGTTATCTGCCGTAATGGTTCCCATGCGAGGCTTTCATAGTAACAGACTAGAATGGCCAACAGAGTGTAGAGTAGATGTAGAGCCGCTCCTGTGAGGAGCGGCTGAAGGAGCTGTGCTTGTTCAGCCTGGAGAAGAGGAGGCTCAGGGGCGACCTTCTCGCTCTCTACAGATACCTTAAAGGAGGCTGTAGAGAGGTGGGGGTTGGCCTGTTCTCCCACGTGCCTGGTGACAGGACGAGGGGGAATGGGCTAAAGTTGCGTCAGGGGAGTTTTAGGTTAGATGTTAGGAAGACATTCTTTACTGAAAGGGTTGTGAGGCATTGGAACAGGCTGCCCAGGGAGGTGGTGGAGTCACCATCCCTGGAAGTCTTCAAAAGACGTTTAGATGTAGAGCTTAGGGATATGGTTTAGTGGGGACTGTTAGTGTTAGGTTAGAGGTTGGACTCGATGATCTTGAGGTCTCTTCCAACCTAGAAATTCTGTCATTCTGTGATTCTGTGATTCTGTATAGAGCAGTCTAATACTACGGAACAGAGTAGCCAGCAGAGGTGAGACAGGTACTTTGATATAATGAAAGCCATCAGAAAGCTGATCCCAGTTAGATGACTGATATGGGGAGGTCAGGAGTAACCTGGCCAGGACAGATGTGAGATTTGGGGGAGGGAAGAGAAGGGAGGAGGAACTCAGAAGCTTACCTTTGTAGAGGTACGAGGGTTCCTGTAATGTTGAGGCTGCTGTAAAACTGACTTCAAACAGTCTTGTAGGGCCTATAAACTGTTTTCAACAGTAACAATAATCCCTCAACCTAAACATTACACAAACACCCTGACAGGACTCCAGTACTGTAATGCAGAAATCAAAGTATCACCTGAAGAAAAACTCAACCCATAGCCCCTTTCCCTTACATTTACTCTCTTGCTCACCCAAATCACTGCCCCTAACACTAACATTAAATGGCTCTATTTCATCTTAGACTTCATGACAGATGTAAACAAAACCCTTAAGCATAATGTGTGCCCATACCCTAAACAGAGACCTGACACCACAAGCAGAACACCAAACGCTCCATCTAAAACTTTGCTTAATCTCTAACCCAGGAAGGACAAATCTAGTCCCTAGGAGAGTAGAGAGAGGTCAGCTCTACCTCAGGATCTCTTGCCCCAGCAGGAGCAATGTGACTGTGGCAGGGACTGTGAGGTCACTTCTGTCTCTGCACTTGATAGGGCAGCAGCAGGAACGTGTCACAGAAAGGGACTGGGAGGTCACTTCTGTATGTAGCTGGCAGGTCACACTTGCCTTCTTCCTGGGATCTGCACTTTTGGGCTGATATCTGGTAGTGGCCCTGCTAGGCCAGCAGAAGGCACCTGCTTGGCATGCTGACTGGGGTGTGAGGAATGTTTTAACAATTCCAATTCGTGTCCATAAATTCGTGTCCATAAATTCGTGTGCATAAAGAATAACTCTGTTTGAATCCTGTCTGCCTCTGGGCCCTGCACTGGCAATTTAGTTCTTGAACCACAGATGCAGTGTGTCCCAGTCTCCCCCTCATTCTAGTCAATTTATCACGTCTTCAGAAAACACTCCTTAAATTTATGAACCTGTTTGCTTTTGTTATTCCGGACTTCTATTTCTAACAGTTACAGCATTTTTTCCTGTCTTCTTCGAGATTAACTTAACACTGCTATAGATGTGTCTGTGAATGGCTGGGGAAGAATGTTTTAATTACTCGTGAAGCGTCAAATAAGAAAGCTGTTTGTGTTTGATGTCTGGGAGTTTCAGAACAACTGATAACAACTAGTGACTGTTATGGGATACTATGTGGATCTTTGGTATCTGGCCAGGAGGGGCCAAGAGATTAAGAGGAAGAAAAAAGAAGCTGAAGGACGGTTGGGAGACAAGACCTGCGGAGAGTGTACAGAGAGTGTTCCATAAACTTGGAATAGTGCCGAGTAAGTACAAAGGGTGAGAGGAAGACTACGAGCCTTCAGCATGAAAGACCCCTAGAGACCCCCAGAGGACATTGATGCGCATGCTCCAGTAGGAGGAACTGGACCCCGGAAGCTAATTATAATAATCTATATTTTTAGAAGTAGTAATGAATATGTATTAGTCTAGGTGCATAAAAATCAGCTGCTTGATGTAACTAGTGTGCGTCCTGGTGGAGCAGAGACTCCCGGTGCACCCAGCGCTGTTTGCTTACCTCTATTCCTTTATATTCTTTTAATAAATCCTATTTTTTTATTTAATCCTAATTTGAATCCTGAGCCATTTATAACAGGGTGATCCCCTCTGCCTCCAGAGCCAGGAGGACCCAGACAGAAAGAAGGCCCCAAGATGGGTTGTCCTGTCCCTTCTGCTTGAGTCCATGACTGGGCAGCAGCAGGCACAAGGCTTGGCTGTGTCTCCACAAGAAGCTGCAAGGCCAGCAGCAGGCCCCTGGCTTGGAACATGCTGCTGAGGTGACTTGTGTCTGCTTGGCTGCCAGGCCGCAAGGAGCCTGCTGGGTTGGGATGCCTACTTCAGGAGTGGTTTCCACCCTGATGGAGCTTCCTTTGATAGTGGGAAAGAGCAGGAGAGAAAAAGTGCCACAAGGTGCACCCTGGAATGTTGGCACCGGCCATTAGGAGGAAGAAATATCCAGGGGAACAACTGCTCCGTCTGCTAGAGTTAGAGGCAAAGAAGGTGTTAAGAGCCTCAGCCTTTACCTCCTTTCTTGTTACCAGGTTTCCCCTCACATCCAATAAAGGATGATGATTCTCCCTAATCTTCCTTTATTTGAAGTATTTATATAAGCAGTTTTTATTTTCTTTGACAGTAATATACCGATGGAGCTCCAGCTGGGCTTTGGCCCTTCTAATTTTGACCTGCACAGCCCCATAACATTCAGGACACAGCTCCAGACAAACTGAAAGCATGCATGGGAGGAAAGGACAGAAGACTTTCCTGCAAGTCTTGATGCTGCTGTCTTGTCAGAGATAGCACAATCACATGGAATTAGAACTGTCTGCCTGCAGACCTTAACGCCTGACAGAATGGAGAGTCAGTCCACGGGAACCTTGAGAAACCTCAAGATTTGTCTAAAGGAACATCGTGCTCTTTACAAGAAGAAGAGCCCTATCCTGCACTGATGAAGAGTAACCCTACACATCAGGGCAGCGTGGGACGCTGCTGAGTGAGCAGTGCCCAGGAGGAGAAGGGCCTGGGCACCACGAGGGATGCCATACGAGCAGTGGTGCCTGCTCACCAGGAACCAGGGCAGCTTCCTACAGAGCTGCCTCATGAGGAGCATGGCCACCAAGGAGATCTGTGTTATCAGAGTCAGCTTAGGTCTGCTGTGACACCACATGGACAAGTGTCTACAACTAACCAGTAAAGAGGTACAGGTCTGGGATTCTCTAGGCCATCCTGGTTTGGAGAGGAGCAAGGGCTATGGCAAGGTTCAAAGTCCTAGCAGGACCCAGGTCTTTCTCTCCATGGCTATGGCTGTTGTCTCTGCCAGTGACACCCATGAGGAGACAGCTTATCGTTAAAGCACCAGGGCCTCATTGCCTCCTCGCCCCCACCCATGAACCAGGCAGGGGTCGTACCATTCTCCTGCACTTGGCCATGCACATCCCCATCTCCTACTGCCCCACAGAGAGCCCTGAGCAAGGTGTGCAGGGAAAGGATCTCCCTTCCCAGGGGATGGAGGTCAAGGCCTGGCCCTTGTGCTTGGTGACACACATCCAGTTTTCCTCCACATCAGTGTCACCTTCACATTGCCTTTGTCTCCTTGTCCTCACTGCCTCCAGGGTTCTGCTCTAACGAGCTCCAAGGGAGGCTGTGTCAGTGCTGGCCCTCAGGGGGACACTGCAGGAAACTTGCCTCTGACTTGGACTTCTGGAGAGATGTCTTCAATTGTCTCTGAGTGCCTGATGTTATTGGGGTCATCAGCAAAGCCCCCAGAGGGGTGATTGCAGTGCCTTGGGCTGTTGCTGTGCTACTGAGCTGGGCCGGGCTCGTGGGACAGAGAGAGCTCGTGGCAAGAGGGCCCTGGTGCAGAGAGACAGCTGTGCCCAGGAGCAGCTCCTCTGCACAGCGCAGCAGGGCTGGGGGCTCTGACCGCAGCTGGCACACAGAGAGGAGAGAAGGAGAGAGGGCTTGGAGGCACTGAGGAGCACAACAACAGAGGGCAGCGTGTGGCAGGACACATCTGCAGGCTCTTGGCACCGTGAGGCTCTGGCAGCAGGGCACTGCAAGTGGGGTTGCCAGAGGGGACTTCTACAGCTGGCACATCCGACAGCTGATAGCATCTGCCAGGGTTGGTCTCTCTGTTTCTCCAGCAAGAAGTAGATCTTTTAAAGAATGGCATATATGATTGGATTTTTCAAGAGAAAGACCAAGGCAGAGTCTACCTGAAAAGCAAGACCTTTTCTGCAGTCTGTGCTTTCAGGTTACTGCAGTGTAGGGGAGGCAGGTTTCATGGTAATGGATTGTCAGGATTGTACAGGAGACTGAGACTCCTGGAGCACGGCATTGAGAAATTAATATGTCATTGATGAAATTTGAAAACTACCTTCCCAAACCTCATCTCATCGACTGCATCAATATCATCATAAAGTGGTCTTCTCACGTTTTATCCTAGCTGATCTTTAAGAGCTTCAAACTCATTGAAATCTCCTGTCTTTGGGAGGTGTCTGCAGGCCAAAGCAGAGCACACAGCATTTGCAATGAGCATGAGCTGCCTCCCCTGCAGCCAGAGCTGCAGCACAGGAGGGTCTGCTGAGTGTCCGTCTGTCCCTCCCTGGCCTTGCCTCCCCTGGCAGCAGCATGCTGGCATTCCTCCTGGCTTCTCCAGCTGGCCATGCTGCTGCTGGTCTTGTTCCCAGGCTGGCTGGGGGTTTCACATGCCCATGGAGTGAGCCCTTGGTGTGCTTGGGGGAAGTAGAGTATGGGGACAGGGTGAGGGGTCTGGAGATGGGCACTTTGTGCCTGGATTCTTCTGCCCTCAGAAGTGTTCAGGTTCTTTTCTGATGAACAACTGAGTAGAACTTTCCTGAAGCTCTCACAGGGCAGCTGAGACCAGCACTGATGGAGAGACTGGCTGTCGTCTCTGAGGGACACTCCGCACTAAAGGGACAGTCTCTTTGCCTCTGAGGATCCACAAGGTTTTACTTGGAGTGCAGCAGAATGCCCAGGATTTATGCCTTAGAAACAGTTCCCCAGTGTGGTGGGGCAGCTAGAACCAAATCCACAAAACAAATAATTACATATCTAAACCTCCACACCTCTGCTCTGCAGCTGGGTGAACTAGGAGTAAAACTGGGGATATCTCTTTGATATCAGCAGTAAAGTTAATCTGAGACTACCCCATGTTCCTACCATGTTACTACCATGTTGCTACCATGCTGCTTCTTCTGGCAGTAGTGCAGGACTGATTCTTCCATTGCCCGCAGAGGATTCCCCAACTCCCAGAGGCACTCTCAGGCAGAATCATAGAATCATAGAATATCCTGAGTTGGAAGGGACCCTTAAGGATCATCAAGTCCAACTCTTGACACCGCACAGGTCTACCCAAAAGTTCAGACCATGTGACTAAGTGCACAGTCCAATCTCTTCTTAAATTCAGTCAGGCTCGGTGCAGTGACCACTTCCCTGGGGAGCCTGTTCCAGTGTGCAACCACTCTCTCTGTGAAGAACCCCTTCCTGATGTCCAGCCTAAACTTCCCCTGCCTCAGCTTAACTCCGTTCCCGCGGGTCCTGTCACTGGTGTTAATGGAGAAAAGGTCTCCTGCCTCTCGACACCCCCTTACGAGGAAGTTGTAGACTGCGATGAGGTCTCCCCTTAGCCTCCTCTTCTCCAGGCTGAACAGGCCCAGTGCCCTCAGCCGTTCCTCGGACGTCTTCCCCTCCAGGCCTTTCACCATCTTCGTAGCCCTCCTCTGGACACTCTCCAACAGTTTCATGTCCTTTTTATACTGTGGTGCCCAGAACTGCACACAGTACTCGAGGTGAGGCCGCACCAGCGCAGAGTAGAGCGGGACAATCACCTCCCTTGACCTATTAGCGATGCCGTGCTTGATGCACCCCAGGACACGGTTGGCCCTCCTGGCTGCCAGGGCACACTGCTGGCTCATATTCAACTTGCTGTTTACCACCACCCCCAGATCCCTCTCTTCTAGGCTGCTCTCCAGCGTCTCATCGCCCAGTCTGTACGTGCAGCCAGGGTTTCCCCGTCCCAGGTACAGGACCCGGCACTTGCTCTTCTTGAACTTCATGCGGTTGGTGATCGCCCAGCTCTCCAACCTATCCAGATCCCTCTGCAAGGCCTTTCCACCCTCAACAGAGTCCACAACTCCTCCAAGTTTGGTGTCATCAGCAAACTTGCTCAAAATACCTTCTATTCTTACGTCCAGATCGTTTAAAAAATATTGAAAAGTACTGGCCCTAAAATGGAGCCTTGAGGGACCCCACTGGTGACCGCCCGCCAGCCTGACGCAGCGCCATTCACCATAACCCTTTGGGCCCTGCCCGTTAGTCAATTGCTCACCCATCGTATGATGTTTTTATTTAGCTGTATGGTGGACATTTTGTCCAGTAGGATCCTATGGGAAACCGTGTCAAAAGCCTTGCTGAAGTCCAAAAAAATCACATCAGCTGGTTTCCCTTGGTCCACCATACGGGTGATCTTATCATAAAAGGAAATCAGGTTAGTTAGGCAGGACTTACCCTTCACAAACCCATGCTGGCTGGGACCAATGACTGCTCTGTCCCCCAGGTGCGCCTCAATAAGTTCGAGAACAATCTTCTCCATGATTTTACCAGGCACTGACGTGAGACTGACAGGCCTGTAATTGCTAGGGTCTTCTTTCTGACCCTTCTTGAAAAACGGCACAACATTTGCCAGCTTCCAGTCTACCGGGACCTCTCCAGATTCCCAGGATCGTTGAAAAATAATTGACAGAGGTTCCTCGATGACGTCCGCCAGCTCTTTCAGCACCCGGGGATGAATCCCATCCGGACCCATGGACTTGTAGGGATCCAGGTGGAGTAGCAAATCCCGCACACGTTCAGGGTCGGTTGGGAGTTTGTCATCCCCACAGTCCCGGTCCTCCAGCTCAGGGCACCCTGGGTCCCGAAGCCCATCATTGGCATTGAAGACAGAGGCAAGGAAGGCGTTAAGCGTCTCTGCTTTGCCTATGTCATTGTCTGTGAGGAGACCTTCCCTATCAAGGAGCGGCCCTATGTATTCTTTAGTTCTCCTTTTTCCATTCACATATCTGAAAAAAAACTTTTCTTTTCTCTCACAGACACAGCCAGCTTCAACTCTAGGTGTGCTTTAGCCACACGAATTTTCTCCCTGCAAACACGAACAGCATCCCTGTATTCTTTCCAGGACACCTGGCCCTCCTTCCAGTAGCGAAACACTCTCTGTTTCCGCCTAATCTCCATCAGAATGTTCCTGGTCAGCCACGCCGGCCTCCTGCCCTGCCTGCCTGACTTGCGATATTTAGGAATTGCCTGATCTTGTGCTTCTAGGAGGCATCGCTTAAAGAATGACCAGCACTGGTGGACATCAAGGCCTTTAAGAGCAGTTTCCCAGGGGACCTTGCTGACTAGTTCCCTGAGCAGCCTGAAGTCCGCTTTCCCCATATCTAGGGATGAGGTTTTGGTGGCACTTTTCCTTCTGTCACCGTAAATTTTGAACTCAACCACTTCATGGTCACTATGAGCGAGGCGGCCACCAATCACCACATCTCCCACCAGACCCTCTCTGTTTTCTAGCAACAGGTCTAGGAGGGCACCTTTCCTAGTTGGCTCCGTTAGCACCTGCACCAAGAAGTTACCATCTAGGTGCTTCATGAACCTCCTGGACTTGCTCGTGTCAGCCGTGTGGCACTCCCAGTTAACGTCTGGCAGGTTGAAGTCCCCCATAAGGACAAGGGGAGTTAATCTCGAGGCCTCTCTTAGTTCTGTAAAGAATAATTTATCGGCGCTATCGTCCTGGCAGGCTGGTCTGTAATAGATTCCCACAACAGAATGTTCTCCTTTTTTGGTAGTAGGAAAGAGCAGGAGAGAAAAAAGTACTACAAAATGTGCATTGGAAGGTTGGTACTGGCCATGAGGAGGAAGAAATATCCATGGGAACAATTGGTTTTGTTGCTAGTAACAGAAGCAAAGACGACATTAAGTGTCTCAGCCTTTGCCTCATTCCTTGTCACCAGGTTTTCCCCCAAAAATCCAATAAAGCATGATGATTCTCCCTAATCTTCCATCATTTAAAGTATTTTTATTTTTATTTTTATTTTTATTTTATTGTCTTTGACAATAATAGATGCATTGAGCTCCAGCTGGGCTTTGGCCCGTCCAGTTTTGACCTGCACAGCCACATAACGTTCAGGACACAGCTCCAGACAAACTGACAGCATGCATGAGAAGAAAGCGCAGCAAATGTGGAACCTGACAGCCTTCCATCCGCTGCTCTTCTGTGATTGTGCTGCAATTCCATTCAACTTGTTACTCCTGAATTATCCAAATTTCCCTGCAACTCTTGCTGCTGCTGTCTGGTCAGATATAACACAATTACACAAAGGTTGAACTGTCTGCCTGCTGACATTAACAGCTGATAGTATGGAGCATCACTGTGGGTGAACCTTGAGAATCTGCAGGATTTTGACGTCAGAAAACTCTTGACTTCACATGGAGAAGAGCCCAGTCCTGTACCAGAGGGAGAGAAACCCCACCCATCAGGGCAGACTGGGACTCTGCTGAGTGAGTAGTGGCCAGGAGGAGGAGGCCCTGGGCACCACGACGGATGCCATACGAGCAGTGGTGTCTGCTCACGAGGAAGCAGGCCAGCTTCCTACAGAGCTGCCTTACAAGGAGCATGGCCACCAAGAAGATCTGAGTTATCACGCTCATCTCAGATCTGCTGTGACACCACAGAGATAAGGGTCTGCAGCCAAAAAGGAAAGATGTGGAGGTCTTGGAGTCCTTAAGAAAGACATGTATAGACAGGGTAGAGGACTGTGACAAGGCTGAATGTCCCAGCAGGACCAGGTCTTTGTGTCCATGGCTATGGCTATTGTGTCTGTCACTAAGGCCAAAGAGGAGACAGGTTTTCATTAAAGCACCAGGGCCTCATTGCCTGCTCGCCCTCACCCATGAAGCAGGCAGGGGTCGTACCATTCTCCTGCACTTGGCCATGCACATCCCCATCTACTACTGTCCCACAAAGAGCCCGGAGAAAGGTGTGGAAGGAAAGGATCTCCCTTCCTTGAGTAGGGAGTCCAGGCCTGGCCCTTGTGCTTGGTGACACACATCCAGGTTTCCTACACCTCAGTGTCACCTTCACATTGCCTTTGTCTCCTTGTCCTCACTGCCTCCAGGGTTCTGCTCTAACGAGCTCCAAGGGAGGCTGTGTCAGTGCTGGGCCTCAGGGGGACACTGCAGGAAACTTGCCTCTGACTTGCACTTCTGGAGAGATGTCTTCAATTGTCTCTGAGTGCCTGAGGTTCGTGGGCTCATCAGCCAAGCCCCCAGAGGGGTGATTGCAGTGCCTTGGGCTGGTGCTGTGCTGCTGAGCTGGGCTGGGTTTGTGGGACAGAGAGAAAACACATTTCAGAAAGTCCCATGAAGCAGAGAGACAGCTGTGCCCAGGAGCAGCTCCTCTGCACAGCACAGCAGGGCTGGGGGCTCGGACTGCAGCTGGCATGTGGACAGGAGAGAAGGAGAGAGGGCTTGGAAGCAGTGGGAGGATGCTGAGAGCTGCCTGCAGGAGAAACCTGCACAGCCCTTGACAAGGTAAGCGCCTGGCTGCAGGGCTGTGCAGCTGCAGATCCTGGAAGGGTCTCCTGCTGGGTCTTGTTTCTGGGAAGGCAGTGGGCGATGCAGTAGGCTTTGAGAGTCCTGCTTGGTTGCACTGTCAGGTGAGAAAGTCTGGCAGAAGCCCCTTGGAGTGTCATAACCCAGCTGCCCTTTTTAGCCAAGAGTTGGTGTCCAGGTCTCCTCCAGACACTGCAGGGGATGCAGATTAGATACTGGTGCGCCGCAGATTGCTAATATCCAGTTCTGTCAGTGGGGCATTGTCCTGGGATGCACGCTTCTCTCCCGCAGGTTGCAGCTCTCTGCTGGCATCCTTGTGTTATCCAGGTACCTCAAGGAGAAGACACCTTTGTATAAAATCATGTATGTGCTGCTGGATGGCTGTCTGTGGGCAGCTGGAGTGAGGCCTCTGCACTCTTGCAGAAGAAGGAAAAGCTGAGATCCTGCTCATGCACCTGGTGATAAGGTGAGGATTCTGTCCGTCTGCACTGGGGTTGGGGCTTCTTTGCTTTAAGCTGTCTCCACTTCTTTGGAAACACAAGAGTGTGATTGTTCTACTAAGCATAACAAAATCTGAGTCGCTCTACAGTGTGTTTGGAGGTGTTTTTTGCAACAACCCTGCAAAGTTCATGGATCTCATAAGTGGACTGAACTTGAGTTTCCCCCTTGTTCCTGCTTTCTGACTGCTTCACAGAAGGAAGGACACCTCTAAAGTCCCCAGCAATCCATGCTTGCAGTGCCAGTCTCACCCAGAATCAGCTGGGACTCAAGTGATAGAGCTGCAGAAAGCTCCTTTAGCAAAGAGAGAGGCTTCAGATGAGAGTGCTCTAAGGCTTGCAGTAGGTTTTCCTCAGAGAATTGTCTTCTAAACTTTTTCTGCCTTCTCCTTCTCTACAGACAACAGTGCTCAATGTCAGAAAATGCCCAACGTCAGCTCTGTGAGTGAGTTCCTCCTGCTGGCATTCTCAGACACGCGCGAGCTGCAGCTCCTGCACTTCGCGCTCTTCCTGGGCATCTACCTGGCTGCCCTCCTGGGCAACGGCCTCATCCTCACAGCCGTAGCCTGCCACCACCGCCTCCACACCCCCATGTACTTCTTCCTCCTCAACCTTGCCCTCCTCGACGTGGGCTGCATCTCCACCACTCTGCCCAAAGCCATGGCCAATGCCCTCTGGGACACCAGGGCCATCTCCTATCAAGGATGTGCTGCACAGGTCTTTCTCTTTGCCTTCTTTATCACAACAGAGTATTGCATTCTCACTGTTATGGCCTACGACCGCTACGTTGCCATCTGCAAGCCCCTGCACTACGGGAGCCTCGTGGGCAGCAGAGCTTGTGCCCAGATGGCAGCAGCTGCCTGGGGCAGTGGCTTTCTCACTGCTGTCCTGCACACGACCAACACATTTTCCCTGCCCCTCTGCCAAGGCAATGCTGTGGACCAGTTCTTCTGTGAAATCCCCCACATCCTCAAGCTCTCCTGCTCACATGCCTACCTCAGGGAAGTTGGATTTATTGCATTTAGCTTTTGTTTAGTTGTTGGTTGCTTTGTTTTTATTGTGGTGTCCTATGTGCAGATCTTCAGGGCAGTGCTGAGGATGCCCTCTGAGCAGGGCCGGCACAAAGCCTTTTCCACGTGCCTCCCTCACCTGGCCGTGGTCTCTCTGTTTATCAGCACTATCATGTTTGCCTACCTGAAGCCCCCCTCCATCTCCTCCCCATACCTGGACCTTGCAGTATCTTTTCTCTACTCCATGTTCCCTCCAGCAGTGAACCCCCTCATTTACAGCATGAGGAACCAGGAGCTCAAGGATGCACTGAGGAAATACATATTTCTTAAGAAACTATAATGTGCCTTTACATTCTGAGTTTATCTCAGAAACAGGAAAGTAATTTGGTATTTTTTTTCTTGATAAATATGTTCTCCAAGTTTGTGGAGTCGATTTAATTCATGTCATTGTTAGCCTCCTACCTGTTCATTTATCTCTTTACTTTTCCTAATCATCTCATGTATATGTGAAGCCAGGTTTTCTGTGTACCTATAGACAATAAAGAAGCGAGCAGAAATTCATAGGTCTCAGCTGCAGTGTATTTCCATCACCTGTGAACTAGCAAAGAAGCTATTTAAAAAAAAAAAAAAAAAAAAAAAAGCTATTTATGACCATGATGCTTGACTACTTCCTGAAACAGGGCCTCAATAGACACAGCTGATTTTCAGGAGGACAAACGTTTTCATAACGGGAGCCCACCTCTCCCCTCTCCTTCCATTTTCCACCTTTTATTGCTGAGTGTGACATCATATGGTATGGAATATCTCTGTGGCTGGTTTAGGTAAGCTGCCTGGTGATGTCCCCTCCCTGTCTCTTGCACACCCGCAGCCTGATGGCTCTTTGGGGAGGGGGGATTAGAGGGATTCCTGATGCTATGACAGTACTGCTCAGCAGAAGACAAAACACAACCGTGATACCAGTGCTGTTCTAGCTACTCAAGCAGAGCACAGCACTGGGTGGGCTTCTACAGGAAAAGGTAACTCCATCCCAGCCAGACCCAGTACAGTCACATACTGAAAACACAGCACCACAGGGGCTGCTCTGCAGAGAATTACTTCGTCACGGTCAGAGCCAGTGCAGGGCCACACACTGGACAAGAAGGCTCCCTCTGAGCTCTGTGGGGAGTCAGGAAGGTCCTAATAAGCAGGACGACTGAGGAAGCCCAAGGCCCTTCTGAACGTTGTCTTAGTCCCACCTGGGAGGCAGTGCTGGGCAGTGGGAAGTGCTATGAGAAAGACCTGTGAGAAGGCTGTGAGAAACAAGGAAATATCACTGCCATTGCCCCAGGCCTGCAAAAAATCACTCACTGGCCTCCTCTGTCAGGCCAGCGTGAGCCCAGGAGACAGCAGTGAATGGAGCCCACAGAGCGTGAGCCTGTCTGAGGTGGACTGAGCAGAGCTCAAGTGCTCAATCTGCTGTGAGCAGGCATAAGAGAACTCTGCAGCCCCAGGGCACGCAGCAGCCCCAGCAAAGGAGCCTGGAGAGTGATTCCTTGCAGTCCTGGGGCAATGGCAGTGGCCCCATGAGCTGGGTCTGCCTCCCAGCCTGCCCAGCACTGCCCGGCAGAGTGCCCCCATGCCCCAGGCACCACAGCCCCCTAGCTCTGCAGAGCAGCACCTCTGGTTGTCATGTCAGAGATCTCAGCTTTTGACTAAACTCATACCTCATAGCTGGTTTTAGCTTTCTCCATAGGTGAAGCTACTGCCTTTCAGATTCTTGAAGGGAGGTACATCCTGCATGAAGGCCTGCAAAATGTTAGCCTGGATCCATAGGAGTCATTCTGGAACCAACACTTGTACGTTGGATGTACACTTTTGTGGAGGTGCAGAGATGATGGGCACTTGCAGGATGCTCCTACAAAACTTTGTGCCCTTTTCCCTACTGACTACAACACCACTTCTGTCTCAGCAACAGAGTAGCCGGCAGAGCGAGACAGATCCTCTGATTCCATGAAAGCCACCAGAAAGCTGATCCCAATAAGAAAACCAATATGAGGATGACAGGAGAAGCCTGGCCACCAGAGAAGTGAGATTTGGGGGAGGGAAGAGGAGCTTGGGAAGCAGAAATTAATGATTTTGTAGAGGTAAGAGGTTTCATGTAATGTTGATGGTGCTTTAAAACTGGCTTAAAACAGTCATGTAAAACCCTTACACTATTTTGACCAGTAACCCTAATCCCAAAACCTGAATGTTGCTCCAACACCTTGACAGAAATCCCCTGCAGTAATACCTGACCTCAGAGTATCCCTTCAAGCAGAACTCAGCCCATAGCCCCTTTCCTTACCTTTACTCTCTTGCTCATCCTAATCCCTTCCCTTAACACTAGCATTAAAACACTTTATTTAACCCTAGACGACTTCTTCGCAGACCTAAAGAAATCCATAAACCACGAAGCTTGTCCATACCCCAGCCACAGACGACACCCTATCCTCCCAATAAACCGTTGCTTAATCTCTAACCCAGAAATGTGAACCCTAGTTCAAGGCCAGTTGGCAGGTGACTTTGGGCAACCTAATCTAATGGAAATTGTTCCTGTCCATAGAAGAAGGTTTGACTAGATGATCACAGAATCTCAGGATCATCTAGGTTGGAAGAGACCTCCAAGATCACCCAGTCCAACCTCTGACCTAACACTAAGCAGTCCTCCACTAAACCATATCACTAAGTTCAACATCTAAACGTCTTTTAAAGACCCCAGGGATGGTGACTCAACCACTTCCTTGGACAGCCCATTCTAATGTCTAACAACCCTTTCAGTAAAGTTTTTCCTAATATCCAACCTAAACCTCCCCTAGTGCAACTTTAGCCCATTCCCCCTCGTCCAGTCACTGGGCACGTGGGAGAACAGACCAACCCCCACGTCTCTACAGCCTTCTTTGAGGTAGCTGTAGAGAGCAAAAAGGTCACCCCTGATCCTCCTCTTCTCCAGGCTGAACAATCCCAGCTCCCTCAGCTGCTCCTTGTAAGATTTGTCCTGGGTTACATGTACTTGGGTAGTGTCAGGCACAATGCAATTCTTTTTGCCTTCTGCATCTACAGCACAGGAAGTAGGACTGCCCTACTCTATTGACTGGACAATAGAGTAGGGTAAAAAAAAAGTAGATGTCTTTAATTTTCACCCTGAGTTTTCCAAAGACCTAAGAGACACCATGGATGATCAGGTACCTACTGATACTTAATCTGTATTTCTCTGGTTCCAATGGTCATTACAATTTTATTTTATTTTATTTTATTTTATTTTATTTTATTTTATTTTATTTTATTTTATTTTATTTTATTTTATTTTATTTTATTTTATTTTATTTTATTTTATTTTATTTTATTTTATTTTATCAAAAAAAAAAAAACAAACACGTGACTTGTCTTAGAAAGGCTTTCATGTGCAGGGCTGGGCTGCAGTTACAGGGACAAAGACCACTGCTGGCAGTGGAGGTGTCAGACCTCCAGACTCTGCTATTCCTCCCCACAGAGGTCTCCAAAGAAGTCACCCTGGATCAATAGCAAGAGGAGAATGATGCTCAAAACTGAAATGCAGCAAAAATCAGCCTTTGAAAGTATAAAAGATTTTTTATTAGGTGCTTTTTGAAATCTTCTTTGACTACATCATGCAAGCTCTGTAATTAGATACACAAGGAATGAAGCCTTGAAGAAAACTATGGAAGAGATGTTAGGAGTTTCTGCATTTTAATGAGTTCCATGGTGTATTGTGGCACTGAGTCTATGAAACTCAGTTACTGAGAGGAGAATGATGCAACTGCTAGAGAAAGTAAAGTCAGAAGGAAAAGTTGAAGTGAGTTGGAGTATTAATGGGCCCCACTGAGGGCTGTTGCTAACAAAGCCTCCCCAGGGACTCGTTAGGGCGGATAATTGGAGTCCATGATTGCAGAAAGGCAAAGCACTGCACTGAGAAAAATCTTGGTTGGTTTTGGTGAAACAGAAGAGCCAAGGCCTGACCCCAGCCACTGGAAGGGGAGATCCTGCACCGCCACATCTGGCTCAAGGCTCTTCTTGGGGTCTGTGGGATGTGGTGGGTAGTGTGATGTTACTAGAAGAACTTCATTAAGACACCTCCACAGCCCTGCACAGTGTTGCAAGGAAGCAATGCCAACACTCAGCATGCCAAGCAGGTGCCTTCTGCTGGCCTAGCAGGGCCACTGCCAGATGTCAGCCCAAAAGTCACCCCCAAGTATGGCTCAAGGCTCTTCCTGGGGTCTGTGGGCTGTGATGGGCAGTGCGATGCCATGAGAAGAACACTGGTATGACACCTCTAGGGTGCTGCACAGGGTTGAAAGGAATCTATTTGGCCCCATCACAATGAATATAACATCTCCTCATAAACTCTAGCCAAGGGGACAAAAAATTCAGGGCTGTTGGGGCCTGCCATTCTTGCCAGCACCCTCTGCCTTCTCCTCGGCAGGCTTTCCTATGCTGTCCCACACATCACCCTATTTTCTTAAAGTCTGCAGACACCCATCTCAGTTCACCATCTTGCTTTCATGCCTTGCTTTCACCGATATCTGATTGGCCCTGACCAGCTGTTCCTTGAAACACAAAGCCATGGTCTTATCAGAGGGTGACGTATAGAACCATTGCATGACGCCTTGAGGGACATTTCTTCCTCCTTGTGACCAGTGCCAGCCTTCCATGGAACATTTTGTGGCAGTTTTTTTTTTTTTTTTTTTTCTCCTGCTCTTTCCTACTACCAAAGGAAGCTCCATCAGGGTGGAAACTACTCCTGAAGTAGGCATCCCAACCCAGCAGGCTCCTTGCGGCCTCTCAGCCAAGCAGACACAAGTCACCTCAGCCGCATCTTCCAAGCCTTGTGCCTCCTGCTGCCCAGCCATGGACTCAAGCAGAAGGGACAGGACAACCCATCTGGGGGCCTTCTTTCTGCCTGGGTCCTCCTGGGTCTGGAGGCAGAGGGGATCCCCCAGTCAGCATGCCAAGCAGGTGCCTTCTGCTGGCCTAGCAGGGCCACTGCCAGATGTTAGCCCAAAAGTGCAGCTCCCAGGGAGAAGTCAAGGGTGACCTGCCACCTACAGACAGAAGTGACCTCCCAGTCACTGCCACAGTCGCATTCCTGCTGCTGGGGCAGGAGATGCTGAGGCAGAGCTGAGCTCTTCAGAGGATTCCCACCATCTCCTTCTTTTGGCCCACAAGCGGATCAGATCTGGGTGAGCAAAAGAGTAAAGGTAAGGGAAAGGGGCTATGGGCTGAGTTTTGGCTTCAAGGGATACTTTGAGATCAGGCTTAAGAGTAGTGGATTCCTGCAGGGTGTGGAGTAGCATTTACGTTTGCAGATTAATGTCACTAGTTAAAATAGGGGAAGGGCTTTACATGACTATTTAAATCACAGTTACAGCAGAATCAACATTGCCTGAACGTTCTAACCTCACAGAAATCTTTAATTTCTGCTGGCCAAACTCCTTTTCCCTACTCCAAATCTCACATCTCTCCTCGCCAGGCTTCTCCTGACTTCCCCATATCAGTCATCTTCGTAGGGGCAGCTTTCTGATGGCTTTCATGATCTCAGAGTATCTGTCTCATATCTGTTGCCTACTCCTTTTTTGAGACTGAAATGACTCCTAAGTCAGGATGGAAAATAACCCAAAGCTGTAGGTGAACCCTGCACAATGTGGCCTGCAGTTCTTGTACCACCCGCAAAATTTTGTTTCCTGCCTCCAACTTCTGGATACAGAATGCCTTCTTTGCACCCAGGGTACCTTTCCCCAAACCCTCATGCATCGTTCAGTTTGCCCCTAGTGTCTTGGAGGCAGTGGTCCCCTCTGTGTAGAAAACTGAAAACAGTCCTAAAGGATGACTTCAGGCAAAAGCTGACACCTCTGACATGACAACCCCTATCCAAGACCTCTTCCAACATGGGGCCTACCAGGTACTTAGAAAGAGCCGATCTCAGAAACTACATGCACAGCAAGTGCCTTCTGCTGCCCTACCATGGACACTGGCAGATGTGAGCCTAAAGGCACAGATCCCAGCCAGGAGTCAAGGGTAACCTGTCAGCTACTTCAGAAAGAGCTCAACTCACAGGCCATTTAACAGCCATTCGCTTCCTGGTGGACTTAGTGTTTGTGACGCACCACTGAGCTTATAATACCACACCTACAAAACACCCCCTTTTTGGGCCAGGACCTGCCCAGGTAGAAATGATCTGGTTGTGATCCTCCAAGCTCATGGCACACCTGCTGGGCTCCCAGCCTCTCTGACACACAGGACCCAGTTCCGTGCCAGTCCTGGGTGGTGCTAGGGCAGGAGGAACCTTGCAGGAAATGTTGTAGCCCCATGCCTCTTGGTGGTCTCTCAGCTCCTAGTGCACAGTGGAGATCACACTCAAGTCCAGAAGCCTGAAGCTGGCCTAGAAGACACTCAGGGGAAGCACCCTCCCAGCCCCAGCCCCAGCCCCAGCTGGTGGTGCTGTTCTGCAGAGCGAGGGGGCTGTGGTGCCCGGGGCAGGGGGGCACTCTGCACGGCCGTGTTGGGCAGGCTGGGAGGCAGAGCCAGCTCATGGGGTCACTGCCATTTCCCCAGGGCTGCAAGGAATCACTCGCCAGGCTCCTTTGATGGGGCTGCTGTGTGCCCTGGGGCTGCAGAGCTCTTCTCTGCCTGCTCACACCAGACTGAGCACTTGAGCTCTGGTCAGTCCACCTCGGAGGAGATCCCCCCTTAGGAGGGAAGTGCTGCAGTGGAGGCCAGCTGTGCCACTGCCGTGCCCACTGCCTGTCCCTGCCTGCAGTTCCAGCACAGCCCACAGCAGCACTGGCACCAAGTGAGAGGAGCAGCCGGGCCTGAGCCCACCAACAAGGCTCAGCAGGAGAGGGCGGCAGTGGCAAGAGAGCAGCTCTGCATACCCCAAGCGCTGGTGCTCCCTGGCCGTGCTGCTGGGATGGGACTCTTTTCCTCTGCACCCCTGCACACGGGCACTGCCCCTGCATAGCCAGGACTGCTCTCAGAGGACAGATTTCAGACAAAATGGCAGTTGAATTTTAACTCAGTTAAGGTTAAATTCACAGAGAGCATGGCTTCACATGTCTTTGAGCTGTATTCAACAGGTACATCCATTTCATTTTAATAGGTGCTCATTAGCTGAATTAATGTAATACGAATATGCACAAAATCAACCAAAAACAAAATGAAACAAACCAAATCAAGACAAAACAAAAAAGGTATACTGCTATTCCTAGAATCATTAACATTACAAGTCATGTGCAGAAGCAGATCAGAAATTTCTTGCATCCAAGACACATCTCGCCATCAATTTCCAAAGGGCATGCTTGAGCTCCTGACTCCTCATGCTACAGATGAGGACATGCTCAGCTGGAGGCACCACTGAGTACAGAACTGCCACCACCAGGTCCAGGGATTGGGAGGAGATAGAGGGGGCTTCAGGCAGGCAACCATGACAGGCCTGAGGGAGACGGACACCATGGCCTGGTGAGGGACGCACGTGGAAAAGGCTTTGTGCTAGCCCTGCTATAGAGACAACAGGACTGTCACCTAGATCCACAAGGTCTAATCCAAATACAATATGTGGCAGCTGGACTCTTGGCCCCGAGCTCGTCCTGGTTGCTGAGGCTCTGCCCCAGCTCCAGAGGAGATGGGAATAGAGGGATACTGAGACCAATGAATTTCTGATGATAACTTTATTGTCTTTATCTACCAAGGAAGCCTGGTTCTCTATGTATGTTAGATGATATGGTCAAAGCAAACACAAAATGTGACATTTAGAATGCTAAGAATTACATTATTAAAAACATAATAAAATATTTTTAAAATACTAACAGAGAAAAACAATTTAAAAATATCGTATCATTTTCCTAAATGACATTTTATTTCTGTAAGGATTATTATTAATTATAATGTATTGATAGCACTAGTAATGACAAAAAATGATATAATATGAATCAAAGTTGCATATTATCAGAAATACATCTTCTGAACACATCACTGATGCTTAAGAAACATGTATTGAAGAAGTTTCCTCACTGCATCCTTCACCTCTTGGTTCCTCATGCTGTAGATGAGGGGATTCACTGCTGGAGGCAACACTGAGTACAGAAGTGTGACAACCAGGTCCAAGGATGGAGAGGAAATGGAGGGAGGCTTCAGGTAGGCAAATATGGCAGCGCTGACAAACAGAGAGACCACGGCCAGGTGAGGGAGGCACGTGGAATAGGCTTTGTGCCGGCCCTGCTCAGAGGGCATCCTCAGCACTGCCCTGAAGATCTGAACATAGGACACCAAAATGAAAACAAAACAACCAAATGTTAAAGAAACACTAAACACAAGTACCCCAACTTCCCTGAGGTAGGCATCTGAGCAGGAGAGCTTGAGGATCTGGGGGATTTCACAGAAGAACTGGTCCACAGCATTGCCGTGGCAGAGGGGCAGGGAAAATGTAGTGGCTGTGTGCAGGACAGCATTGAGAAAGCCACTGCCCCAGGCAGCTGCTGCCATCTGGACACAAGCTCTGCTGCCCAGGAGGCTCCCGTAGTGCAGGGGCTTGCAGATGGCAACGTAGCGGTCATAGGCCATCACGCTGAGGAGATAATACTCTGAGCCAAACAAGAAGAATAAAAAGAAGACCTGTGCAGCACATCCTTGATAGGAGATGACCCTGGTGTCCCAGAGGGCATTGGCCATGGCTTTGGGCAGAGTGGTGGAGATGCAGCCCAGGTCGAGGAGGGCGAGGTTGAGGAGGAAGAAGTACATGGGGGTGTGGAGGTGGTGGTCGCAGGCTACGGCAGTGAGGATGAGGCCGTTGCCCAGGAGGGCAGCCAGGTAGATGCCCAGGAAGAGCGCGAAGTGCAGGAGCTGCAGCTTGCGCGTGTTTGCGAATGCCAGCAGGAGGAACTCGCTCACGGAGCTGATGTTGGGCATTTGCTGTCCATACACATGCTTTCCTGGTAAAGAGCAAAATACAGAACAATGTTAAAACAGAGTTCTCTGAGGAAAACCTATTGTGTCTCTTAAAGAATCCCGTAACCTGAGCCTCTCTCTTTGCATGAAAATCTTTTGCATCTCTCCTGCTTGAGCTGTGGCTGGTGCCGTCTGAGAGTGGCACTGGGAGCAGGGGCTGCTGTAGGCTGCAGAGGAGTCCTCTCTGCTATACAGCAGGAAGGAATCAGGAACATGGGGGAAGCTCAAGTTCAGTTCACTGGTCAGATCAATGAGCTTTTCACTGTTATTTCAAACAACACATCTGAATGCAGAGTTACACAGGCCACTGCCCACAAGTCATGTTCTAATCTGCTGTGTGTTTCCTGTCTGAGCCACAGGACCTCCCAGCTCTGGAGTTTCCTTGAGAAGAAACTGGAGACAGCTGAGAGCAGAGAAGCCCCGGTCCAAGTGCAGCTGGACAGAAACCTCACCTGAGGTAAAGTTCTCACACAGACAGAGCTTGGGAGCATCCCTGTCTGAGCTCTACCTTCTCTTCTACCCCTGCCTACCCCACAGTCCATGGGCTGCAGGGGGAGAGGAGGCCAGGGAGGGGCAGCTCCAGGGGAAGGCGTCTGCACTGAAGGGCATGGCCACGAGGTCCCCGAATCCCCCCTGCCACGGCGTTTCTGCCAACAGCTCCTTCTGGCCGCCTGCCCCTCTCTCTGCTGCCTGCAGCTGTCCCTGCCGGGAGCTGCTGCTCTGCGCCCACCTCTTCTTTCCCCCTGCCCGTGCTCACAGACCCCATCCCATGTGGCTGTGCTCAGCGCTGCCCTGCAGCACCCTGCCACCAACAGGGCCCTGCCAAGGGGCACCTCCATGGCTGCAGGAGCTACGGGGCAGCTGACAGAGAGCCCGGCATGGCCAGCCAGGGCAGGGTGTTCTGGGCTGACCGGGGGCACCTGCCTTAGGGCACTCCAAGGGGCTTCTGCCAGACTTCCTCACCTCTCAGTGCAATCCAGCAGGACTCTCAAAGCCTACTGCATTGTCCACTGCACTCCCAGAAACAAGACCCAGCAGGAGACCCTTCCAGGAACTGCAGCTGCATGGCCCTGCAGCCAGACACTTACCTTGTCAAAGGCTGTGCAGGTTTCTCCTGCAGGCAGCTCTCAGCATCCTCCCACTGCCAACTGCCTTCATCCCCTCTCTCCTTTTCTTCTCTCTGTGTCTGCCTCTGTGTCTCTTTCCTGCTGTGCTGTGCAGAGGAGCTGCTCCTGGGCACAGCTGGCTCTCTGCACCAGGGCTCTCTTGCCAGGAGCTCTCTCTGTCCCACATGCCCGGCCCAGCTCAGCACCAGCCCAAGGCACTGCAATCACCCCTCTGGGGGCTTTGCTGATGAGCCCACAAACCTCAGGCACTCAGAGACAATTGAAGACATCTCTCCAGAAGTGCAAGTCAGAGGCAAGTTTCCTGCAGTGTCCCCCTGAGGGCCAGCACTGACACAGCCTCCCTTGGAGCTCGTTAGAGCAGAACCCTGGAGGCAGTGAGGACAAGGAGACAAAAGCAATGTGAAGGTGACACTGATGTGTAGGAAAAGTGGATGTGTGTCACCAAGCACAAGGGCCAGGGCTTGCCCCATCCCCTGGTAAGGGAGATCCTTTCCCTTCACACCTTGCTCAGGGCTCTTTGTGGGGCGGTAGGAGATGGGAATGTGCATGGCCAAGTGCAGGAAAATGGTGCAACCCCTGCCTGGTTCATGGGAGGGGATGAGGAGGCAATGAGGCCCTGGTGCTTTAACAGTCAGCTGTCTCGTCATAGGCCTCAGTAGCAGAGAAAACAGCCATAACTATGGACACAAAGACCTGGTCCTGTTGGGACTTTAAGCCTTGGCACAGCCCTCTATCCTGTCTAAACATGGCTTTCCTAGGGACTCCGAGACCTCCACATCTTTCCTTTTTGGCTGCAGACCCTTATCTCTGTGGTGTCACAGCAGATCTGAGATGAGCGTGATAACTCAGATCTTCTTGGTGGCCATGCTCCTTGTAAGGCAGCTCTGTAGGAAGCTGGCCTGGTTCCTGTTGAGCAGGCACCACTGCTCATATGGCATCCCTCGTGGTGCCCAAGCCCTCCTCTTCCTGGGCACTACTCATTCAGCAGGGTCCCAGTCTGCCCTGATGGGTGGGGTTTCTCTCCCTCTGGTACAGGACTGGGCTCTTCTCCATGTTAAAGTCAGAAGTTTTCTGAAGTCAAAATCCTGCAGTTTCTCAAGGTTGCCCCACAGTGATGCTCCATTCTATCAGCTGTTAATGCCAGCAGGCAGACAGTTCAACCTTCGTGTAATTGTGCTATCTCTGACCAGACAGCAGCAGCAGCAAGAGTTGCATGGAAATTTGGATAATTCAGGAGTAACCAGCTAAATGGCATTGCAGCACAGTCACAGAAGGGCAGGGGATGGAAGGCTGTCAGGTTCCACATTTGCTGTGCTTTCTTCTCAGGCATGCTGTCAGTTTGTCTGGAGCTGTGTCCTGAATGTTACGGGGATGTGCATGTCAAAACTGGACGGGCCAAAGCCCAGCTGGAGCTCAATCCATTTATTACCGTCAAAGACAATTAAAAAAATAAAATAAAATAAGATAAAAATGATAGAAATAGTTTAAATGAAGGAGGATTAGGGAGAATCATAATCCTTTATTGGATTTTGGGGGGAAAACCCAGTGACAAGGGATGAGGTAAAGGCTGAGACACTTAATGCCTTCTTTGCCTCTGTTAACTATCAGCAAGACCAGTTGTTCCCCTGGACATTTCTTCCTCCTCATGGCCAGTACCAAACTTCCAATGCAAACTTTGTGGCAGTTTTTTCTTCTGCTGTTTCCTACTACCAAAGGAAGCTCCATCAGGGTGGAAAACCCTCCTGGAGTAGGCATCCCAACCCATTGGGCTCCTTGCGGCCTCGCAGCCAACCAGACACAAGTCACCTCAGCAGCAGCTTCCAAGCCAGGGGCCTGCTGCTGGCCTTGCAGCTTCTTCTGGAGACACAGACAAGCCTTGTGCCTGCTGCTGCCCACTCATGGACTCAAGCAGAAGGGACAGGACAACCCATCTGGGGGCCTTCTTTGTGTCTGGGTCCTCCTGGGTCTGGAGGCAGAGGGGATCCCCCACTCAGCATGCCAAGCAGGTGCCTTCTGCTGGCCTAGCAGGGCCACTGCCAGATGTCAGCCCAAAAGTGCAGCTCCCAGGGAGAAGCCAAGGCTGACTTGCCACCTACTTCAGACACAAGTGACCTCACAGTCCCTTTGCGTGACACGTTCCTGCTGCTGCCCTATCAAGTGCAGAGACAGAAGTGACCTCACAGTCCCTGCCACAGTCACATTCCTCCTGCTGGGGCAGGAGATCCTGAGGCAGAGCTGAGCTTTCTATAGCTCCCTCGGTATCTCTTTTTGCTTTCTGGGTTAGAGATTAAGCAAAGTTTTAGTGGGATTGTTTGGTGTTCTGCTTATGCTGTCACATCTGTGGTTGAGGTATGGACAAGCTCCGTGGTTTACGGGTGTTTTACGTCTGCCAAGGAGTTTAGGGTTAAATAGAGCATTTTAATGTTAGTGTTAGGTGAAGGGATTACGGTTATCAAGAGAGAAAATTGATTCCTTTCAGAGTGTTGTAGTAGCATTTAGGTTTAGGGATTAAAATCACTGTTTCCAGTAAGGTAAGGGACATACATTACTGTTTTAAGTCAGTCTTACTACAGCATTGGCATTGCATGAATGCTCTTACCTCTATGAAATCATTAATTTGTGCTGGCCATGCTCCTCTTACCACCCCATAATCTCACATGTCTCTTGTCCAGGCTGCTTCTGACCTCCCCATATCTTACTGGGATCAGCTTTCTGATGACATTTACCACCTCCATTTAGTGGGGACTGTTAGTGTTAGGTCAGAGGTTGGACTCGATGATCTTGAGGTCTCTTCCAACCTAGAAATTCTGTGATTCTGTGATCTCAGTGTATCTGTCTCACCTCTGTTGTATCCTCCATTCCTGAGAATGAAGTGGCATTGTAGTCAGGAGGGAAAAGGACACAAAGATCTTTAGGCGCATCCTGCACAATGTGCCCATCAGCTCTGCACCTCCACAAAATCACGCTTCCGACCTACAAGTTTTGTTTCCCAAGTGGCTTCTCAGGATTCAGGGCTACTTTTCCCAGGCCCTCTCACATGTTTCAGTTTCAGATGTGGAGGGATATGATAAGGAAAGCCAAGGCACAGGTGGAACCGAGCTTAGCAGGGGATGAAAACAATAACAGGAAGAGATTCTGTAGATACATTGCTCAGAAAAGAAAGGCCAAGGAGATTGTACCCCCTCTGATGGATGAGAAGGGTGAACTGGTAATGACAGACATGGAGAAGGCTGAGGGACTCAATAACATCTTTTCCTCAGTCTTCCCTGCCAGTCAGGCTTCCCAAGTCTTTCATTCCCTGAACTCATAGATGGAGGCTGGGGGTGCAAATTCTCACTTGCTGTAAGTGAAGAGGAGGTTTGAGACCACCTGAAGAAACTCAACAAATACAAGTCTATTGGGCCTGATGACTTGCATCCCAGGGTCCTGGGGGAACTGGCTGATGTAGTTTCCAAGCCTCTCTCCATCATATTTGAAGAGTCCTGGCAGTCAGATGAAGTCCCTGGTGACTGGAAAAAGGAAACATCACTCCCATTTTTAAAAAGGGTAGAAATGAGAACCCATGGAACTACCGAATAGTGAGCCTCACCTCTGTGCCTGAAAAGATCATGGAAAAGATCCTCCTGGAATCGAAGTCAAGGCACATGCAAGACAAAGAGGTCAGACAGCGAGCATGGTTTCTCCAAAGGGTAAATTGTGCCTGACCAATGTGATGGCTTTCTACAACGGAGTGACCACATCAGACAACAAGAGAAGACCGACCTATGTCATCTACTTGGACTTCTGTAAGACCATTGACACTGTCCCACATGACATCCTTGTCTCCAAATTGGAGAGATATGCATTTGAAGGGTGCACCATTCAGTGGATAAGGAGTTAGCTTGAAGGTCACATCCAGAGCGTGGTGCTCAAAGGCTCTATGTCCAAGTGGAGGCTGGTGACAAGTGTTGTACCTCAGGGGTCTGTCCTGGGACTGGTGCTGTTTAATATCTTTATCTATGACAGATGGTGAGATCAACAGTGAGACAGTGAGACAGTACATTCTGTGCTTGTAGCCCAGAAGGCCAACTGCATCCTGGGCTCCATAAGCAGAGGAGTGGCCAGCAGGTGGAGGGAGGTCACTTCTACTTCTACACCTTGTATTCTGCCCGGGTGAGGCCCCACTTGGAGTGTTGCATCCAGGACTGGTGCCCCCAGGACGAGAAGGGTGTGCATCTGTTAGAATGGGTCTAGAGGAGGGCCACGAATATGATCAAGGGGCTGGAACACCTCTCCTATGAAAAAAGGCTGAGAGAGCTGGGTCTGTTCAGCCTGGAGAAGAAAAGGTTCCAGGGTGACCTCATCGCAGCATTTCAGTACTTAAGTTGGGCTTATAAACACGATGGAGAGTAACTCTTTGCTCAGTCAGGTAATAAGAAGGCAAAGGGGAATGGTTTTAAGCTAAAAGAGGGGAGATTTAGATTAGAAGTTAGGAGGAAATTCTTCACTCAGAGGGAGGTGAGGCACTGGAACAGGTTGCCCAGAGAAGCTGTGGATGCCCCGTCCCTGCAGCTGTTCAAGAGCAGGTTAGATGAGGCTGTGGGCTACCTGACCTCATGGGAGGCATCCATGTCCATGGCTAGGGGCTTGGAACTAGATGACCTTTAAGGTCCCTTCCAACAGGAGCCATTCTCTGGTTCTATGGTCTCACAAACTATACTTCAGGCATGACTCCCATGCCATCATTCTTCCTGTGGTCTATCACCTGACCAGAACAGAAGGTGCCTCACCATCATCTTCAATGCTTTGAGCATGCTTCTGCCCTTTATGGTTCCTATCTGTGCCGTTTCCTGCTACTGGTCTGTCAGCTCCAGAGACAGAAGTGACCTCCCAGCCTCCTTAACAGCCTCCTTAACAGCCTCCTGCAGGCCCAGCACATCTGGAGGCACACCTGACCTCATCCCAGCATTCCCAGCCAGCTCCTCCTTGTGGCCTCTGATCTGATCACATACCTGTCACCTCACATGCCTCTTCCAATGCCATGGGACTGCTGCAGGACCTCACAGTCCCTGCCCTGCCCCACGGAGACAAACAGATGAAGTTAGGGATAGGAGTGGGGTTGAAGCTGAGATGTGCTGTGTGCATGGTGGAGGGCTTTGGGGGTTAGATGATCAGGTTAATGCTTAGGGATTAGAGGTCACCCTCCTGGGTCAAGGGAATGGCAAAGCATCGAGGGAGAGATTGGTGTTGTGCTTAAGGTGCCTGCTCAAGGTTTAGGATAAGGGCAAGCTTTGAGGACTTCAGTTTAGGTCTGGTTTGGGGGTTTAGGCTAAGGTTGGCATTGTATTCCTTGCTTAGGCTTTATCATCCTTCTGCTTGCCTTCCTATTAGCAGATGAGTTTGACATCTGTCATTTCCAAGTTCTGAGGAATGTCTTTGATCCATCTGTCCTTTCCAAGGTCTTTGAGAGAGGTCTTATGATGACATCTGCAGATCCACTTGAACCTCTCTCACCCTTCCCGTACCACCTCTAGGCAACCTGAGGACTGACTGGGAGGATGGTG
This sequence comes from Anas acuta, assembly GCF_963932015.1. Classification (NCBI taxonomy): domain Eukaryota; kingdom Metazoa; phylum Chordata; class Aves; order Anseriformes; family Anatidae; genus Anas; species Anas acuta. The sequence continues at coordinate 10,802,325 of NC_089016.1, forward strand.
GTTTAGGAAAGGGTTTCATTAAGATCTCTGAGGAGGGCTGTATTTGGGTTTCTCACAGACAGTGATGGCAGTATCATAGAAAACAGTGACACTCGTGAGGACAGAAGAGCAGGTGGATAAGGCCTTGGCCTGCCAATACAGGACACACACACACCTGAAAACTGCATGAGAGGGAAGAGGAAGATTGGATCCAAAATGTAGATTATGAAATCAAAGACTGTGAATATCACCTTGGCACTGCAGGACAGCTCCAGCAATGGGGAAAAACCACAGAAGGTGTCTATGACACTCGGACCACAGAAGAATAGCTGGGAGGAGGAGAAATAACTTCTGTACATGAGAGAAATTCCCCTGGTTCAGGTACAGCTGCCTTCTGGAGCCAGACCTTCCACTACTCGAGCCTTGCAGAGAACAGGGATGACATACAGCCCAGGGATGACCATAGGGCATGGTCCCCAGCAGGAAGCACTGCAGTCATGCAGGTGTTTGGTGGCAGGCACCAGCACAGTGATGGGGGTGTTCCACATCCCAGTCATCGTGCTGGTCATGTGAGAGAGGAAGAAGAGATTTCTGTATGGGTAGAGGATTTTCTCTGTGGATTACTGGGAAAACTCAACAAATGCTGTTTAGTGTCCAATTTCCTTCATGGAAACCCTTTTAGAGCATTCAGTTCCCCTCTCTCTTGTTAGAACACATTCAGAGGGGTGAAATGATCCCTGGCAGTCATGGTTGAGGTGTCCTGCCATGCAGTGGGAACAGAATAGGGGTTAAGGGAGGGAAACATTTGTACTCATATTTGACAACCACAGTCCAACAGCACAAATCACACTTTAAAAAATCAGTCTCTGACATCTACAGAGAGAAGCAGTCAGTGATGTCTTCAGTCTGATTTGAACACCACACCTCAGCAGAGAGCCTGCTGCCTTGGGGAGCTGTCAGCCCTGAGGCCTTAGGGACACCTCGAGGGAGCCCAAGGGCACAGAGCAAGAGATGCCATGGTCAGGTGCTGTGCTGCTGAGCTGGGCCGGGCTCCTGGGCCCAAGGGGAGCTCCTGGTAAGCGCTACAGAAAGACAGCTGTGCCCAGGAGCAGCTCCTCTACACAGCGCAGCAGGGCTGGGGGCTCTGACCGCAGCTGACACACAGAGAGGACAGAAGGAGAGAGGGCTTGGAGTCACTGAGGAGCGCAACAACAGAGGGCAGCGTGTGGCAGGACACATCTGCAGGCTCTTGGCACTGTGAGGCTCTGGCAGCAGGGCACTGCAGGTGGGGTTGCCAGAGGGGTCTTCTACAGCTGGCACATCACATATCTGTCAGGATGGTTCAATCTGTTTCTCCAGTGAGAAGTTGAATATGTTGTAAGGAATGGCATTTATAAGGTGTCATTTCCAGAAGAAGATCGAGGCTTGGTTTATCTGAAGGAGAAGACTTTTTTGGTTCTGTGTTTTCCCATTCCTGCATTGCAGGGGAGGCAAGCTTGACGGTAATGTGTTGTCAGGATTGTACAGGAGACTGAGAATCCCAGAGCATTGCACAGAGAGCTCAGAAGAGAAGCAATGAGATTCATACAGGTTCTCCTGCAATGAGAGATGATCGTCTGGGGGATGTTCTAAGACATGGAATAGGTTTTCCTCATTGAAGTCTGTTCTAGTTTTGTTCTGCATTCTCTTCAACAGGCAGCTGTGTTTAATGTCAGAAAATGCTGAACAGCAGCTCTGTGAGTGAGTTCCTCCTGCTGCCATTTGCAGACACGCGCGAGCTGCAGCTCCTGCACTTCGCGCTCTTCCTGGGCATCTACCTGGCTGCCCTTCTGGGCAACGGCCTCATCCTCAGTGCTGTAGCCTGCCACCACCGCCTCCACACCCCCATGTACTTCTTCCTGCTCAACCTCGCCCTCCTCGATCTGGGCTGCATCTCCACCACTCTGCCCAAAGCCATGGCCAATGCTCTCTGGGACACCAGGGCCATCTCCTATCAAGGCTGTGCTGCACAACTCTCCTTTTACTTACTCTTTTTTGGTGCAGAGTATTCCCTTCTCACCATCATGGCCTACGACCGCTACGTTGCCATCTGCAAGCCCCTGCACTACGGGAGCCTCGTGGGCAGCAGAGCTTGTGCCCAGATGGCAGCAGCTGCCTGGGGCAGTGGCTTTCTCCATGCTGTTCTGCACACGGCCAACACATTTTCCCTGCCCCTCTGCCGAGGCAATGCTGTGGACCAGTTCTTCTGTGAGATCCCCCAGATCCTCAAGCTCTCCTGCTCAGATGCCTACCTCAGGGAAGATGGATTTATTGCATTTAGCTTTTGTTTAGGTGTTGGCTGTTTTGTTTTTATTGTGTTGTCCTATGTGCAGATCTTCAGGGCAGTGCTGAGGATGCCCTCTTGTCAGGGCCGGCACAAAGCCTTTTCCACGTGCCTCCCTCACCTGACCGTGTTCTCCCTCTTTCTCAGTACCATCATGTTTGCCTACCTCAAACCTCTCTCACTCTCCTCCCAAACTCTAAATCTTATGATGTCTTTTATGTACTCAGTGGTGCCTCCAGCAGTGAACCCCCTCATCTACAGCATGAGGAACAGGGTGCTCAAGGATGAAATCTGTAAATTCTTTGAATACATGCTTTTTCAGAATCAGTGATGTACCTTAAAGTTCCAACTTTATTTCAGAAACTGAGACGAAAATCTATTGGTTTCTCTATTATTCCCTTCTTATCTCTTATTGCTATTTACTTCATTTTTATTTTTTTTTAATTTAAATAGTCTTATTCTTAGACCCCTACCTGTTATTTTTTTCTTTACTTTGAGCCAAAGTAACGAAAGTCCATTTTATGGACATATGATCAGGCCTCTTGTATAGATACGGATAATAAAGAAGCCCTAAGAACTTCATTGGTCTTAGCATCCCTCTTTTCCCATCTCCTCTGGAGCTGGGGGAGCAGCCCCAGCATGCAGGAGGGGCTCAGGGCCAAGAGCCCAGCTGCCACATGGAGGAGCAGCCCCGGTGGCAAGTACAGAGTACGGCACTGTATGGGCTGCTGCCGGGAAAGTTAACATTCCAGCCAGACCCAGTACAGTTAGCCACGAGATCTCATGCACCTTCATGACTTTCCTGATGTACCTGCAGTGGCATCCCCGCCACATCTCTGTACGCCTCCTCTAAAGCTGGTGTCAGAAATACACCCAAGGAGATTCTCCCTGGACAGCCCTCTTGTTTTTCTGGGCATCAGGATGGATCAGAGTCCCATAGTGATCACTGAAGGACAAAGGGCTGGACTGGGGTCTGACTTCTTGGAAGCACAAGGCCCAGCAAACAATAATAACTGGGCTTGACTGGCCTGGGCATTTCCTGCAGTTGCTGGGTCTGATGGCAAATGGCATCGTAGAGAGGACTCTGGGGCTGCTCTGTGGCTGGGCCAGTCCTCTTGTGCTGGCCTGGGGAGCGGGGCTGGCCCTGCGGGGCACAGGCACTGTGCTGGGGATCTCCCAGGCAAGAGAAGAGGGCTCCTGCAGCTTCACGGACCTCCATTTCCCAAGCCGGTTCTGGCTCCATCTGGGGACTGCTCGTGAGGCATGAATTGTGAGACTTCTCTGCAGTCACATGGCATTCAAAGATGGATGTGAGGGTCTATGGATCTGATGAGCTTGTGGGCCACAAGGAGGAGATGGGTGGGAATGCTCAGATGAGCTCAGCTCTGCCTCAGGATCTCCTGCCCCAGCAGCAGGAATGTGACTGTGGCAGGGACTGTGAGGTCACTTCTGTCTGTAGCTGACAGGTCAGCCTTGACTTCTCCCTGGGATCTGGACTTTTGGGCTGACATCTGGCAGTGGCCCTGCTAGACCAGCAGAAGGCACCTGCTTGGCATGCTGACTGGGGGATTCCCTCTGCCTCCAGAGCCAAAAGGACCCAGACAGAAAGAAGGCCCCCAGATGGGTTGTCCTGTCCCTTCTGCTTGAGTCCATGACTGCACGGCAGGAGGCACGAGGCTTGGCTGTGTCTCCACAAGAAGCTGCAAGGCCAGCAGCAGGCCCATGGCTAGGGAGATGCTGCTGAGTATCTATGATCGGACCCTAGCTTCTTTTTTCAAGCAACAGCTGGTGAGGGTTGATGAGACATTTGTGAAATGACGGAAATGCTGGGATGAGAGCAAGGTGGTGAACAGAGATGGGTGTCTGCAGACTTCCAGGAAGTAGGAAAAGGTGTGGGACAGCATTTTAAATCATGCAGAGGAGAAGGCAGAGTGCTGGTGAGAATGGAAGGCCCCAACAGCCCTGTCCCTTTGGCTAGAGCTTATGAGAAGATGACATATAGTCATTGCAGTGCAGCCTCTTTGCTTCCTTGCAACCTTGTGCAGAGGCAGGGTGGTGTCATACCAGTGTTCTTCTTACGGCATCACACTGCCCATCGCATTCCTCAGACCCCCAACAAAAGTCCTGAGGCAGACAGGGGGATGCAAGGTCTCTCCTCGCAGTGGCTGGGGTCAGGCCTTGGCCCTTCTGCATTACCAAAACCAAGCAAGACTTTTCTCAGCACAGTGCTTTGCCTGTCTGTAATCATGGCCTCCAATTATCTGTCCTAACATGTCCCTGGGGAAGCTTTGTTAGTAACAGCCCTCAGTGGGGCCCATTAAGACTCCAAGTCACTTCAGCTTTTCCTTTTGCATTTGCTTTTTCGCACAGTTGCATCATTCTCCGCTCAGTACCCAAGTTTCATTGACTCAGCACCAAAATACTCCATGGAACTCATTAAAACACAGAAACTCCTAAGCAGCCATATCTCTCCCACCATTTTCTTCAAGTCTTCAACACTTGTTCAGCTAATTGTAGAGTTTTCATGTTCTAATTAAGGGGGAAGATTTCAAAGAGCATCTAATAAAAATCTTTCTTCATTTTAAAGGCTGAATTTTGTTGTGTTTCGGTTGAGAGCATCATTCTCCTGTAGGTATTGGTCTAGGGTTTCTCCTCTGAAGCCCTGCATAGGTGGGAAGAACAGGGGTTTTCCTGTTTCAAAACAAGCAACAGGAAAACATGTTGCAATTTAAAAAAAAAAAAAAAGTTCCTTATTTTGTTGCCTCCAGTGATGTTTACCTTCCCAAAAGGATGACTGTACATGATGTATTTTACAGTGATTAATAGGAAATTTTAAATAATTTTGTTAATATTAATCCATATCATACTAATTCAATGATAAATGACGAGGGTCTTACTAAGGAAACCATTAGGCAGACTGCTGAGAGATGGGCAAGTTTGAACTCACTGAAACTCAAAGCAGCAACTGGGTCACTGAGAGCAGTCTGAATGGTCAAAGAGTAAGGGGAGGGCAAACCAGGAGAGCAATGGGAAGTTCAGGTCCAGACAGGCAGGTTGAAAGGGGACATTCAGCATGTTCTGTGTAATCAAGATGGGTTTTGTGCCTGGAAGATGAGGGAGCACACCATGACAGACAAAGTGATGAGAATGCAAGCACAGGTGAACATCACAATTTCTTCTCCTGCCATTAATATAGAGCATGGAAATTAGCATTTCTTCATGAAAGAAATTACACTTCATGTGAGAGGTTTCACAGAAGGGATTGAATCATTTGAGCTGATGAGTAGTCGTTTTATCATTTGAGTACTAAAGAAATAACTGGGTGTTCAGGCCGAGTGTTGCTGTCTGACCATAAGCATAATCAGGGAAAACCTCCAGTGGCCCCATTGTGTTTGAGGCGCTCCCCTGCACTGGCAGGTGTCAGAAAAGACCTGCAGGAGGCCGGAGCCCTTTGGGAAACTCAGGTGCCAGGTGGAGTTCCCAGGGCACCTCCACTGCCAGCAGTGATCTTTGTCCCTGTAACTGCAGCCCAGTCCAGCATAGGAACACCCCTTCAAAGACAAACCTCTTCTTCAGTGGGTTCCTGAGATTGACCTAGATTTGAAATGACCATTGGAAAGCTGAGATACTCTCCCTTATTCCTACTAGACACGTGAACATCCGTTTACCTTCCTGGGTCATTTTTAGCAAACTCAGGCTGAAAAACTCAAGTATAGCATGCTCGAAATGGCTGAGGCAGAACCCATCAGCTTGCCCCACTTTGCAAATGGCCCCCGTCCAAATAACATTTTGAAAGCAACCAATATGGAATGACCCTGCAGGTCAATGTGCAGAGTAAGGGAAAGTCACACATATTGTGCTGGAGTAGCAGAAGGCAAAAAGCATTGCATTGTGCCTCAGAATAATCAAGGAGACCTAATCCAGTTCATCCATGAGGAAAAGCAGAGAGAAGGACATTGAGTTTGGCCTAACATGAAGAAGGATGTGCATCACTGGTGAAGGAACCGGCATTTGTGCCATCACCAATGTGAATTACACAAACACCAGCACACCTAATGGTAACCTGTCCGCCCCTGTTTGGTATTCCCACAGGGCAGTGGAAAGGGAGCCGACAACCAAGGGACACATTTGGGTGTGGAAGGTGGGGCCCGGCAGAGACAAGGAGTCAAACCCGGGGCAAGGCGGGTGGCACAGCCCCATGCCCCATGCAGGGGCTGGCTGGGGGTCCCCTCTACTGCAGCCAGCGCATGCAGAGTGGCAAGAGGAGGGCTCCCTGCACATCACAGGGCACAGCCTGGCCCCGCAGGGGCTCTTCCTGACATCCCTGCAGCTCCTGGCAGGCTGCGGTGAGGTGTCCCTCAGCCTTCCCTCCTGTGCTCCCAGGGCACATGGCTGCCTCCTGCCCAGCTCACTGCCCACCATGAACGTCCAACACAGCTGCTTCCCAGGTTGGGCCTTGCCCAGGGTCAGTCTCCTGCAGGGGCAGAAAATGGCCCTTGTCCTGGTGGCTTTTCATGGTCTTCCTATCAATACATGCTCTTCTCATCCTTGAACTCTTTTTACTGAATACAGAGGCCTAGGGGAGCATTTTGGTTCTGACTAATACCAAGAAAACATGTCTAGTTCATCTCTGTCTGCTGCTATGAGCTGTCTGTGAGACATGGATTTGCTATCAGATCTTTTCCTCTGACAGTCTCAGCAATGCCCAGTGATTGGACAAGACATGGGAATTGCACACAGGAAAACACTTTTACTGTGAGCAATATCAAGAACTGGATCATGTTTCCAATACCAAGCACTCGATCAGGTTTCCCCCAAAGTGGGGGAGTCCTCCTCAACTGGAGATACCCCAAACCCAACTGGAAATGGGCCTGGGCTGCCTGGTGTAGGTGTCCATGCGTGTCTAGTGGTGGTGGCTAGATGGGCTTTGGAGGTCCCCTCCAAAGGCTGCAGGGAGGGAGTGCCTGCCAGGGCAGAAAGGGCAGCCCCAAAGGAGGACACCAGGGCTTTCCACCACGTTGTAGCAGGGATCTTCATCCCACAACCACCGCTGTACCTGAGAAGAGTGTATGAGAAATGAGATCCACAGAAACTGCCTACCTGCTGGTTCCTTTATTTAGTTAGCTAGAAAGAGCTTAACAGCACCTCTACATGAGGTCTTTGGTCAAGAAGAAAAGGTAGAAGGAGATAGAGGAAGAAAAATATCTTAAATTTATAAAATGAAAATATAAAATTATTTAAAATATTGGCATGATATCGAAAAGGATGAGCAATTATGAAATATATGAACAAAGGTGTTTCTGCCTTCTCCAGGTATACTTCAGGGAATCAGATGCAGAAGACAGGTTCCTCATTGAAATACTGAATATTGCAATAACATCCTCAGTGCCTCCTTGAGCTCCTTATTCCTCATGCTGTAGATGAGGGGGTTCACTGCTGGAGGTACCATGGAGTACAGAACAGCCACCACAAGATTTAGATGTGGGGAGGAGATGGAAGGGGGCTTCAGGTAGGCAACTGTGGCAGTGCTGACAAACAGGGAGACCACACCCAGGTGAGGGAGGCACGTGGAAAAGGCTTTGTGCCGGCCCTGCTCAGAGGGCATCCTCAGCACTGCCCTGAAGATCTGCACATAGGACACCACAATGAAAACAAAACAACCAAACACCAAAAAGAAACTAAACATAATTGTGCCAACTTCCCTGAGGTAGGTATCGGAGCATGAGAGTCTGAGGATCTGGGGAACTTCACAGAAGAACTGGTCTACAGCATTGCCGTGGCAGAGGGGCAGGGAAAATGTGTTGGCCGTGTGCAGAAGAGAATAGAAAACCCCACTGCCCCAGGCAGCTGCTGCCATCTGGGCACAAGCTCTGCTGTCCAGGAGGCTCCCGTAGTGCAGGGGCTTGCAGATGGCAACATAGTGGTCATAGGCCATGACGGTGAGAAGGGAATACTCTGCTCCAACCAAGAAGACAAAAAAGAAGACCTGTGCAGCGCAACCAACATAGGAGATGGCCCTGTTGTCCCAGAGGGAATTGGCCATGGCTTTAGGGACAGTGATGGAGATAGAACCCATATCGAGAAGGGCGAGGTTGAGGAGGAAGAAGTACATGGGGGTGTGGAGGCGGTGGTTGCAGGCTACAGCGCTGAGGATGAGGCCGTTGCCCAGGAGGGCAGCCAGGTAGATGCCCAGGAAGAGCGCAAAGTGCAGCAGCTGCAGCTCGCGTGTGTCTGCGAATGCCAGCAGGAGGAACTCACTCACAGAGCTGATGTTGGGCATTTGCTGCCTTTCATCAAGGGCACTGCATAGAAGGGAAAATACAGACTGTTAGGGGAAATTTCTCTGAACAATACACTTTTCTTTTCTCATTAAAGCCTTCAGACTGTCTTTCTTTCAAGGTGACTTTTGTGTCTCTCCCTGGTTGTAGCCCTGCTTTGTGCTTGCTGAGTGTCCTGTACACAGCACCCAGCCACACAGCTCCACTGCAGTTGGAAATGTCGTTGCTATGGGGAAAAACCTCAGCCAGAAGTCACTTCCAGGAGGGCTGCTCTGTCCATCCCCTGGTGTCCAGCTGATGGCTGCTTACAGCACTCAGCTGGGGGATGGCTGCAGTCAATGGTTGTGCTGAAAAATCACATCTCCTTGTCTGCAGGTCCTGAAGAACAGCTCAGAAAAGCCCTGGTGCAGTCTGTAAGCAGAGAGAAGAGAAGGGATATTCTCAGGTTTGCCACTAAACTGTTTATGTCTCTGTTCAAGGCAGTAGCAGCTCAGTCACCTGTGTAAATCCAACCATTCTGTTAACACAGAGCCTGCCCACAATCAGAGCAGGAAGAGGCAGGCAGAGAGTGCCGAAAGTGCCTTCTATTTGCAGGCAGCCCCTACCCTGCCCTTCCTCTGCTCAAGCCCCTCGTCTCCCCAGGCAGACTGAGTGCAGGGACCCTGCTCTGCACCACAGCCCTGGGCAGCCCTGCCTGCACCCCCGGCTTCTCCTTCCTCCAGGGACTGCGGCTGCATTGCCCTCCAGCCAGAGACTTACCGGGTTCAGGGCTGGGAAATGTTCTCCCCCAGTGAGCTCTGTGCATCCTGCCACTTCTGCCTGCCTTTATGCACTCTGTCTCTGCAGTCAGAGCCCCCAGCCCTGCTGCGCTGTGCAGACGAGCTGCTCCTGGGCACAGCTGGCTCTCTGCACCAGGGCCCTCTTGCCACAAACTCTCTCTGTCCACGAGCCTGGCCCAGCTCAGCAGCACAGCACCAGCCCAAGGCACTGCAATCACCCCCTGGGGGCTTGGCTGATGAGCCCAAAAACCTCAGGCACTCAGAGACAATTGAAGACATCTCTCCGGAAGTGCAAGTCAGAGGCAAGTTTCCTGCAGTGTCCCCCTGAGGGCCAGCACTGACACAGCCTCCCTTGGAGCTCGTTAGAGCAGAACCCTGAAGGCAGTGAGGACAAGGAGACAAAGGCAATGTGAAGGTGACACTGATGTGTAGGAAAACTGGATGTGTGTCAGCAAGCGCAAGGGTCAGGCCTTCACTCCCAACTCAAGGAAGAGAGATCTTTCTCTTCAAAGGTTGCTCAGGGCACTTTGTGGGGCAGTAGGAGATGGGGATGTGCATGGCCAAGTGCAGGAGAATGGTACAACCCCTGCCTGCTACATGGGTTGGCGAGGAGTTAATTAGGCTCTGTTGCTTTCGTGATTAGCAGTCTCCTTATAAGGCTCAGTGGCAGAGACAACAGCCATAGCCATGAACACAAATGTCTCATAAGGCAGCTCTGTAGGAAGCTGCCCTGGTTCCTGGTGAGCAGGCACCACCGCTCGTATGGCATCCCTCGTGGTGCCCCAGGCCCTCCTCCTCCTGGACACTGCTCTCTCAGCAGGGTCCCAGTCTGCCCCCATGTGTGGGGTTCCTCTCCCTCTGCTGCAGGACTGGGCTCTTCTTCTTGTAAATGTCAAGAGCTTTCTGTAGGCAAAATCCTGCAGTTTCTAAAGATTCCCCCACACTGATGCTCCATTCTGAGAGCCATTCATGGCTGCAGACAGACAGTTCAACCTTCTTCTCATTGCCTGAATCATCATCCTTTATTGGATGTGGGGAAATCTGGTAATGATCTAGAGACAAGATAAAGGCTGAGGTAATTAATTCCTTCTTTACCTCTGACTCTAGCAGCAAGACCAGTTGTTGCCCTGGACATTTCTTCCTCCTCATGGCCAGTGCCAACACAGACACAAGTCACCTCAGCAGCAGCTCCCAAGCCAGGGGCCTGCTGCTGGCCTTGCAGCTTCTTGGCTAGACACAGCCAAGCCTTGTGCCTCCTGCTGCCCACTCATGGACTCAAGCAGAAGGGACAGGACAACCCATCTGGGGGCCTTCTTTCTGTCTGGGTCCTCCTGGGTCTGGAGGCAGAGGGGATCCCCCAGTCAGCATGCCAAGCAGGTGCCTTCTGCTGGCCTAGCAGGGCCACTGGCAGATGTGAGCCCAAAAGTGCAGATTCCAGGGAGAAGCCAAGGGTGACCTGCCACCTACAGACAGAGGTGACCTCACAGTCCCTTTCCGTGACATGTTCCTGCTGCTGCCCTATCAAGTGCAGAGACAGAAGTGACCTCACAGTCCCTGCCACAGTCACATTCCTCGTGCTGGGGCAGGAGATGCTGAGGCAGAGCTGAGCTCCTCAGAGCATTCCCACCCATCTCCTCGTTGTGGCCCACAAGCTCATCAGATCCATGGCCCCTCACATTCAGCTTTGAATGCCATTTGACTACACAGCAACCTCGGTTCCTGCCTTGCCCCAAGGTGCCAAGCGCCTTAAGGTAAGGTTTAGGAGGGGTTTTGAAGGTGAGAAGGTTAATGCACAGGTGCAGGGACTTTGGATGTTATTAGTTCATGTATTGTATTAGGGACTAGGCTCACCTATCTGAATGAAAGATTAAGGAATAATTAGTTTTTTGTGTTACCAAGTGTTTGGTATTTTGTTTAAGGTGTGACATCTGTGGTTAGGGTATGGGCAAGCTTTGTGGTCTAGGGTTTGTTTAGCTGTGTTAAGAATAAGGTGATCTTTAAGGTCCCTTCAAACCAAAACCATTCTATGATTCTGTGATCCCATGTTTCTATGATTATCTGTGACACTGCTACCGTTGTCCTTACAAAGCCCATTAATGCTCTCCTTTATCCTTGGATTTTAACCAAGATTTTTGGTTAGCCCAGCTGGCATCCTCTTACAAGTGGTGTCCCCCAGGGGTCAGTACTGCGACCTATCTTGTTTAATGTCTTTATTGATGACCTAGATGAGGGGATTGAGTGTACCCTCACTAAATCTGCAGATGACACCATGTTGGGAGGTAGTGACGATCCACATGAGGGAAGGGTGGCCTTTCAGAGGGATCTGAATAGGCTGGATTGCTGAGCTGAGGTTAATGGGATGAGGTTCAACAAGGCCAAGTGCCGGGTCCTGCACTTTGGCCACAATAACTCCATGCAACGCTAGAGGCTTGGAGCAGAGAGGCTAGAAGACTGTGAAGAGGAAAAGGACCTGGGAGTGTTGATGGATGCTTGGCTGAACATGAGCCAGCCGTGTGCCCAGGTGGCCAAGAAGGCCAAGGGCATCCTGGCCTGTACTAGAAATAGTGCAGCCAGCAGGAGCAGGGAGGTGATCACCCCCCTGCATTCGGCTCTGGTGAGGCCACACCTCGAGCACTGTGTTCAGTTTTGGGTCCCTCACTACAAGAAGGACATCGAGGTAGTGGAACATGTCCAGAGAAAGGCAACCAAACTGTTGAGGGGTCTGGAGCACAGGTCTTATGAAGAGTGGCTGGGATTGTTTAGTCTGGAGAAGAAGAGGCTCAGGGGAGACCTCATTGCACTCTACAACTTCCTGAAGAGAGGTTGTGATGAGGTGGGGGTCAACCTCTTCTCTCAGATAACTAATGATAGGACTCGAGGAAATGGCCACAAGTTGTGCCTGGGGATGTTTAGATTAGATATCACAAAAAAAAATTTTCTCTCAAAGAGTAGTCAGGAACTAGAATGGTCTGCTCAGAGAGGTGGTGGACTCACTGACCCTCAGTGTTCAAGAAGCACCAGGACAAGGTGCTAGGAGATATGGCTCAGTAGCTTAGTGAGTAGTATTAGTGATAGGAAGGTTGGACTAAATGGTCTTGTAGGTCCTTTCCAAATTCGTGCTTTTATGATTTCGATGACTCTATCATAGAACAAATGGAATGGTTTTAAACTTCAAGAGGGTAGATTTAGATTCAATAGTCAGATGAAATTCTTGACTTGGAGGTAAGGCACTGGAACTGGTGCTGTTGGTCCAGAGATCACCCAGGGGGAGTTTGGATCAGCCCATGGCCTTGTGTTTGAAGGAACAGCTGGTGAGAGTGGAGAGGCAACAGTGAAATCATGGGAATACCAGAGTGAGAGCAAGGTGGGGAACAGAAGTGTCTGTCTGCAGCCTTCAGGGAAGTGTGGGACAGCACAGGAAAGCATGCAGAGGAGTAGGCAGAGGGCTCTGACAAGAATGGAAGGCTGCAGCAGCACTGACAACTTTGTCCCCTTAGCCATGGGTTATGAGGAGATGTGTTATACTCATGGCATTGGGGCCATGTATTCTCCTTTATCCCTGTGCAAACACTGGAAGGTGTCATATCATTGTCCTTCACATGATATCATGGGCATCGCACATGACCCCAGACCCTCTGATATAATAACAACCATCATAAAGCTAATCCCAGTTAGATGACTGATATAGGGAGGTCAGGAGTAGCCTGGCCAGGAGAGATGTCAGATTTGGGGGAGGGAAGAGGAAGGGAAGAGGAGCTCAGAATCTTACCTTTGTAGGGGTAAGAGGGTTCATGTAATGTTGATGATGCTGTAAAACTGATTGCAAACAGTCGTGTAAGGCCTGTAAACTATTTTCAACAGAATCCCTCAACCTAAACATAAGTGCAACATCCTGACAGGAATCCACTATTGTAAAGCAGAACTCAAAATATCACCTAAAGAAAAGTGCAGAGCATAGCCCCTTTTTCATACATTTCCTCTCTTGCGCACCCTAATCCCCGCCCTTAACACTAACATGAAATGCTCTATTTATCCCTAGACTTCTTCACAAACCTAAACAAAAGCCTAAGCCATAATGCTTGCCCATATCCTAACCAGAGACCTGACATCACAAACAGATCACCAAACCTTCCAACTAAAATTTTGTTTACTCTCTAAAACAGAAAGGTAAGCCCCAGTCCATAGAGGACAGGAGAGAGATGAGCTCTGCCTCAGTATTTCATGGCCCAGCAGGAGCAATGTGACTATGGCACTGACTGTGAGGTCACTCTGCAGTTGATAGGGCAGCAGCAGGAACATGTCACAGAAAGGGACTGTGAGGTCACTTGTGTCTGGAGGTGGCAGGTCACCCTTGACTTCTCTCTGGGATCTGTACTTTTGGGCTGACATCTGGCAGTGACCCTGCTAGGCCAGCAGAAGGCACCTGCTTGGCATGCTGACTGGGGGATCCCCTCTGCCTCCACACCCAGGAGGACCCAGGTAGAAAGAAGGCCCCAACATGGGTTGTCCTGTCCCTTCTGCTTGAGTCCATGACTGGGCAGCAGCAGGCACAAAGCTTGGCTGTGTCTCCACAAGAAGCTGCAAGGCCAGCAGCAGGCCCCTGGCTTGGAAGCTGCTGCTGAGGTGACTTGTGTCTGCTTGGCTGAGAGGCTGCAAGGAGCCTGCTGGGTTGGGATGCCTACTTCAGGAGGGGTTTCCTACCAGATGGAGCTTCCTTTGGTAGCAGGAAAGAGCAGGAGAGAAAAAACTGCCGCAAAAGTGCACCATGGATGGTTGGCACTGGCTACAAGGAAGAAGAAATGTCCAGGGGAACAACTGGTCTTGCTGCTAGAGTCTGAGGCAAAGAAGGCATTAAGTACCTCAGCCTTTACCTTATCTCTAGATCATTAACAGATTTCCCCTATGTCCAATGAAGGATGATGATTCTTCTCAATCCTCTTTTATTTAAAGTATTTCTATAAGCAGTGTTTATTGTCTTTGACAGTAATAGACAGATGGAGCTCCAGCTGGGCTTTGGCCCTTTGAACTTTGATCTGCACAGCCCCATAACATTCAGGACCCAGCTCCAGACAAACTGACAGCATCCATGAGGATGAAGAACAGAAAAAGTAGAATCTGGCAGCTTTCCACCCACTGTTTTTCTGTGACTCTGGGTTGCTGTTCCATTCAAGTGATTACTCCTGTATTATCCAAACGTTCCCGCAGCTCATGATGCTACTATCTTGTCAGAGATATCACAGTCACACAAAGGTTGAAGCATCGGCCTGCAGACATGAATGGCTGACAGAATGGAGCATGAGTGTGGGGGAATGTTGAGAAACTGCAGGATTTTGCCTAAAGTAACTTCTTGATGTTTACAAGGAGAAGGACCCAGACCTACAACAGAGGAAGAGTAACCCCATGCATTAGGGCACACTGGGACCCTGCTGAGTGAGCAGTGGCGAGGGGGAGGAGGGCCTGGGCACTACGAGGGATGCCATACGAGCAGTGGTGCCTGCTCACGAGGAACCAGGGCAGCTTTCTACAGAGCTGCCTTACGAGGAACATGGCCACCAAGAAGATCTGAGTTACCAGACTCAGCTCTGATCCCCTGAGACACCGCATGAACAAGTGCCAAAAACTAGCCAGTAAAGAGGTGCAGGTCTGTGAGTCCCTAGGACATCCACATGTGGAGTGGAGCAATGAGAATGGCAAGACTCAACGTCCCAACAGGACCCAGGTCTTTGTGTCCATGTCTATGGCTGTTGTCACTGTCACTGACACCTATGAGGAGACAGCTGATCGTTAAAGCACCAGGGCCTCATTGCCTCCTCGCCCCCACCCATGAAGCAGGCAGGGGTCGTACCATTCTCCTGCACTTGGCCATGCACATCCCCATCTCCTACTGCCCCACAAAGAGCCCTGAGCAACCTGTCAAGGGAAAGATCTCCCTTCCTTGAGTTGGGAGTCAAGGCCAGGTCCTTGTGCTTGGTGACACACATCCAGTTTTCCTACACATCAGTGTCACCTTCACATTGCCTTTGTCTCCTTGTCCTCAATGTCTCCAGGGTTCTGTTCTAAGGAGCTCCAAGGGAGGCTGTGTCAGTGCTGGCCCTCAGGGGGACACTGCAGGAAACTTGCTTCTGACTTGCACTTCTGGAGAGATGTCTTCAATTGTCTCTGAGGGCCTGAGGTTTGTGGGCTCATCAGCAAAGCCCCCAGAGGGGTGATTGCAGTGCCTTGGGCTGGTGCTGTGCTGCTGATCTGGGCTGGGCTCGTGGGACAGAGAGAACTCGTGGCAAGAGGGTCTTGGTGAAAGAGAGACAGCTGTGCCCAGGAGCAGCTCCTCTGCATAGCGTAGCAGGAAAGAGACACAGAGGCACAGACACAGAGAGAAGAAAATTAGAGAGTGGCTGAAGGCGGTTAGGAATGGGACAATGCTTAGAGCTGCCTGCAGGAGAAATGTGCACAGCCCTTGACAAGGTAAGGGTCTGGCTGCAGGGCCATGCAGCTGCAGGTCCTGGAAGGGTCTCCTCCTGGGTCTTGTTTCTGGGAGGGCAGTGGGCAATGCAGTAGGCTTTGAGAGTCCTGCTGGGTTGCACTGAGAGGTGAGGAATTCTGGCAGAAGCCCCTTGGAGTGCCCTAAGGCAGGTGCCCCCGGTCAGCCCAGAACACCCTGCCCTGGCTGGCCATGCCGGGCTCTCTGTCAGCTGCCCCGTAGCTCCTGCAGCCATGGAGGTGCCCCTTGGCAGGGCCCTGTTGGTGGCAGGGTGCTGCAGGGCAGCGCTGAGCACAGCCGAGTGGGATGGGGTCTGTGAGCACGGGCAGGGGGAAAGAAGAGGTGGGCACAGAGCAACAGCTCCCGGCAGGGACAGCTGCAGGCAGCAGAGAGAGGGGCAGGCGGCCAGAAGGAGCTGTTGGCAGAAACGCTGTGGCAGGGGGGATTCGGGCACCTTGTGGCCATGCCCTGCAGTGGAGATGCCTTCCCCTGGAGCAGCCCCTCCCTGGCCTCCTCTCCCCCTGCAGCCCATGGGCTGTGGGGTAGGCATGGCCAGCACCACAGGAAGAGCCCAAATGAGAAGAAGCTCTCAAACCACATCTGGTTTGATTTGGCCCTCCTCGATTAGCAGCCATCTACATTTTTTTCTCAGGGAAAAACCTGAGAGCGATTGTCCTGCAGCTCAGAAGGGTGACAATTGACTGCTGAGAACTGGTCTGATCGACAGAGCTGCTCTGCTCAGTCTTCACCAAGGGACAGTCTGTTTTCCTCCTGGCACCTGCAGGGTTTCTCTGGGAGTGCACAGGAAATGCCAGGGAGCTCAACCATCCAATACCTCTCCTAAGTGTTATCAGGATAACAGGAACAAAACAAAGGAAACAAAATCCCTGCAGCTGTGCCTCTGTATTAAGATGAGTTTTTTGCAACAACACTGCAGATCTCATGGATCTGACCAGTGGACAGCATGTAATTTTCCCCCATGTTTCTGCCTCCCTCCAGCTGCACAGCAGGAAAGACTCCTATGGAGCCACAGCAGCCCCTGCTGCCAGTGTCCCTCTGAGCCAGCACCAGCCACAGCTCAAACAAGAGAGATGCAGAAAGGTTCTCCTACAAAGAGAGACCCTGTTTGGGGGTGCTCTATGACACACAATAGGTTTTCCTCAGAGAAATGTGTTTTAACATTTTTCTGCATTTTCCTCTTTAACAGAAAACTGTGCTCAATGTCAGAAAATGCCCAACAGCAGCTCTGTGAGTGAGTTCCTCCTGCTGGCATTTGCAGACACGCGCGAGCTGCAGCTCCTGCACTTTACGCTCTTCCTGGGCATCTACCTGGCTGCCCTCCTGGGCAACGGCCTCATCCTCAGCGCCGTAGCCTGCCACCACCGCCTCCACACCCCCATGTACTTCTTCCTCCTCAACCTCGCCCTCCTCGACCTGGGCTGCATCTCCATCACTCTGCCCAAAGCCATGGCCAATGCCCTCTGGGACACCAGGGCCATCTCCTATCAAGGGTGTATTGCTCAAGTCTTCTTTTTATTCTTCTTGTTTGGTTCTGAATACTATCTCCTCACCGTCATGGCCTACGACCGCTACGTTGCCATCTGCAAGCCCCTGCACTACGGGAGCCTCGTGGGCAGCAGAGCTTGTGCCCAGATGGCAGCAGCTGCCTGGGGCAGTGGCTTCCTCAACGCTGTCCTGCACATGGCCACTACAGTTTCCCTGCCCCTCTGCCAAGGCAATGCCCTGGACCAGTTCTTCTGTGAGATCCCCCAGATCCTCAAGCTCTCCTGCTCAGATGCCTACCTCAGGGAAGTTGGGGCTCTTGTGTTTAGTGTTTCTTTATGCTTTGGTTGTTTTGTTTTCATTGTGGTGTCCTATGTGCAGATCTTCAGGGCAGTGCTGAGGATGCCCTCTTCTCAGGGCCGGCACAAAGCCTTTTCCACGTGCCTCCCTCACCTGGCCGTGGTCTCCCTGTTTGTCAGTACTGCCATATTTGCCTACCTGAAGCCTCCCTCCATTTCCTCTCCATCCCTGGACCTGGTCTTTGCACTTCTGTACTCGGTGGTGCCTCCAGCAGTGAATCCCCTCATCTACAGCATGAGGAACCGGGAGCTCAAGGATGCAATGAGGAAACTGTTTCCATACATGCTTCTTAAGCATCCATGATGTGTTCAGAAGATGTATTCTTAATAATGTGCAAATATTTTGATTCACATTATATCATATCATTTTTATCGTTACTACTGTTATCATAAAATTGTCATTAATAAGGATCCCAAGAGAAATCAAAGGGTATTTGGGAAAATGAAACGTTTTTAAAATTATTCTTCTCTGTTAGTATTTTAACAATATTTCATTTTGTTTTTAATAATCTCATTCTTGCCATTCAGAATGTTACTTCTTGCGTTAGGTTTGACCACATCATCTAATGCACATACAGAACCAGGATTCCTTGGTAGATAAAGACAATAAAGATGTCAGCGGAAATTCATCGGTCTCAGTGTCCTTCTCTTCCCATCTGCTCTGGAGATGGGGGAGCAGCCCCAACCTCAAGGAGGGGCTCAGGGCCAAGAGCCCAGCTGTCACAGGTAGGAGCAGTGTATTTGGATTCGACCTTGTGGATCTAGGTGACAGTCCTGTCGTCTCTATAGCAGGGCCAGCACAAAGCTTTTTCCATGAGCCTCCCTCACCTGGCCATGGTGTCCGTCTCCCTCAGGCCTGTCATGGTTGCCTACCTGAAGCTCCCTCCATCTCCTCCCCATCCCTGGACCTGGTGGTGGCAGTTCTGTACTCAGTGGTGTCTCCAGCAGAACATGTCCCCATCTGTAATGTGAGGATTCAGGAGCTCAAGCATGCTCTGTGGAAATTGATGATTAGATGTGTCTTGAATGCAAGAAATTTCTGATCTGCTTCTGCACATGACTTGCAATGTCAATAATTGGATGAATAGCCAATATACCTGTTTTGTTTTGTTTTGTTTTCATGGTTGTGTTTGTGCATATTCTTATTACATTAATTCAGCTAATGAACACCCATTAAAATCATATGGATGTGCCTTCTGAATATTGCTTATAGACTCTGTGCATGTGAAGCCATGCTCTCTGTGAATTTAACCTTAAGCAAGTTAAGATTTAACTGCCTATTTTGTCTGACATCTGTCCTCTGAGACCAGGCCTGGCTCTGCAGGGACAGTGCCCATGTGCAGGGCTGCAGAGGAAAAGAGTCCCATCCCAGCAGCACGGCCAGGGAGCACCAGCGCTTGGGGCATGCAGAGCTGCTCTCTTGCCACTGCTGCCCTGTCCTGCTGAGCCCTCCTGGTGGGCTCAGGCCTGGCTGCTCCTGGAGCTTGGTACCAGTGCTGCTGTGGGGCTGTGCTGGGACTGCAGGCAGGGACAGGCAGTGGGCACGACAGTGGCACAGCTGGCCTCCACTGCAGCACTTCCCTCCTAAGGGGGGATCTTCTCCAAGGTGGACTGAGCAGAACTCAAGTGCTCAGTCTGGTGTGAGCAGGCAGAGAAGAGCTCTGCAGCCCCAGAGCATGCAGCAGCCCCAGCAAAGGAGCCTGGCGAGTGATTCCTTGCAGCCCTGGGGCAATGGCAGTGACCCCATGAGCTGGGTCTGCCTCCCAGCCTGCCCAGCACGGCCGTGCAGAGTGCCCCCCTGCCCCGGGCACCACAGCCCCCTCGCTCTGCAGAACAGCACCACCAGCTGGGGCTGGGGCTGGGGCTGGGAGGCTGCTTCCCCTGAGTGTCTTCTAGGCCAGCTTCAGGCTTCTGGACTTGAGTGTGATCTCCACTGTGCACTAGGAGCTGAGAGACCACCAAGAGGCATGGGGCTACAACATTTCCTGCAAGGTTCCTCCTGCCCTAGCACCACACAGGACTGGCATGGAACTGGCTCCTGTGTGTCAGAGAGGCTGGCAGCCCAGAAGGTATGCCATGAGCTTGGAGGATCACAACCAGATCATTTCTACCTGGGCAGGTCCTGGCCCAAAAAGGGGGTGTTTTGTAGGTGTGATATTATAAGCTCAGTGGTGCCTCAGAAACACTAAGTCCACCAGGAAGCGAATGGCTGTTAAATGGCCTGTGAGTTGAGCTCTTTCTGAAGTAGCTGACAGGTTACCCTTGACTCCTGGCTGGGATCTGTGCCTTTAGGCTCACATCTGCCAGTGTCCATGGTAGGGCAGCAGAAGGCACTTGCTGTGCATGTAGTTTCTGAGATCGGCTCTTTCTAAGTACCTGGTAGGCCCCATAGAGGAAGAGGTCTTGGATAGGGGTTGTCATGTCAGAGGTGTCAGCTTTTGCCTGAAGTCATCATTTAGGACTGTTTTCAGTTTTCTACACAGAGGGGACCACTGCCTCCAAGACACTAGGGGCAAACTGAACGATGCATGAGGGTTTGGGGAAAGGTACCCTGGGTGCAAAGAAGGCATTCTGTATCCAGAAGTTGGAGGCAGGAAACAAAATTTTGCGGGTGGTACAAGAACTGCAGGCCACATTGTGCAGGGTTCACCTACAGCTTTGGGTTATTTTCCATCCTGACTTAGGAGTCATTTCAGTCTCAAAAAAGGAGTAGGCAACAGATGTGAGGCACGTACTCTGAGGTCATGAAAGCCATCAGAAAGCTGCCCCTACGAAGATGACTGATATGGGGAAGTCAGGAGAAGCCTGGCGAGGAGAGATGTGAGATTTGGAGTAGGGAAAAGGAGTTTGGCCAGCAGAAATTAAAGATTTCTGTGAGGTTAGAACATTCAGGCAATGTTGATTCTGCTGTAACTGTGATTTAAATAGTCATGTAAAGCCCTTCCCCTATTTTAACTAGTGACATTAATCTGCAAACGTAAATGCTACTCCACACCCTGCAGGAATCCACTACTCTTAAGCCTGATCTCAAAGTATCCCTTGAAGCCAAAACTCAGCCCATAGCCCCTTTCCCTTACCTTTACTCTTTTGCTCACCCAGATCTGATCCGCTTGTGGGCCAAAAGAAGGAGATGGTGGGAATCCTCTGAAGAGCTCAGCTCTGCCTCAGCATCTCCTGCCCCAGCAGCAGGAATGCGACTGTGGCAGTGACTGGGAGGTCACTTCTGTCTGTAGGTGGCAGGTCAGCCTTGACTTCTCCCTGGGATCTGCACTTTTGGGCTGACATCTGGCAATGGCCCTGCTAGGCCAGCAGAAGGCACCTGCTTGGCATGCTGACTGGGGGATCCCCTCTGCCTCCAGACCCAGGAGGACCCAGACAGAAAGAAGGCCCCAACATGGGTTGTCCTGTCCCTTCTGCTTGAGTCCATGGCTGGGCAGGAGGAGGCAGAAGGCTTGGAAGATGCGGCTGAGGTGACTTGTGTCTGCTTGGCTGAGAGGCCGCAAGGAGCCTGCTGGGTTGGGATGCCTACTTCAGGAGTAGTTTCCACCCTGATGGAGCTTCCTTTGGTAGTAGGAAAGAGCAGGAGAAAAAAAAAAAAAAAAAAAAAACTGCCACAAAATGTTCCATGGAAGGCTGGCACTGGTTACAAGGAGGAAGAAATGTCCCTCAAGATGTCATGCAATGGTTCTATACGTCACCCTCTGATAAGACCCTGGCTTAGTGTTTCAAGGAACAGCTGCTCAGGGCTGATCAGATATCGGTGAAAGCAAGGCATGAAAGCAAGATGGTGAACTGAGATGGGTGTCTGCAGACTTTAAGAAAATAGGGTGATGTGTGGGACAGCATAGGAAAGCCTGCCAAGGAGAAGGCAGAGGGTGCTGGCAAGAATGGCAGGCCCCAACAGCCCTGAATTTTTTATCCCCTTGGCTAGAGCTTATGAGGAGATGTTATATTCATTGTGATGGGGCCTCATGGATTCCTTTCAACCCTGTGCAACAGCTCAGAGGTGTCATACCAGTGTTCTTCTCATGGCATCACACTGCCCATCACAGCCCACAGACCCCAGCAAGAGCCTTGACCCAGACATAGGGGTGCAGGATCTCCCCTTCCAGTGGCTCCGGTCAGGCCTTGGCTCTTCTGTTTCACCAAAACCAACCAAGATTTTTCTCAGTGCAGTGCTTTGCCTTTCTGCAATCATGGAGTCCAATTATCCACCCTAACGCATCCCTGGGGAGGCTTTGTTAGTAACAGCCCTCAGTGGGGCCCATTAATACTCCAAGTCACTTCAACTTTTCCTTCTGACTTTACTTTCTCTAGCAGTTGCATCATTCTCCTCTCAGTACCTGAGCTTCATAGACTGAGCACCAAAATACACCATGGAACTCATTAAAATGCAGAAACTCCTAACATCTCTTCCATAGTTTTCTTCAAGGCTTCATGCCTTGTGTAGCTTACAGAGCTTGCATGATGTAGTCAAAGAAGATTTCAAAAAGCACCTAATAAAAAATCTTTTGTACTTTTAAAGGTTGAATTTTGCTGCATTTCAGTTTTGAGCATCATTGTCCTCTTGCTATTGATCCAGGGTGACTTCTTTGGAGACCTCCATAGGGAGGAATAGCAGAGTCTGGAAGTCTGACACCTCCACTGCCAGCAGTGGTCTTTGTCCCTGTAACTGCAGCCCAGCCCTGCACATGACAGCCTTTCTAAGACAAGTCACGTGTTTTTTGTTTTTTTTTTTTTGATAAAATAAAATAAAATAAAAAATAAAATAAAATAAAAAATAAAATAAAATAAAACAATAAAAAGAAATAAAATAAAATAAAATAAAATAAAATAAAATAAAATAAAATAAAATAAAATAAAATAAAATAAAATAAAATAAAATAAAATAAAATAAAATAAAAAATTGAAATGACAATTGAAACCAGAGAAATTCAGATTAAATATTAGTAGGTACCTGGTCATCCATGGTCTCTCTTGGGTCTTCTGTAGAAAACTCGGGATGAAAGGATACTCTGAGGTCAGGTATTACTGCAGGGGATTTCTGTCAAGGTGTTGAAGCAACATTCAGGTTTTGGGATTAGGGTTACTGGTCAAAATAGGGTAAGGGTTTTACATGACTGTTTTAAGCCAGTTTTAAAGCACCATCAATATTACATGAAACCTCTTACCTCTACAAAATCATTAATTTCTGCTTCTGTTGCCTTCAGGGGACAGTGGTGACCTGGTTCAGGAACGGCACGGCGACCAACCCCAGGCCTCCGAATTTGAATCGGTATCTGATCCGGAGTCGGAGCTTGACTGACTGCTCACCTCCACGTTCTGGTACCCTCCCATCGAGTTCCGGCCCCGCCCCCCACCCCTGCGGGCGGGCCGCTCTCTGCCTCGTGGCTCGCCCCGCCGCCTGCTCAGCGAGGCGTTTGTGCCACAGGAGTGTGTTTTCGGATGGCCATTCCGATCGGCTCTCTGCCCCTCTCTCACGCTTCTACCTCCTCCCCGGTCATCCCCGCAACCGTTCTCTTTCTCGCATTTCCACATGTTAGTAAAACCTAACGCTTCATCCCCGTTCCCGCCGGAGGCTTCTTCACCCGACTCTTCGTCTTCTAGTTCAGCACCGTAATGGGGTGCACATGGCCGTGGTCTCTCCCAGATTTCCCCAGGCTCTGGTTCCCCACTGGCACCCCTGGCTTCCTCAGCCGAGCCACCCCATAGCTTCCACAACTTTGATACGACCTTCACAAGGGTTTCCATCTTCCTTGTTGGTCCGGGAGCTTCCTCCCCGCCGGGCTGGTCCCGCCGCTCCGGCCGCCGTTCACCCGAATCCAGGAGTTTTCCCGGGTTTCGGCACCACTTGTTGCCTTCAGGGGGCAGTGGTGACCTGGTTCAGGAACGGCACGGCGACCAACCCCAGGCCGCTCGGTCCATCGGCTCACAGACACCAATGTGGTGGATGGCAAATGGCATTTATTGTTGAGTCACATGGGGTTATATACCCGAGGCCCATAGAGTCACTTCCACTTGCTTACATCACAGCCCACACGCTACTGTCCATCAAGGGAGGGGCTCCACCTTTCCGTACAGCGCGACATCTTCCGGCCGCCAGACCCTAACTACCCACATTTCCCCCCTCCCTATGCACAACCAAATTAGCTAAAATATAACAATCTTAAGACGTAGACATCATAACTTAACTAAAAAACGTAAGGCACAATAACCAGGAGAAAACTAAGAGGTAACTGGTAACTCTGAGTAAATACACTCTTAAAGTAGTTGTTGGTGTTCTACCAACATAATGTTAACTTTCTCTAACCAACTTTTAACAAACAACACAAGCATATTTAGTATTCAAGTTCCAAAGATAAGATCACACAAAGGCATTGCATCCCCCCACCCACGGAGGCCGCTTCGCTGGTGTCTGGATTCTGCCAGTGTGGAACTCTCAGGCTTAGACAGGACGCTTGCTGACTTATTGTCTTCTCATGTCACCGGGGTATACAGATTACGGGGGTGCCCGATGATCCGTTCCTGTGAACAGAAACTCAGTTTTCATTAGTTTTGTTCTGAAGTTGGGGCGTCGGCTGTTTGGAGCTTCTCTGGCCGCACGAGTTGCCATACCTTCATGGGCCCTCAGGCCCTGGACTTGCGCCTGGGGGGTGATCACTATTGGGACCGTAACCATTAGCCGCTGCAGGCTAGAGCCATACAGTGTGTGATCCGCCCCAGTTACTTGGGCCAGTTGTCTCATACAGTTGTCCCCCCATTCTCGTTTAAAAATGATCATCCCACCCCCATCAAAGATCAGTCTACAAGTTTGTTTTATACCAAACGGGAGCATGTCGTCTCCCCTGAAAATACCATCTATGAGGGTGGAGACCATTGCAGAATTAAGCCCTTTATCCACAATGGCTTTAACAATCGCTTGTACATCCTTAGGGTTTGTTGGTGAGTGAACCCTCTGCCCCCCGTCTGTCACCCAGACCAGCAACGCTAGCATGGCCGATAGAGCCCAGACAGCACACGCAATCTTAATTTTCCTCCAATCCATGAGAGGAATTTCTCTGCCTCGCGGTGCAGCTTTGTTTAGGATGGGGATATTTTTGCTATCTGTCCCCATTTCCTCCTCCGAATTTGAATCGGTATCTGATCCGGAGTCGGAGCTTGACTGACTGCTCACCTCCACGTTCTGGTACCCTCCCATCGAGTTCCGGCCCCGCCCCCCACCCCTGCGGGCGGGCCGCTCTCTGCCTCGTGGCTCGCCCCGCCGCCTGCTCAGCGAGGCGTTTGTGCCACAGGAGTGTGTTTTCGGATGGCCATTCCGATCGGCTCTCTGCCCCTCTCTCACGCTTCTACCTCCTCCCCGGTCATCCCCGCAACCGTTCTCTTTCTCGCATTTCCACATGTTAGTAAAACCTAACGCTTCATCCCCGTTCCCGCCGGAGGCTTCTTCACCCGACTCTTCGTCTTCTAGTTCAGCACCGTAATGGGGTGCACATGGCCGTGGTCTCTCCCAGATTTCCCCAGGCTCTGGTTCCCCACTGGCACCCCTGGCTTCCTCAGCCGAGCCACCCCATAGCTTCCACAACTTTGATACGACCTTCACAAGGGTTTCCATCTTCCTTGTTGGTCCGGGAGCTTCCTCCCCGCCGGGCTGGTCCCGCCGCTCCGGCCGCCGTTCACCCGAATCCAGGAGTTTTCCCGGGTTTCGGCACCACTTGTTGCCTTCAGGGGGCAGTGGCGACCTGGTTCAGGAACGGCACGGCGGCCAACCCCAGGCCGCTCGGTCCATCGGCTCACAGACACCAATGTGGTGGATGGCAAATGGCGTTTATTGTCGAGTCCCATGGGCTTATATACCCGAGGCCCATAGCATCACTTCCGCTTGCTTACATCACAGGCCACACGCTACTGTCCATCAAGGGAGGGGCTCCACCTTTCCGTACAGCATGACATCTTCCGGCCGCCAGACCCTAACTACCCACAGGAGAGGAAAAGCAGGAAAAAGAAAAGAATGATGAATGGGAGCCGTTGGATAATTTACCACCTCTGGGTCCTAATAACACCCTCCCGGCTCCCCCTGCTCCCCCTCCGGTACCGGTAATATCTCCGGCAGTGCAGTCAAGGCCCCCGAGGCCTCTGCCTCCACTACAAACAGCACCAGAGTTAGATCTGCCTCCGGCTGCATGCACAAGAAGTAAGACTGCCGTATCTGAAGAAACCTCTCTATATCCATTAAGAGAAGTACCTCTCGGAGGCAATCAGGGAGGTATTGGGTTTGTGGAAGTCCCTTTAAACACCACAGAGGTGAGAACTTTTAGAAAAGAGATGGGGACCCTGTTAAATGACCCCCTCGGAGTAGCCGAAAAACTAGATCAATTCCTGGGTCCTAACACTTATACCTGGGAAGAAATACAATCCATTTTAGGCATCTTATTTACTGCTGAGGAAAGGGGAATGATCAGGCAAGCTGGAATGAGAATTTGGGAAAGACAAAATCAAGCAGGACCCCCAGGAGATCAAAAATGGCCAAATGTGGATCCCCACTGGAACCACCAGCAACCCCAGGGGAGACAAAATATGAAAGATTTGAGAACAATAATTATACAAGGAATAAGAGAAGCGGTTCCACGAGGAAAAAACATTAATAAAGCATTCAATGAACACCAAGGAAAAGAGGAATCTCCAACAGAATGGTTGGAGAGATTAAAGAAAAGCCTGCAAATGTATTCGGGGATCGATCCGAATACAGCAATTGGAACTGCACTCCTTAGAACACAATTCGTAGCCAAATCCTGGGGGGACATAAGAAGGAAATTAGAAAAGCTAGAAAACTGGCAAGAGAGGGGATTAGAAGAGTTACTTAGAGAAGCGCAAAAAGTATATGTCAGGAGAGATGAGGAGAAACAAAAAGCAAAAGCCAAGATCTTTGTAGCAGCAATAAAAGAGAGTCAGAAAAAGCCCTTGTCAGGAGAGAGGGAGAAGAGAAGAAGTATCGAAGAAGCCCCTAGAGGTCAGCCGTCTCAAGGGAATTCAGCGATCCCTGCTTGTTACTATTGTCAAAAGAAGGGACATTTGCAGAAGAATTGCCCTAAGCGGGAACAAGACGAGAAAATGTTTAAAGAAGAATAGGGGTGTCAGGGGCTATATCTTCTGGGGACTTCAACATCAACAGAGCCCTTGATAAAATTATTAATTGGTTCCCAAAAAGAAGAAGTACTATTTTTAGTAGACACAGGAGCTGAAAGATCCACTATTCAAAAACTCCCAGAGGGAATAAAAGAAGGGAAGAATTACACGTCTGTAATAGGGGCAAAAAGAGAGCCCTTGAAGGTTCCTTTTTAAAAGATGTGGAAATAGAAATTGATCAAAAGATTTGTCTTAATGATTTACTTCTGCTCCCTGAAGCGGAGTACAATTTACTAGGAAGGGATCTGATTTTAAAATTAAACATAAGCATTCAAAGTCAAGGGGATAAATTGCAAATTAAATTATACACTTTAACACGAAAAGATGAAGAGGTTATTAACCGTTCAGTGTGGCATAAGGAAGGAGAAATTGGAAAAATGAAAATGGACCCCATAAATGTGCAAATAATGGATCCACATCGTCCTATTCGAATTAAACAATACCCTATACCAATGGAGGGTCGAAGGGGATTAAAACCCATAGCTGATAGACTTTTGGAAGAAAGGACTTTAGAACCATGTATGTCACCTCACAATACACCCATCCTCCCCGTGAAGAAATCGGATGGGTCATACAGAATGGTACAGGATCTGAGAGCTGTAAATCAGCGAACAATCACTAAATTCCCTGTGGTAGCAAATCCTTACACTCTGCTGAGTCACGTCTCTCCCAAATATACTTGGTATAGCGTAATAGATCTAAAAGATGTCTTTTGGACCTGTCCTCTAGATGAAAATTCCAGGGATTATTTTGCTTTTGAGTGGGAAGACCCGGAAACAGGACGAAAACAACAATTAAGGTGGACCGTGCTACCACAAGGTTTTACTGAGTCACCAAATCTATTTGGTCAAACTTTGGAAAAAGTTTTACAAGATTTTACATTACCTGGGGAGGTAAAGTTGTTGCAATATGTGGATGATTTATTAATAGCTGGAGAGACTGAAGAAGGAACCCAAAAAGCTGCTATTAATTTGTTAAATTTCCTGGGGGAAAAGGGATTAAAGGTGTCTCGATCAAAGTTACGATTTGTGGAACAGGAGGTAAAATACTTAGGACACTGGTTAAGCAGGGGAGAAAAGAAATTGGATCCTGACAGGGTATCAGGGATCCTCTCCTTAAGACCCCCACAAACTAAAAAGGAAATTCGGCAAACATTGGGATTATTAGGATATTGTAGACCGTGGCTTGAAAGCTACAGTGAAAAAGTTAAATTTTTATATGAGAAATTAATTGATGATCGATTTAAGTGGTCCACAGAAGATGACCAAAAACTTGAAGAAATAAAAAAAGCATTAATACAAGTACCTGTACTAAGTCTCCCAGATCTAGAGAAACCCTTTTATCTCTTTGTGAACACATCAAACCAGACAGCATATGGAGTCCTTACTCAAGATTGGGCAGGAATTAAAAAACCCATGGGGTATTGTTCTAAATTACTTGATCCAGTAAGTAGGGGGTGGCCTGCTTGTCTTCAAGCTTTGGTCGCTACAGCATTATTAATAGAAGAAGTGAGAAAGATTACTTTCAGTGCTCCCTTAAAAGTGTACACTCCACACAATGTCAGAAGCGTCTTACAACAGAGAGCGGAGAAATGGTTAACAGACAGTCGGATCCTAAAGTATGAAGCTATACTAATTGACTCCCCTGATTTAGAACTGAAGGTAACTTCTGCTCAGAGCCCAGCACAAATTTTATTTGGAAAACCATCAGAGGAACTACAACATAATTGTTTAGAGGTAATCGAGACCCAGACTAAAGTAAGACCTGATTTGAGAGATACTGAATTAGAGAAGGGGGAGATACTATTCATAGATGGTTCCTCCAGAGTAGTGGAGGGAAAAAGAAAATCAGGGTATGCCATAATTAATAAACACCTGGAATCTGTGGAATCAGGCCCCCTGAGTCCATCATGGTCAGCTCAGGCTTGCGAGCTGTATGCCCTACACAGGGCCCTGGAATTACTGAAGGGAAAAAGTGGAACTATATATACAGATTCTAAATATGCATATGGAGTGGTTCACACCTTTGGAAAGATTTGGGAGGAAAGAGGTTTAATTAATACTCAAGGGAAGAATCTTATACATCAAGAATTAATAAGGAAAATTTTAAAAGCATTAAGGGAACCTAAAGAAATAGCAGTAGTACATGTAAGAGGGCACCAGAAAGGATTGGAATACCACACTAGGGGAAATAATCTAGCAGACAAAGAAGCTCAGGAAGCAGCTCTAAGAATTCAGGCTGCTAAAATTAATATAGTACAGAAAGAAGAAAGACAAGAAGAAGAAAAAGAAGAAGAAGAAAAGAGGTTCACTCCTGAAGAACAAACAAAACTGGAGAAAATAGGTGCTTAATTAAAGCAAGGAAAATGGACATTGCCAGACGGGCGAGAGATGTTACCGAAGGCTTATACAAGACAAATATTGGAACGTTTGCATACACAAACACACTGGGGTACAAGAGCATTAAGTAATCATTTACTTAAACAATTTGGTTGTATAGGGGTTTTTGAAATAGCAAAGCAAGTCACACAAGGTTGTTTAACTTGTCAGAAAATAAATAAGAAAATATTCCAACAGGCAGCAGCGGGAGGAAGAAAAACAGCATATTGGCCTTTTGAGAGAGTACAAGTTGATTTTACCGAATTGCCTAAAGTAGGGAGGATCAAGTATTTATTGGTAATTGTGGATCATTTAACACAATGGGTAGAAGCTTATCCTGTGGCACAAGCTACGGCACAAGTGGTGACAAAAATTTTATTGGAACACCTGATACCTAGATATGGGATAATCCAGTATATTGATTCTGACCAAGGCACACATTTTACTTCTAAAATAATAAAATTATTATGTCAATCATTACGTATTCAGTGGGAATATCATACTCCGTGGCACCCACAAAGCTCAGGGAAAGTAGAGAGAATGAATCAAACAATAAAACAGCAATTGGCTAAATTAATGGTTGAGACACAAATGCCTTGGACTCGATGTTTACCATTGGCACTTTTAAACATAAGAACTAAATCACACAGTGAGACTGGATTATCGCCATGTGAAATGTTATATGGTATGCCTTATTCACAGGGAATGCCTCTGGGAGACAATGTAGCTGAGGATCGTAGTATCCAGAAATATATAATTACTATTGGGAAAAGGTTGCAAGAACTAAGAGAAATTGTAATACTGGTTCAAACACCACCTTTAGGATTTGCCATCCATAAAATACAACCAGGGGATGAGGTCTTAATAAAAACTTGGAAAGAAGAATCTTTACAGCCCCGGTGGGAGGGACCGTACCTTGTTTTACTTACCACTGAAACAGCTGTGAGAACAGCAGAAAGGGGTTGGACCCATGCATCCAGAGTAAAAGGACCAATAAATACCAAAACTTGGAGGGTTGAGTCCGCTCCTGGGGAACTGAAGTTAAAACTAAAAAGAACTAATGTTCCGGAAATAGGGCACGCTCTACATGAAATACCAGAAGAAGGGGACAAGCAAGCCTGCAATGAAGAAAAGTGAGAAGGCAAGACCGGGGCAGGACTCTCCACTGTGGTGTGTATAGTCTACCGAGGGAGGCAACCCCCACGGGTATTGACTGCCGAGTGTGAGGGCCTCTACCGGACTTCTCCCGCACTGAAATCAAGCTGTCCCAGAGAAAGAAACAAACGAGCAAACGGAAAATGTATGTATATAGTAAGAATTTTGTTTTTTTTAACCTATTGTAATTAGTTTTCCAGGAGCTGAACCACCCTCGAAGGCTGAACAGTGACACGAGTTTAAATAGATTCTGGAGGTGGATCCAACCCCAAGGCATTTCTCACAACTTTACGATACTCTCTGGACGACGCAGAAGGATGTTATACTTCCTGGTACTATTCTTACAAGGGCAATTGAGCCATGGAAATAATTTTTTCATTTTGGGGGAGGAAGTGGGTAAGGTTTTTAATCTGAGCAATTGCTGGGTTTGTAGGGGACCAGGAGGAGCTGAAAGTTGGCCTTGGGTAGC
This sequence comes from Anas acuta, assembly GCF_963932015.1. Classification (NCBI taxonomy): domain Eukaryota; kingdom Metazoa; phylum Chordata; class Aves; order Anseriformes; family Anatidae; genus Anas; species Anas acuta. The sequence goes on from NC_089016.1 coordinate 10,833,209, forward strand.
TGGCCCAGTCGAACCTAAGTAGTGGGTTAGTAATTTGAGTGAAGTTCATAATGGAACACAATTCTGGAAAGAGGAGGAGGACCCGTGGCAATTGCATTCATCAGAGAAAGATATATATTGTTTAAACTGAACAGGAACAGTAAAAGTAGGAGAAAGCATTTGTAAATGCTTATAAATGCTAATTATAATAACCTGTTTTTTTTAGAAGTAGTAATGAATATGTATTAGTCTAGGTGCATAAAAATCAGCTGCTTGATGTAACTGGTGTGCGCCCTGGTGGAGCGGAGACTCCCGGTGCACCCAGCGCTGTTTGCTTACCTCTATTCCTTTATATTCTTTTAATAAATCCTATTTTTTTTATTTAATCCTAATTTGAATCCTGAGCCATTTATAACAAGCACAATCACAGAATCAGAGAATCATACAACTGTTGAGTTGGAAAGCACCTTGACGATCATGTAGTTCCAACCCCCATAGGCAGGGACACCACACACTAGATCAGGTTGCTCAGGGCCTCATCTAACGTGGCCTTGAACACCCCCAAGGATGGAACATCCACAGCCTCAGCCACAGCATTCCACTCCCTGGAAGGCAAGTCATCAAGCCCCATAGACTTGTACTTCTTGACCTTCTTCAGGTGGACTCAAACCTTCTCTTCACTTACAACAGGTGGGAATTTGCACACCCCAGCCTCTATCTATGGGTTCAGGGAATGAAAGACTTGGGAAGCCTGACTGTCAGGGAAGACTGAAGAAACGAAGTTGTTGAGTCCATTAGTCTTCTCCATGTCTGTCATTACCAGTTCACTCTTCTCATCCATCAGATGGGGTACGCTCTCCTTGGCCTTTCTTTTCTGAGAAAAGTACATATAGGATCTCTTCCTGTTATGCTTTTCATCCTCAGATAAGCTGAATTCCATCCGTGCCTTGGCTTTCCTTATCCCATCCCTACACATCCAAAACTGAAACATGTGAGAGGGCCTGGGAAAAGTAGCCCTGGATCCACAGAAGCCACTTGGGAAACAAAACTTGTAGGTCGGAAGCATGATTTTGTGGAGGTGCAGAGCTGATGGGCACATTGCGCAGGATGCGCCTAAAGATTTTTGTGTCCTTTTCCCTCCTGACCACAATGCCACTTCCTTCTCAGGAATGGAGGAGCCAACAGAGGTGAGACAGATACACTGATATGGTAAATGTCATCAGAAAGCTGATCCCAGTAGAATATGGGGAGGTCAGGAGCAGCTGAACAAGAGACATGTGAGATTTTGGGGTGGTAAGAGGAGCATGGCCAGAAGAAATTGATGATTTCATAGAGGTAAGAGCATTCCTGCAATGCCGGTAGTGCAGTAAGACTGACTTAAAACAGTCATATATGCTTATATTACTTTACTTGAGCCAGTAATTTTAACGCTAAATAAACCTAAATGCTACTACAACAAACTGAAAGAAATCAATTTTGATAACTCTCTTGATAACTGTAATCCTTTCACTTAACACATACATTAAAATGCCCCATTTAACCCTAGATTACTTGATAGAAAAAAAACACCCGTAAACCACAGAGCTTGTCCATACCTTGACAACAAACCTGACACCACAAACAGAACACCAAACAATCCCACTAAAACTTGTCTTAATCTCTAACACAGAAAGTGAAAAAGAGATACTGAAGGGGCTAGAGAAAGCTCAGCTCTGCCTCAGGATCTCCTGCCCCAGCAGGAGGAATGTGACTGTGGCAGGGACTGTGAGGTCACTTCTGTCTCTGCACTTGATAGGGCAGCAGCAGGAACGTGTCACAGAAAGGGACTGTGAGGTCACTTGTGTCTGGAGGTGGCAGGTCACCCTTGACTTCTCCCTGGGAGCTGCACTTTTGGGCTGACATCTGGCATTGCCCTGCTAGGCCAGCAGAAGGCACCTGCTTGGCATGCTGACTGGGGGATCCCCTCTGCCTCCAGAGCCAGGAGGACCCAGGCAGAAAGAAGACCCCAACATGTACTGTAATAACAGTACACCTCAGTGTCACCTTCACATTGCCTTTGTCTCCTTGTCCTCACTGCCTCCAGGGTTCTGCTCTAACGACCTCCAAGGGAGGCTGTGTCAGTGCTGGCCCTCAGGGGGACACTGCAGGAAACTTGCCTCTGACTTGCACTTCTGGAGAGATGTCTTCAATTGTCTCTGAGGGCCTGAGGTTCGTGGGCTCATCAGCCAAGCCCCCAGAGGGGTGATTGCAGTGCCTTGGGCTGGTGCTGTGCTGCTGAGCTGGGCCAGGCTCGTGGGACAGAGAGAGCTCGTGGCAAGAGGGCCCTGGTGCAGAGAGACAGCTGTGCCCAGGAGCAGCTCCTCTGCACAGCGCGGCAGGGCTGGGGGCTCTGCCTGCAGAGACAGAGTGCTTAAAGGCAGGCAGAAGTGGCAGGATGCACAGAGCTCACTGGGGGAGAACACTTCCCAGCCCTGTACCCAGTAAGTCTCTGGCTGGAGGGCAATGTATCTGCAGTTCCTGGAGGAAGGAGAAGCTGGGGGTGCAGGCAGGGGTGTCCAGGGCTGTGGTGCAGAGCAGGGTCCCTGCAGTCAGCCTGCCCCAGGAACGCAGGGGCTTGGGCAGAAAAAGGTCAGTGCAGGGGCTGCCTGCAAGGAGAAGGCACTTTCTGCACTCTCTGCCTGCCTCTTCCTGCTCTGACTGTGGGGAAGGCTCGATGTTAATGCGGTAGTTGGATTTGCACTGGTGACTGAGCTTCCTATTGCACTGAACTGAGGCACAAACAGGTTAGTGATGAAAGTGAGAATATCCCTTCTCTTCTCTCTGCTTACAGACTGCACCAGGGCTTTTCTGAGCTGTTCTTTAGGACCTGCAGACAAGGGGATGTGATTTTTCAACACAGCCTCTGTGTGCATCCATCCCCCAGATGAGTGCTGCAAGCAGCCAGCAGCTGGGCACCAGGGAATGGACAGAGCAGCCCTCCTCAATATGAACTCTGGCTGAGCTTTGTCCCCATGGCAATAACATTTGTCAGTGCAGTGGAACATAAGTGGCACACTGCGGTCTGATGGGCAGAGGTGGCTGCTGTGTACAGGATACTCAGCAAGCACAAAGCAGGGCTCCAGACAGAGAGATAGAAAAAGGTCCTCTTGGAAATGCGGAATGTAAGGCTTTCACTGGGAATTAATTGAATTTTAGTCAGAGACTTTACTCATAAGACTCTCTATATGTATATTTGTTTCTCATTTTGCAGTCTCCATGTCCAAAGCAAATGTCCAACATCAGCTCTGTGAGCGAGTTCCTCCTGCTGGCATTTGCAGACACGCGCGAGCTGCAGCTCCTGCACTTCACGCTCTTCCTGGGCATCTACCTGGCTGCCCTCCTGGGCAACGGCCTCATCCTCAGCGCTGTAGCCTGTGACCACCGCCTCCACACCCCCATGTACTTCTTCCTCCTCAACCTCGCCCTCCTCGACCTGGGCTGCATCTCCACCACTCTGCCCAAAGCCATGGCCAATGCCCTCTGGGACACCAGGGCCATCTCCTATCAAGGATGTGCTGCTCAAGTCTTCTTTTTATTCTTCTTGTTTGGTTCAGAGTATTCCCTTCTGACCGTCATGGCCTATGACCGCTACGTTGCCATCTGCAAGCCCCTGCACTACAGGAGCCTCGTGGGCAGCAGAGCTTGTGCCCAGATGGCAGCAGCTGCCTGGGGCAGTGGCTTTCTGTATAGTATCCTGCACACGGCCACTACATTTTCTCTGCCTCTCTGCCAAGGCAATTCTGTGGACCAGTTCTTCTGTGAGATCCCCCACATCCTCAAGCTCTCCTGCTCAGATTCTTATCTCAGGGAAGGTCAGCTTCTCATCTTTAGTGCCTTCTTAACCATTGGATGTTTTGTTTTCATTGTGCTGTCCTATATTCAGATCTTCAGGGCAGTGCTGAGGATGCCCTCTTCTCATGGCCGGCACAAAGCCTTTTCCACATGCCTCCCTCACCTGGCCGTGGTCTCCCTGATGATCAGCACTGGCATGTGTTCCTACCTGAAGTCCCCCTCCATCTCCTTCCCATCCTTGGACATTGTAATAGCAGTTCTGTACTCGGTGGTGCCTCCAGCACTGAACCCCCTCATCTACAGCATGAGAAACCAGGAGCTCAAGGATGCAGTGAGGAAACTTCTTCGATACATGCTTCTTAAGCATCCATGATGTATGTTCAGAGGATGTATAATTACTAATATTATGTTCCATATTGTGATTCATACTATATCACATTATTTTTATTGGAAGTAGTGTTATGATAACATAATCAATAACAGTAGTCCTAACTGAAATAAAAGGGTATTTGGGAAATTAATAGCACAATTTTTAAAATCATTGTTCTCTGTTAGTATCTTAACAATATTTTATTTTGTTTTAAATAACATGGTTCTTAGCATTCTGAAAGTTATATTTTGTGTTACCTTTAAACACATTATCTAATGTGCATACGGCACCAGGTTTCCTTTTTAGGTAAGACACTAAAGAACTGAGCATAAATATATTGGTCTCTGTTTCCTTCTCTACCCATCTCCTCTGGAGCTCGGGGAGCAGTCCCAGCATCCAGGAGGGGCTCAGGGCAAAGAGCCCAGCTGCCAAAGGTTGGAGAAGTGTATTTGGATTAGACCTTGTGGATCTAGGTGACAGTCCTGTCGTCTCTATAGCAGGGCTGGCACAAAGCCTTTTCCACAAGCCTCCCTCACCTGGCCATGGTGTCCGTCTTTCTCAGGCCTGTCATGGTTGCCCATCTGAAGTCCCCCCCCATCTCCTCCCCATCCCTGGACCTGGTGGTGGCAGTTCTGTACTGAGTGTTGCCTCCAGCAGAGCACGTCCTCATCTGTAGCTTGAGGAGCCAGGAGCTCAAGCATGCCTTGTGGATATAGATGACTAGATGAGTCTTGGATGCAAGAAACGTCTGATCTGCTTCTGCACATGACTTGCAATGTCAATAATTGGAGGAAGAGCCAGTATACCTGTTTTATTTTTATTTATTTTTTTTTTGGTGGTTGTGTTTGTGCATATTCTTATTACATTAATTCAGCTAATGAACACCCATTAAAATGATACGGATATGTCTGTTGAATATACATGTAGCTCATAGACTCTGTGCTTGTGAAGCCATGCTTTCTGTGACTTTAACCTTAAGGAAGTTGAGATTTAACTCCCTTTTTTGTCTGACATGCTTCCTCTGAGACCAGGCCTGGCTCTGCAGGGGCAGTGCCCGTGTGCAGGGGTGCAGAGGAAAAGAGTCCCATCCCAGCAGCACGGCCAGGGAGCACCAGCGCTTGGGGCATGCAGAGCTGCTCTCTTGCCACTGCCACCCTCTGCTGCTGAGCTCTGCTGGTGGGCTCAGGCCCCGCTGCTCCTCTCACTTGGTGCCAGTGCTGCTGTGGGGCTGTGCTGGGACTGCAGGCAGGGACAGGCAGTGGGCACGGCAGTGGCACAGCTGGCCTCCACTGCGGCACTTCCCTCCTAAGGGGGGATCTCCTCCGAGGTGGCCTGAGCAGAGCTCAAGTGTTTGATCTGCTGTAAGCAGGCAGAGGAGAGCTCAGCAGCCCCAGGGCACACAGAAGCCCCAGCAGAGGAGCTTGGCGAGTGATTCCTTGCAGCCCTGGCGCAATGGCAGTGACCCCATGAGCTGGCCTCCCAGCCTGCCCAGCACAGCCCTGCAGAGTGCCCCCATGCCCCAGGCACCATAGCCCCCTGGATCTGCAGAGCAGCACCGCCAGCTGGGGCTGGACCTGCTGTTCGGGCTGGAGCTTGGAGGGTGCTTCCCCTGAGTGTCATCTAGGCCAGCTTCAGGCTTCTGGACTTGAGTGTGATCTTCACTGTGCACAGGGAGCTGAGAGACTGCCAGCAGGCATTGGGCTGTAACATTGCCTGCAAGGTTCCTCCTGCCCTAGCACCTCACAGGACTGGCACGAAACTGGATCCTGTGTGTCAGAGAGGCTGGGAGCCCAGCAGGCTTGAAGGATGAAAACCAGCTCACTTCTAGCTGGGCAGGTCCTGGGCCAAAAAGGGGGTGTTTTGTAGGTCTGGTATTATGATGGCAGAGGTGCCTCAGAAGCTGTCAGCCCAGTAGGAAGCTAATGGCTGTTAAGTGGCTGGGAGTTGACTTCTTTCTGAAGTAGCCAACAGCTCAACCCTTGACTCCTGGCTGGGATCTGTGCCTTTAGGCTCACATCTGCTGGTCTCCATGACAGGACAGCAGATGCACCTGCTCTGCACACAGTTTGTGAGATTCCCTCTTTCTAAGTAGCTGGTAGGCCCCATAGAGGAAGAGGTCTTGAATAGGTGTTGTCATGTCAGAGGTATCAGCTTTTGCCTAAACTCATCCTTCAGGCCTGTTTCTGTGGTGTTGTAGAACTGCTGGGCACATTGTGCACGGTGCTCCTACAGACGTTTCTCTCCTTCTCCATGCTGGTTCTCCAAACTTCCCCTAAGAAGATGACTGATATGGGGAAGTCAGGAGAAGCCTGGCCAACAGAGATGTGAGATTTGTGGGAGGGCTAAGGAGCGTGGACAGCAGAAGGTGATGATTTTGCAGAGGTAAGAATGTTCAGGTAATGTTGGTCCTACCATAAAGCAGACTTAAAGCAGTTATGTGAGGCCATTGCCCTATTTTAACCTGTAACATTAATCCGTAAACATCAAAGCTACTCCACACACTGACAGGAATCCACTGCTCTAATATTAGACCACAAGATCCCTTGAAGCCAAAACTACTCCATAGCGTCATTACATCACCCTTACTCTCTTCTTCACCCTGATCCCTGCCCTTAACACTACCATTAACATGCTCTATTTAGCCCTAGACTTCTTGCAGACCTAAATAAAACCAAAGAACTTGTACATACCCTAACCACAGACCTGACACCACAAGCCAAACACCAAACCCTTCCACTACTCATTTGATTAATCTCTATCACAGAAAGCTGAGCCTTAGTCCCTAACCCCATACATGAATGGCTAAGACCCAAAACCCTGATTCCTTTGCATTCACTTATTCACATTCAGCCTTTTTCCTAACCCTTATCTTAAGCACTTAAGGTGCTTGGCCCATGGGGCAGGGTAGGAACCATGAGGTTGCTCTGCAGTCACGTGGCATACAAAGATGAATGTGAGGGGCCATGGACCTGATCAGCCTGTGGGCCACAAAGAGGAGATGGATGGGAGTGCTCTGAAGAGCTCAGCTCTGCCTCAGCATCTCCTGCCCCAGCAGGAGGAATGTGACTGTGGCAGTGACTGTGAGGTCACTTCTGTCTCTGCACTTGATAGGGCAGCAGCAGGAACGTGTCACAGAAAGAGTCTGGGAGGTCACTTCTGCCTGAAGTAGGTGGCAGGTCACCCTTGCCTTCTCCCTGGGATCTGCAATTTGGGCTGACATCTGACAGTGGCCCTGCTAGGCCAGCAGAAGGCACCTGCTTGGAAGGATGTGGGATCCACTCTGCCTCCAGACCCAGGACAACTGTAGTGGGTTTACGGGGCAAGGTTTTGGTAGCAGGGGGCCATAGGGGTGGTTTCTGTGAGAAGGATCTAGAAGCTGCCCCATGTTTGGTAAGGTCCCCACTGTTTTCCAGAGCTGAGCAATAAGCGATATTGTTTTGCGCCTCTGTGAGAGCAGATTTAAGACAGGGAAAAAAAACGCTGTGCCACACAGCAGCTGGGAGAGTGAGAGGAGTGAGGAACAGCACCAAGGTCAGTGTAGAAGGAGGGGGAGAGGTGCTCCAGGATCCGGAGCAGAAGTCCCCTGCAGCTTGTGGTGAGGACCATGGTGAAGCAGGATGTCCCCCTGCAGCCCATGGAGTACCACGGTGGAGCAGGGTTCCATGCTGCAGCCCGTGGAGGAGGCCACGGTGGAGCAGGTGGCCCTGCACCGACGGAGGCTGCCGCCTGTGGAAGACCCCTGCCGGAGCAGATTCCGGGCCGGACCTGTAGCCCGTGGAGAGGAGACCACGCAGGAACAGGTGACCTGGCAGGAGCTGCTGCCCGTAGGGGAGCCAGGTTGGAGCAGTTTTCTCCTGAGGGATGGACCCCGTGGTACAGACCCATATCTGGAGCAGTTCTGGAAGAGCTGCTGCCTGCGGGAAGCCCACGCCAGATCAGTTCATCAAGGACTGTATCCCGTGGGTGGGACCCCACAGCACAGGGGACGAGAGTGACTGAGAAGGAGAGGCTTAGAAGACGTGTTGCAGACTGACCATAACCCCTATTCCCCCGTTCCCCTGCGCCGCTCGGGGGGGAGGAGGTGGAAGAGGGTGGATGGGGGGGGAAGGTGCTTTTAGTTTCTTTCCTTTGTTTCTCACTTCTCTAGCTTGTTAGTAATGAGCAATAAATCTTATTATCTTCTTATGCTGAGTCTGTTTTTGCCCGTTACAATAATTATTGCGTGATTTTTCTTGTCCTTATCTCAACTCTTGAGCCGTTTTCACATATTTTCTCCCCATTCCTCTTTGAGGAGGGGGAGTGAGAGAGCAGCTGTGGTAGAGCTCGGCTGCCCACTCAAGCGGAACCACGAAAACGACCCAGGCATAAAGAAGGCCCCAACATGGGTTGTCCTGTCCCTTCTGCTTGAGTCCACGACTGGACAGCAGGAGGCACAAGGCTTGGCTGTGTCTAGCCAAGAACCTGCAAGGCCAGCAGCAGGCCCATGGCTTGGAAGCTTCTGCTAAGGTGACTTGTGTCTGGTTGGCTGACAGGCCACAAGAAGCCTGATGTGCTGGGATGCCTACTTCAAGAGTGGTTTCCACCCTGATGGAGCTTCCTTTGGTAATAGGAAAGAGCAGCAGAAAAAACCTTCCACGAAGTGTACCTTGGAAGTTATGCATTGGCCACGAGGAGGAAGAAATGTCCCTCAAAGGGTCATTCTGTGGTGCCAGAGACCACCCTCTGATCAGACCGTGGCTTTGTATTTCAAGGAATACCTGGTGAGGGCTGACGAGACATGGGTGAAAGCAAATGATGAGAGCAATGTGGTGTACAGAGCTGCGTGTCTGCAGACTTCAAGAAAATAGGGCAATGTGTGGGACAGAATAGGAAAGCCTGCGGAGGAGAAGGGAGAGGGTGCTGGTAAAAAGGGAAGGTGCTAAGAACCTTGAGATATTTGTCTCCTTGGCTAGAGCTTATAAGGAGAGATGTTATACTTGTTGCAATGGGGTCTCATGGATTCCTTTCAACCCTGTGCAGCACCTCAGAGGTGTCATACCAGTGTTCTTCTCATGGCATCCCACTGTCCACCACAGCCCACAGGCCCCAGCAAGAGCCTTGAGCCAGACGTGATTGTACAGGATCTCGCCTTCCAGTGGCTGGGGCCAACCCTTGGCCCTTTTGCATCACCAAAACCAACCAAGACTTTTCTCAGCACAGTGCTTTGCCTGTCTGTAACCATGGCCTCCAATTATCTGCCCTAACAAGGCCCTGGGGAGGCTTTGTTAGTAACAGCCCTCAGTGGGGCCCATTCATACTCCAAGTCACTTCAACTATTCCTCCTGACTTTACTTGCTCAAGTGGTTGCATTACTCTTCTCTCAGTACCTGAGCTTCATAGACTGAGCATCAAAATACACCATGGAACTCATTAAAATGAAGAAAATCCTAACATCTCTTCCATTTTAATCTTCAAGCCTTCACGCCTATAGCAGCTACTTGCAGAGCTTGCAAGATGTAATTAAGGAAGAAGATTTCAAAGAGCAACTAATAAAAACCTTTTCTAGTTTCAAAGGCTGAATTTTGCTGCATTTCAGTTTTCAGCATCATTCTCCTATTGCTATTCATCCAGGGTGACTTCTTTGGAGACCTTCATTGGGAGGAAGAGCAGAGTGTGCTGGTCTGACACCTCCACTGCCAGCAGTGGTCTTTGTCCCTATAACTGCAGCCCAGCGCAGCACGTGAAACCCTTTCTAAGATAGGTCAGGGGTGCCTTCAGAAAATATAAATTAAATAAAAATAAAATAAAATAAAATAATAAAATAAAAATAAAAGAAAAGAAAAGAATTAAAATAAAATAAAATAAAATAAAATAAAATAAAATAAAATAAAATAAAATAAAATAAAATAAAATAAAATAAAATAAAATAAAAATAAATTTGAAATGACCATTGGATCCTGAGAAATTTAGCCTGAATCTCAGTAGACACCTGGACATCCATGGACTATCTTGGGTCTTCTGTGGAAAACTCAGGGTGAAAAATAAAGAAAATATGTCTTTATTGGCTGTGTCCAGTAGAGCCTGATACATTTGTGGTCTGATTTGCCAGGCCATTAAATATACCCAATCCAGTAAACCCGATTGTCCCTTTCCTCCCTGCCTCCCCCTGGCTGGAAACAAGACCCCTCTAGTCCTGCTCATAGTATTCATTACAATGTCTGGTAGATGGCCCAATGGAAACATGTCCCACTACAGAACAGCCATCCCAGAGGACAGGGGAGACAGCGATGAGAGCCAAGGGATGCATTTCGTTGCTGGAAGTGGGGCCCAACAGAGAGAAGGAATCTTGGACAGTGTGGTGGGGGAGGCCAGCAGAAGCAGCCCAAGGGGTGGTGCTGCTTGTGAGGACACGTTTGTGGCAGCAGCCTGAGTGGGCAGCAGCTGTGCGCAGGCGAGGGGAGGCCAGGACGCACATGCTGAGAGTGCTCCTGCCAGCAGAGCCAAGGCTGGGGCCAAGCCCAAGGGCAGAGGCAGGCCCAGGGCAGGCAGCTGCAAGGGCCATGCTGAGCTCCCTGCCCCTGCAGCAGCCGCCCTGGCCCTCAGCAGATGTGCTGGCCGGCACGCACGGGGAGGTGTTGGCGTGCATCAGAGAGCAGTAAGGAGAGTGCTGGAGAGGGCTGGGGCCAGGCGGGTGGCAGAGCCCCATGCAGGGGCTGCCTGGGGGTCTTTCGAAAGCCATGCTCCTAGGGGCACTGGCTGGAAGGCCACTTCTGATTCAGTGGTGCAACAAGACAGCAGTGTGGAAGAGAAGTGTGACCAGCACTGCTGCTGTCAGTGTTCGTGGGTCCAAGGAAGTGGTGACCCTGACTCAAAGGCTGCAGGGAGGGAGTGCCTGCCAGGGCAGAAATGGGCAGCCCCAAAGGAGGACACCAGGGCCTTCCACCACGTTGTAGCAGGGATCTTCATCCCACAACCACTGCTGTACCTGAGAAGAGTGTATGAGAAATGAGATCCACAGAAACTGACTACCTGCTGGTTCCTTTATCTAGTTAGTTACAAAGAGCTTAGAAGCACCTCTACATGAGGTCTTTGGGTTAGAAGAAAAGGAATAAGGAGATAGAGGAATAAAAATATCTTATTATTTTAAATAATAATATAAGAGATAATATTTAGCATATTGGAATAATATTGAAAAGGATGAACAGTTTTTGAAATATATGAACAAAGATGTTTCTGCCTTCTCCAGCTCTACGTCAGGGAATCACAAGCAGAAGATGGCTTCTTCGTCGAAATACTGAATATAGCAACAACTTCCTCAGTGCCTCCTTGAGCTCCTTATTCCTCATGCTGTAGATGATGGGGTTCATTGTGGGAGGCAACGCTGAGTACAAAACAGCCACCACCACATCCAGGAATGGAAAGGAGATGGAGGGGGGCTTCAGGTAAGCAAACACGGCAGTACTGAGATACAGGGAGACAACGGCCAGGTGAGGGAGGCACGTGGAAAAGGCTTTGTGCCGGCCCTGCACAGAGGGCATCCTCAGCACTGCCCTGAAGATCTGAGTATAGGAAAAAACAATGAAAACAAAACAACCAACACCTAAACAGGCACTAACCAGAAGAAACTTGGCTTCTGTGAGGTAGGTATTTGAGCAGGAGAGCTTGAGGATGTGGGGGATTTCACAGAAGAACTGCTCCACAGCATTGCCTTGGCAGAAGGGTGGGGAAAATGTGTTGGCTGTGTGCAGGACAGCAATAAGAAAGCCACTGCCCCAGGCAGCTGCTGCCATCTGGGCACAAGCTCTGCTGCCCAGGAGGCTCCCGTAGTGCAGGGGCTTGCAGATGGCAACGTAGCGGTCATAGGCCATGACAGTGAGAAGAAAAAACTCTGAACCAATAAGGAAGACTAAAAAGAACACCTGAACAGCACATCCTTGATAGGAGATGGCCCTGGTGTCCCAGAGGGCATTGGCCATGGCTTTGGGCAGAGTGGTGGAGATGCAGCCCAGGTCGAGGAGGGCGAGGTTGAGGAGGAAGAAGTACATGGGGGTGTGGAGGCGGTGGTTGCAGGCTACGGCGCTGAGGATGAGGCCGTTGCCCAGGAGGGCAGCCAGGTAGATGGCCAGGAAGAGCGCGAAGTGCAGGAGCTGCAGCTCCCGCGTGTCTGCGAATGCCAGCAGGAGGAACTCACTCACTGAGCTGATGTTGGGCATTTGCTGACTCTGGACACAGTTGTCTGCTGAAGACGAGAAGGGAGAAAAAAGTTAGAAGAGGCTTCTCTGAGGAAAACATATTGCAAGTTTTGGAGCACCACCCAGCACAACCCCTGTCTATGCAGCTGAACCTTTCTGCATCTCTCTTGCTTGAGCTGCAGCTGGTGCTGGTTGAGAGTGGCACTGGGAGCAGGGGCTGCTGTGGGCTGCAGAAGACTCCTTCTTGTTGTACAGCAGGGGGAAGCAGGAACATGGGGGAAACTCTAGTTCAGTTCACTGATCAGGTCAATGGAATTTGCAGTGCTGTTTCAAACAATGCATCTCAATGCAGAACAGAGCTTCAGATGCCACTGTTGAACACTGCCGTTCTCAGCTGCCCTGTGTAACCCATCTGTGACCTTCAGGACCATCCCACACAGGTGTTTCCCTGAGAAGAAACTGAAGACAGTTGAGAGCAGAGACATCCCAGTCCCAGTGCAGCTGGAGAGAAGCCTCACCTTGTCTGTGGGTTGTGAGCAAGTTCTCAGCTCTTCCCTCCTAGCCAGAGGTGCCGAGGCTTCACTCCAGCTGCCCTGCATCCTTCTGGAGAGCAGAACGCAGCCCAGGAGGATGCATTACAGACAGAGCTGGATATTTGCAAGCTGGGGTGTCCCAATATCCAATCTGCATCCCCTGCAGTGTCTGAAGGATGCTTGGCCACCACACTCTTGGCTGACTAGAGGTAGCTAGGTTATGACACTCCACGGGGCTTCTGCCAGACTTCCTCACCTCGCAGGGCAACCCAGCAGGACTCTCAAAGCCTACTGCATTGCCCACTGCCCTCCCAGAAACAAGACCCAGCAGGAGACCCTTCCAGGACCCGCAGCTGCATGGCCCTGCAGACAGGCACTTACCTTGTCAAGGGCTGTGCAGGTTTCTCCTGCAGGCAGCTCTCAGCATCCTCCCACTGCCAACTGCTTCCAAGCCCTCTCTCCTTCTCTGCTCTCCCCATGCCAGCTGCAGTCAGAGCCCCCAGCCCTGCTGCGCTGTGCAGAGGAGCTGCTCCTGGGCACAGCTGGCTCTCCGCTTCATGGGACTTTCTGAAAAGTGTTTTCTTTGTCCCATGAGCCTGGTCCAGCTCAGCAGCACAGCACCAGCCCAAGGCACTGCAATCACCCCTCTGGGGGCTTGGCTGATGAGCCCACAAACCTCAGGCACTCAGAGACAATTGAAGACATCTCTCCAGAAGTGCAAGTCAGAGGCAAGTTTCCTGCAGTGTCCCCCTGAGGGCCAGCACTCACACAGCCTCCCTTGGAGCTCGTTAGAGCAGAACCCTGGAGGCAGTGAGGACAAGGAGACAAAGGCAATGTGAAGGTGATAGTGATGTGTAGGAAAACTGGATGTGTGTCACCAAGCACAAGGGTCAGGCCTTGAACTCAAGTGCCTGGGAAGGGAGATCCCTTCCCTTGATAGGTTGCTCAGGGCTCTTTGTGGGGCACTAGGAGACGCGGATGTGCATGGCCAAGAACAGGAGAATGTCACGAGCCCTGCCTGCTTCATTGGAGGGGGCGAGGAGACAATGAGGCCCTGGTGCTTTCACAGTCAGCTGTCTCCTCATGGATGTCACTGCAGAGACAACAGCCATAGCCATGGAGAGAAAGACCTGGGTCCTGCTAGGACTTTGAACCTTGCCATAGCCCTTGCTCCTCTCCAAACCAAGATGGCCTAGAGAATCCCAGACGTGTACCTCTTTACTGGTTAGTTGTAGACACTTGTCCGTGTGGTATCTCAGCAGACCTAAGCTGAGTCTAACTCAGATCTTCTTGGTGACCATGCTCCTCGTAAGGCAG